>NC_084850.1:642911-964367 GCF_033115175.1 Lepus europaeus
GCCTGCGAAAAGCAGCGGCAGGCAGCCTGGGTGTTTAGGCCCCTACCACCCACGTGAGAGCCCCGGATGGAGTTCCAGGCTCTTGGCTTCATCCTGGCCTAGCCCTGGTCAGTGTGGCCATTTGGGGAGTGCACCAGCAGATGGAAGATCTCTCCTCCCTCTCTCTCTCTCTAACTTTCAAATAAATCTTAAAAAGAGGGAGGAGGGACAGCAGAAACTGAAGGCCACGCATGCAGGAGTGGAGTACAGGTGTGTTAAGAGACACACATACATATATGTGCTGGAGCAGCTTTCTGTGGAGCCGACAAGACAGGAACTGGGGCACAGGAGGTAGCCTGGCGGACAAAGCTCCAGACTGTAACCCTGCATCCAGCCTCACCACCAAATGGCGGGGGAGGGGGAGGAGGGCCAGGTATGGGGCGGGTGGGGGTGAGGGTTTGCGTGGGAAGCTCTTACGTGACGCACTGCTGACCCCCATCCTGCCTAAAATTCTACATACTCTCCAATGGCTTCCAAATAAAGCCAGAACGTACAGTGACCGCCCAGTGACTTTTCCCAGGTGGGCTATGAGCAGCCTTCCTGGAGCAGCCTCTGCCTTTGCCGCATCCTTTACCCCCAAGTGCTGGGAGCCCTGTCTCCTGTCAAAACCTCACTCGGATGGCCCCCCTCCTAGAAGGCCGCCGGGGAGAAGGGTCGTGTGCCCCCGCCTGGCGCGGACCTGTCCCGTGGAGGGCTCAGGGGCCCTTCAGCAGGGCGCGTCGAGGGCGGCACGGGGCGCCCCCGTGTGGCCAAGGGGCGCGGCGGCGGCGGCGGCGGCGGGCAAGATGGCGGCGGGCCGGGGCACCGCCTCTTCCGCCGCGCCGGGCGTCGCACGAGGCCGGCTTGAAGGGGAAGTGAGTCAGTGTCCGCGGATCTGGCCGGCCCAGGCCCGCGCCCGCCGCGGCCCCGAGAGGCCCCGGGCCGGCGGCGGCGGCCATGGCCGGGGGCCCGGGCCCGGGGGAGCCCGCGGTCCCCGGCGCCCAGCACTTTTTGTATGAGGTGCCTTCCTGGGTCATGTGCCGCTTCTACAAAGTGATGGACGCCCTGGAGCCCGCCGACTGGTGCCAATTCGGTGGGTGGAGGAGGAGGGCGGAGGGCGGAGGGCGGAGGGCTGGGGACGCGAGGCGAGGGTCCCCGGGCGCCCTAGCCTGACCCCCCACCCCGCCCCGCAGCGGCCCTGATCGTGCGCGACCAGACCGAGCTGCGGCTGTGCGAGCGGTCCGCGCAGCGCACGGCCAGCGTGCTGTGGCCGTGGATCAACCGCAATGCCCGCGTGGCTGACCTCGTGCACATTCTCACGCACCTGCAGCTGCTCCGCGCGCGAGACATCATCACAGCCTGTGAGCACACGGCCCACACACCCTGGGGCTAGGGGGCTGGCTGAGGGGACAGCTGGCACCTCGGGAGGCTGCCCCACTCCCACCCCTGGGCCTCAGTCTGCCTTTCCTTCCTTGGCATCCCAGGGCACCCTCCCCCCCCTCTCCCGCCCCCCAGCACCGCTGCTCGGAGCCCCAGCAGCATCTCCGAATCACCTGAGGCCAAGGACTGGAGCCCCCAGAAGTTGCAGTCCTCAGCGTCCACCCTGGCCTCCCCCGGTAAGAGGGCCTGGACGAAGGGCCTGCCCGGCCAGGGCCAGAAGCGCTGGCTTCAGGCGTCTTCTCACTGGCTGCTTTATGAAGCTGTTGCAGGTTCCCACACCCATCTGGAAGCTGAACTTCGCTCCATCCCAAGCCTCACGTCCCTCCGTCCAGCGTTGCCATCCGCGGCGCCTTCCTCTACCAAGGTAGGTGCCCCTGCCCCCCAGGGAGGGCTCCAGACAAGGAGGAAGAAAGTCAGCCTTTAGTGCTCTGCACACCACAGTCGGCCAAGCCGCATCAGCTGGGAGGCGGCTAGAATGGGGGGCGGAGGGGCACTGGTGGCCTGGGCCTTCCCTCATCCAGGGTCTCTTCCCTCAGCCACGCCCAGAGAGCCCAGTGTCCCTCCTGCACGGGCCACACCCCCCTCCGTTCTGCTGGCCCCTCTGTGAGATCTCCCAGGGCACCCGGAATTTTTCCAAGGAGCTCCAGATCGGGGAGGGCGGCTTTGGGTGCGTGTACCGGGCGGTGATGAGGAAGACTGTCTACGCGGTGAAGAGGCTGAAGGAGGTAGGCGAAGCAGCCTGGCTTCCCAGGGCTCCCGCCCGGCTCCCCACAGCCCTCCCTCAGCCCGCCGATGCCTGCTGAAGGTTCCGGGCCTGGGCCAAGGTGACATTGCGAGTGGCTGGCAAGCCGCCGCTCCGGGGGCCTCACGCTGTCCCGTGTTCCCTGCCACCTCCGCCCGCAGGACGCCGACCTCGAGTGGAGCGCAGTGAGACAGAGCTTCCTGACCGAGGTGGAACAGCTGTCTAGGTGAGCCCAGGGGCTCCCTCCTGGTTGCAGGCCGAGGGCGAGCCTCCGTGCGGCGCTGGGAGCCGCGAGCTCCAAGCCCAGCCTCGCTGAGCGCCCCACAGGGACCACACAGTCAGTCCGCAGAGCCCAAGTGCTCAGGCCGCGTTTGTGTCTAACAGGTTCCGGCACCCGAACATCGTGGACTTCGCTGGCTACTGTGCTGAGAGCGGCTTCTACTGCCTCGTCTATGGCTTCCTGCCCAACGGCTCCCTGGAAGACTGTCTCCACTTCCAGGTACGCTCACCTGGCCCAGCGCTGACCATCTGCCTGGGACCCTAAGCCTTGTGCGGGAGCACGCCGGCAGACAGGGCCTGGACTGCCAGCTTCCTCTCGGGCCTGAGGTTGTCCCATGCGCACCCAAACTTGGCCATGTCTGAGCTGTGGCAAGAGCTTCCTGGGGCTGTGTTGGGAGAAGCCCAGCAGATCCTGTCAAGAAATCCCAAAAACACAGGCCCTGGCCACTTTTTCCCGGCTGCTGGGTGCTTTAGGAAGGGAAAAATGGAGCCCCAGAGAGGGAAGTGGCTGGCTTAGTCCAGGGTCACTGAGCGACAGATGGAGGGACGGTGGAGGCCAAACAGCGGCCATCGCTCAGCCTCCCCTGTGCCCCCTCTGCTCCCTCGGCTGCCCCAGACCCAGGGCTGCAGCCCTCTCTCCTGGCCTCAGCGACTGGACGTCCTCCTGGGTACGGCCCGGGCCGTTCAGTTTCTGCATCAGCACAGCCCCAGCCTCATCCACGGAGACATCAAGAGGTGAGGAAGGGTCGCTGGAGCTGCAGCAGCCAGCCTGCAGCGAGTCCCGCCCCCACCCACGCCCACCCCCAGCTGGGGCCTCAGCGCTGGGGCCTCCTGGGCCATTGAGCACCCTTGCCTCTTCGGGGCCAAGGCTGGGCCAGCCTGCAGCGAGTCCCGCCCCCACCCACGCCCACCCCCAGCTGGGGCCTCAGCGCTGGGGCCTCCTGGGCCATTGAGCACCCTTGCCTCTTCGGGGCCAAGGCTGGGCCAGCCTGCAGTGAGTCCCGCCCCCACCCACGCCCACCCCCAGCTGGGGCCTCAGCGCTGGGGCCTCCTGGGCCATTGAGCACCCTTGCCTCTTCGGGGCCAAGGCTGGGCCGACCCTACGCTCTTCCCTCCTCAAGTTCCAACGTCCTCCTGGATGAGAGACTGACGCCGAAACTCGGAGACTTCGGCCTGGCCCGTTTCAGCCGCTTTGCGGGGGCCAGCCCTGGCCAGAGCAGCACTGTGGCCCGGACACGGACCGTGCGGGGCACACTGGCCTACCTGCCCGAGGAGTACATCAAGACGGGGAGGCTGGCGGTGGACACCGATACCTTCAGCTTTGGGGTGGTGAGCTGTTGGCCCCGCTGCTGCCCGGGGCGGGGGCGGGGGCGGGGGGAGCCGCAAGTGGGCGAAGGCAGGAGGGGCTGAGCAGGCCAGGAGGCCCCAGAGCTTCGGCTCCACAGCCTCTCCCTCCCTTCATGGTGCCTTTCCTTAGCCTGCACCTGCTGTTATGTTTGTGATTTTACATTCTCTCTCTTGATGCGGGCCCTGCAAATGGCCTAAACTTCAGCGCCCGGCTCTGTTCCTGCTGGGAGGCAGGCCTCATCTGCCTGTCGCCTAGCTGTGTACCCTGTCCACCCTGGGGGCCTCCTCTCTGCGCGCAGCCCCTCCCTGCCAAGGCTGGGATGCTACTGGCCCAGAAGCCCGTGCAACATTGTCCATCGTGCCCTCTCTCCAGGTAGTGCTGGAGACCATGGCTGGCCAGAGGGCTATGAGGACGTATGGTGCCAGGACCAAGTATTTGGTGAGCCTCTTGAGGCGGGGCAGGAGTCAGGATGGGAGGCGGCCAGTGCCCCTGGCAACCGACAGGTCCAGCCCTGGGAGGTAGAATGTTCCAGAAATGCAGCCACCCGTGGAAGCCTGCCTCCATGGGTGCTGCTGAGTCATCTTTCAAAGTGGGCAGGGCCCCAAACAGCTTCCTTTGCCTTGCTGGGGAGAAACCTGTCTTCCTTCTGTGGGTGGCGTGGGCCTTCCTTGACAGACCCCACGTGGGCTGCCGGTAGGGAGGGCAGCCCCAGTGTGCTGGGAGCAGAGCTGCCCTGGAGAATGCTCTGGGCTGGGGGGGGGGGGGGGCGGGGGGGAGCTCCGTGCCACTCCGTGTCCTTCTCCTTCCTCTCTGCCTTGCTGGGTTCTCATCTCAGCCTGATGGTGGCCTAGGCGCAAATTACTGGGCCTCAGTTTCCCCACACGCAAAATACGTTTAACACACTATGTGTGCCGGAGTGGTTCCTGGACCCACAACACACCTGCCTCTCCTACTGCCTGGGGGCGGCATTGGGCACACAGTAGGTATTTAACAAGGCCACGGGAGGGTGGCAGGGTCTAAGGCATTCAGCCCCCGCTCACAGGATCTGTCCCGCAGAAGGACCTGGTTGAGGAGGAAGCCGAGGAGCTCGGGGTGGCCCTCAAAAGCGCCCAGAGCACTGTCCAAGTGGGCGTGGCTGCTGACGCCTGGGCTGCCCCGATCGCCACCCGGATCTACCAGAAACACCTGGATCCCAGGCCTGGGCCGTGTCGGCCAGAGCTGGGCCTGGCCCTGGGCCGACTGGCTTGCTGCTGCCTGCACCGCCGTGCTAAGAAGAGACCCCCCATGACCCAGGTAAACACAAAGGGGTGAACAAGGCAGCTGCCCACAGGGGTAGGGTGGCCAGCCCTGCTCTGACCTCCCCTACCAGGGCTAGGAGGAAAGGGTTCTCACTGTGCCCTCTACTGGGTGTGCTGTGCCAATGCATTTGCCTTTCCCTGTCCCCTCACTTCTCTGGTGGCAGTTGACAGTAGCAGGGCAGAGAGAGTCGTACTCTAGAAGACAGAGAAGGGCCATCCTCAGCCCTTGGCGCCTCTGTGATGGGGACGGAGGGGCGGTGTCTTCCTAGGCGTGACGCCTGGGCAGCGTGACCAGGCCCGACACCGTGCCCGCCGCCGCTGGTATCAGCTCTGCTCACCCTGCAGGTGTACGAGACGCTGGAGAAGCTGCAGGCGGCGACGGCAGAGGCACCCGCAGAGCCAGAGGCCGCCGGCCGCAGCCCTCCTTCCCCGCAGGAGAACTCCTACATGTCCACCGGAAGTGCCCAGATCCGGGCCACCCCCTGGCAGCCCCCTGCGCAGAGCGCAGAGCGGCTCCAGAGAGGCGCCAACCAGCCCGTGGAGAGTGACGAGAGCGTCTGTGGCCTCTCTGCTGCCCTGCACTCCTGGCACTTGGCCCCAAGCAGCTGTACGCAGGGGGGCACCGCTGGCCAGTCAAGCTGGGGGAGTAGCCCCAGCCTCCAGCCCACAGCAGTGGAAGGTAGCTCGGGCCTTCAGGGAGGAGGAGCGGGGACCAGCTGTTTGGCTCAGCATGTCCTTAGCAAGTTCACGAGCATAGATAACAGCACAGACAATGACTGGTTGCCCCTGCCCAGCTCACCCGGCTGGTGCCTGAGGCAAGGCCAAGAGCTCACTATCTAGCCCACTCCCCATGCCAGTCCTGGAAGCCAGGGACACGGCAGGCTCTGTCCAGGGCCGGCCCCCTGGCTTAGCCTGAGTTCCAGCTCCGTGGCCTCACAGTTCACGGAGTTCTGTCCTGAAGCCAGGGAAGCAGGGGGCTGGGAAGGCTGACCAAGGAGTTCCAAGGGACAGCTAAGAGGGTGCTGTCTCCACCCCAGGATCGCCCCTGGGCAGCTCCACGTCGTCGTCGACGTCGTCAGAACCCCCGCAGATTATCATCAACCCCGCCCGCCAGAAGATGGTGCACAAGCTGGCGCTGTACGAGGACGGGGTGCTGGACAGCCTGCAGCTCTTGTCGTCCAGCTCTGTCCCAGGTACCCGGCAGTCAGCTCCAGCTCCGCCTCCCGAGGCGGTCCCCGCGCGAGCCCCTCCTGCTGGCCGCCAGGAGCCACGCCCTGCGGTGGGCGGGCTGCTCTGCAGGGCTGTTCTGGCCACACCCCCGCACCCTGGCTGGCCGCCCAGCCTGCACCGCTGTCCCAGCTGCGTCACTGGCTGACAGCGGCACCTTCCCTTAGCCTGCGGATGCCAGCCCCCTCCCCCCGCCGTGTTTCCGGCAAATGTGGAGGCGCAGCAGGAATTTTCCATTGCAGGCACTTAGAAATAGAAAGCAGCGCTCCCGAGAGCAGCGCAGGAGCTGAGGAGGAAGCCGCGGGCCAGGCCCCGCGCCAGGGCTTGTGGTGCGCAGGGAGCCTCCCGTTTGCTAAGTGGCATTTGCCCCTCCCTTCCTCCCTTCCTTTCCTAGGCCTGGGCCTGGAGCGCGAGGACAGGCAGGGGCCCGAAGAGAGCGACGAATTTCAGAGCTGATCGCTCACCTGGGCAGATCTCCTCAAGCCCGGAAGGCAAAGTTCTCATGGTTGCAAGTTCTCATGGCGCGCACGGGCCGTGCGGTGGGGAGACAAGGCGACGTCCCCCGCTTTCTACGGGTGCGGCACAGGCCGGGCTAGAGGCCGGGAGAGGGCAGGACGCGCCCCAGGCTGCGGGCAGCGTTTCGGGCCGAGGAGAGTGGGCCCTGGCTCCCCTGAGTGCCGGCAGCCCAGGCCTAGACGCAGCCCTTAGACCGGCCCCGAGGGGAAGCGGCCATTCCGCACGCGATTCCGAGAAGGGAAGCCCGCCAGCGCGGCCGCCCCTGGGCACTACACGTGGGCACTACACGTGGGCTCCACGCCGAAGGCGACGTCCACCAGGCAGGAGGTGGCCTGCGGGAGCAGGGCGGACACAGAAGGGACACGTTTGCCGTGAAGAAATGTGAGGCGAAGCTTTAGGCGCACGTCAGGCTCTGTGTCAGCAGATGTCCTCTTGAGAGCCTTCGAAAGCGGCCAGGCCTTGGTCGTGCAGGCCAAGGCCTCCTGCGGTAATAAAAGCGAACATGTTGGTTTCCGGCGCGCTTGTGGACTTCCTTGCATCGCAGGCCCTGCGCCCCCTAGGGGCTCGACTCCCAGCTCCCAGGTGGCCAGCCCGGGCTGGCCAGAGTGCTGTAGTACTGCTCCCCGGGAACATTCACTTGCTCCTGGGATAATTCAGTGCAGGGAGTGGGGGGGGCGGTTTGATGCTGTGACAAGTGGTTGCCTTTATTTCTTTTTCTAGTTGGTCATTGCTAGTGTCTGGAAATACTTTGCATATGGGCCTTCTATGCTGACTTAACCTAAGCTCACTGATTAGTTCCAGCACGCTTTTGGGAGATACCTGGGGATGGTTTCCATATGCAGCCATTTGACTGCCATTTTACCTGCCTTTCGGTTCCTTCCTTGCCCGGTCTCACTGCCCTGCCTGGGGTGGGGCCTCCGGTCACGTGTTACGTAGAGGTGGGAAGTGTTGTCTTTCACCCCCAAGTATCACATTGCGTCTCTGCTTGTCATCTATATTTTCTCAGGTTATCCTAGTTTTCTAAGAATTTTTATTAGAAAATACTTTGTAAATTTGGAAGGAGAGTATTATTGAATTTTTTAATTTTTTAAGATTTTATTTTATTTATTTGAAAAGGACAGAGAGAAGGATAGAGAGCTCTTCCGTCTGCTGGTTCACTCCCCAGATGGCTGTGACAGTCAGGGCTGGGCCAGATCAAGCCCAAGAGCCAGGAGCTTCTTCCAGGTCTCCCACGCGGGTGCAGGAGCCCAAGCACTTGGGCCATCTTCTACTGCTTTCCCAGGCCATGACCAGGGAGCAGGATTGGAAGTGAAGCATCTAGGACATGCACTGGCGCCCACATGGGATGCCGGCACTGCAGGCCGTGGCTTTACCCGCTACGCCACAGTGCTGATCCCATTTTTTTAATAAAGCAAAGCATGCCGGCTTTAAAAAAAAAAAAAAAGATTTGGGGCCACCATGGTGGCTCACTTGGTTAATCCTCTGCCTACGGCGCTGGCATCCCATATGAGCGCTGGGTTCTAGTCCCGGTTGCCCCTCTTCCAGGCCAGCTCTCTGCTGTGGCCCGGGAAGGCAGTGGAGGATGGCCCAAGTGCTTGGGCCCTGCACCTGCATGGGAGACTGGGAGGAAGCGCCTGGCTCCTGCCTTCGGATCTGCACGGTACTGGCCATAGCGGCCATTTGGGGAGTGAACCAACAGAAGGAAGATCTTTCTCTCTGTCTCTCTCTCTCTGTGTATAACTCTGTCAAATTAAAAAAAAAAAAACTGACGAATCTGATGTATGAAGAAGGCTTCATGGATTTATTAAAAAAGAAATAGGAAAGAAGCCAGCGCCGCGGCTCACTAGGCTAATCCTCCACCTTGCGGCGCCGGCACACCGGGTTCTAGTCCCGGTCAGGGCACCGATCCTGTCCTGGTTGCCCCTCTTCCAGGCCAGCTCTCTGCTGTGGCCAGGGAGTGCAGTGGAGGATGGCCCAAGTGCTTGGGCCCTGCACCCCATGGGAGACCAGGAGAAGCACCTGGCTCCTGCCATTGGATCAGCGCGGTGCGCCTGCCGCAGCGCGCCACCGCGGCGGCCATTGGAGGGTGAACCAACGGCAAAGGAAGACCTTTCTCTCTGTCTCTCTCTCTCACTGTCCACTCTGCCTGTCAAAAAAAAAAATAGGAAAGAAAAGATTGATTTATTTGAAAGTGTTACACAGTACAGAGAGACAGAGAGAGGGATATCAATCTTCCATCTGCTGGTTCACTCCCCAGGTGGCTGCAACAGCCAGGGCTGGGCCAGGCTGAAGCCAGGAGCCAGGAGCTTCTGGGTCTCCCACGTGGGTGCAGGGGCCCAAGCATTTGGACCATCTTCCACTGCTTTCCCAGGTGCATTAGCAGGGAGCTGGATCAGAAGTGGAGCAGCCGGGACCCATATGGGATATCAGCACTTACCCATTAAACCACAGCACCAGTCCCGACTGAATGTCTTCAGATAACTTTTCTGCATCTGTAGAGATGACCACGTGATTTTTATCCTTTATTCTGTTCGTATAGTGAACATTCTCAAATGTTAAACCTTGCATTGCTTAGATTACAACATGTACTTTGTCATGGTATGTTACCCTTTCATACAAGCGTACTTCAAGAAGATCATGGAAAATTTAATTATACGATTAGTTTATCTTGCTGCCAAAAAAAAAAAAAAAGAAAGTTGAGATCCATGCACATGAGGATCCTCTTCACAGAGACGCTAGTGTCGTGGTGCAACAGATTCAGCCCCAGAGTGCTGCTTCAATCCAGGCCCCTGTTAAAGGGCACCGGAGCATGGCCTAAGTGCCTGGGCCCTCTGCCACCCCAGGGAGACCCAGAGGGAGTTATAGACCCCTGGCCCAGCCCCAGGCTTTGTGGCCATCTGGGCCATGACCAAATACATAGAAGATCTCTCTGTCTCTGTCTCTCTCTCTCTCTCTAACTCTTCCAAATAAATACATTTGTAAATCTCATGGAAACTACATGTTATGAAAAAACTACATGAATTTAAAAAATGTTTTGCACCAAAATAAGCTCATATTTTCCATTTTCCATGAACTTTTTTGCAGTGCCTTCGTGTATTCCCAAATCCCATTTGCTAATACCTCTTGCAAATGTTTACGTCTGTGTTGGTGAGAATATTGATCTCTAGTTTTCTAGTAATATCTATGTCTTTTTTTGGTACCAGGACCTCCTAAAATCCCTCCTTTTAGTTTCTTACAGGGCTTATGAAGGCTTGGTTTGAATTATTCTTTAAATTTTTGATAGATTCACAAGTGAAGCCATGTGCACTTGGGGTTTTCTTTATGGGAAAACTTTTAATTAGATCCTGGGCCATTCAGATGTTCCATTCTATTAATATCAATTTTGATAACTTGTACACTTATATCTTTGAAGGAATTTGTTTCTTTTAGGTTGGCTTAAAGTTAATAATACTCCCTTATCATCCCGTTTAACATCTCTAGGATCTGTAATGACACTCCCTCTTTCGTTCTTTTTGTTTTTAACATTTATTTAGTTCTTTGAAAGGGAGAGTTATAGAGAGAGAGAAGTCTTGCATCTGCTAGTTCACTCCTCAGATGGCCACAATGGCCAGCGCTGGACCAGACTGAAGCCAGGAGCAGGGAACTCCATCTGCGCCTCCCACCTGGGTGGCGGGGACCCAAGTACTTCAGGCGTCACCTGGTGCCTTCCCAGCAAAGAGCTGGGTCAGCAGCAGAGGCACGACTTGAGCCTAGGTGCTCTGATGTGCGGTGTGGTCATCCCCAGGAGCAGCTTTCATCCACCGTGACCACCGCAAGACTTACAGATTTCATTGAGCTCCTCAGAGAGCCACTTTTGTGTGGCATTGATTTCTCTCTGTTGTTTGTCCATTTTTTATTTTGGTGAATTTTCTGTTTTCGTTTTCTTTCCATTGTCCGTGTTTGAGTTTAAGTTACCTTTTCCAGCTTCATAAGGTGTGACCTTCAATCGTTGATTTCAAATCTTCTTTCCCATTTCCCGTTGAGCACAGCTTTGACTGCATTCTTGGGCATTTGGATGTTTCTGTTTGGTTACCATTCAGCTCATAACATCTTCAGATTGTCCTCGCGACCCTTTCTCTAGCCCATGACTTAAGACTTATTTAGAAGTGTGTTGTTTAGGCCAGCGCCGTGGCTCACTACACTAATCCTCCGTCTGTGGTGCCGGCACCCCGGGTTCTAGTCCCGGTCGGGGCGCCGGATTTTGTCCCGGCTGCTCCTCTTCCAGTCCAGCTCTCTGCTGTGGCCTGGGAAGGCAGTGGAGGATGGCCCAAGTGCTTGGGCCCTGCACCCCATAGGAGACCAGGAGAAGCACCTGGCTCCTGGCTTCGGATCAGCACAGTGCGCTGGCTGTAGCAGCCATTTGGGGGGTGAACTAACGGAAAAAGTAAGACCTTTCTCTCTGTCTCTCTCTCACTGTCTAACTCTGCCTGTCAAAAAAAAAAGTGCATTTTTTAAATACAGCCTCCTTGGGTAACAAGATGTGCAGGCGGTCCAGTCCCGTACGGACAACAGCCCTCATCTGCCGGTTACTTCTGAGCCCAGTACAGCGTGTGTGCCACGCCTGCATTGTTTGGGGCGTAATGACAAGGAAACCGCCTGTACATGTGCAGCACAGACGCCCGTTTTCAAATGTTTTCTGTCCGTAGTGGATTGAATCCACGGCTGCAGAGCCAACTGTGTTCGAGGATTTTGCAAGCTATGTGTTTGCTGTGTGTTCAGTTCTGTTGTTGCCAAAGAGCTGACTGGGTCTGGCTTGCTTGCTTTTCGAGGCACTGAGGCTTGTTTTTTCGGCTTCGCGTGTGGCTTGGCTTGGGGAATGTTCCAGGGGTCTTCGCTACGTGCTGATTAGGTCAGGGTGCTTGATGCTCCGTGTCCAGCTGATTGTGGGTTGGTCTCTGCGGCCTTGCAGGTTCTGAAGCTCTGTTGTTGGGCACGCAAACATTAAAGAGGGTGTTCTTGATAAGTTGACCCTTCTATTTTATTGTTATGAATTCCCCTTTATCTCTTTTTGAAGTCTGCTTTGTCTGGTATGAATATAGCCACTTCTGGTTGGGTAGGCTCAAGTTTTTCATTTTTTAACTTCTTCCATTCTTTTCCTTTTAACTTTTTTATTAATATACTTTCACTTCACATGCAGGAGAGTGAGAGCTCTTCCATGGACTGGTTTATTTCCCAGTTTCCTGCAAGAGGTGGGCCTGTGCTGGGCTCTAAAGCCGGTAGCCCAGGACCCACTGTGGATTTCCCATGGGGGTGGCAGGGAGCCGAGTCATTAGGCCATCACCAGCTGCCTCTCAGGCTACATGAAACTGATTAGAAGTGGAAGAGCTGGGACTTGAACCAGGTACTCTGATACGAATTGTGGGCATCCCAGTGGCATCTTAACCTCTGTACCAAACAACTGCCCCTAGTCGTCTCTGTTAGCTTATCTGTGTCTTCTCTATTTTATTGTGCTTTATTGTATTTCTTTAAGAGTCTACGTAGAGAGACAGAGACAGAGACAGCTGCTGTCCACTGGCTTGCTCGCCAAAAGCCTGTAACTGCTAGGACCGAAGTTGGAGCCAGGAGCGCAATGCAGTTCTCCCACGTGGGAGGCAGGACACAGGCCAGAAATGAAACGCACACACTCCAGTGTGGGACACGGGCATCCTAACACCCACTCCTTTCGTTTGTGTTTAAAGTGCATTTAGTACAGACAGCATAGGATTCGCGCTCACTTTGGTTTTGTTTTGAAGATTGCTTAATTGATTTGAAAGGCAGAGTTCAGGAGAAGTTGCATCTGCTGGTTCACTTCCCAAATGGCTGTAACAAACAGGGCTGAGCCAGACAGAAGCCAGGGCCAGGAGCTCCATCCAGGTCTCCCACATGGGTGCAGGGGCCTAAGGACTTGGGCCATCTTCCACTGCTTTCCCAGGCCACAGCAGAGAGCTGGATCGGAAGTGGAGCAGCTGGGACTCAAATCGGTGCCCATATGGGATGCTGGCACTGCAGACACAGGCTTGACCTGCTGTGCCACAGAGCCAGCCGCTTCTGCCCAGTCTTTGAATGTTTAGAACTACAAGTGCTATCAGCTATTCCATCACGGCCAGAGCCACCAGTGGGCCTCTTTGCTGTCCATTCTCATTCCTGTGCTGACCTCTGAAGACCATCTCTGTGCTGAAGATGCCAAAATAACCCCTTCCACAGTGAATTCTCTTCTGAGCTTTTGGCCTGCATTTCCAACTGGGCAGACCCCCTTGGAGGTCTCACAGGTGCTGTAAAATGACGGGAGAAGCTGGAACCCAGGCTCCCCACTTGTGCCCCTGCCCCTGCCATCTACTCAGCTGTGCAAGCCACACCCACAGAACTTCGAAGTCTAACTAGAAAAGTCCAAAAGTACGGGGCTGGCCCTGTGCCGTAGTAGGCTGAGCCTCCACTTGCAGTGCTGGTATCCCACATGGGCGCTGGTTCTAGTGCCGGCTGCTCCTCTTCTGCTCCAGCTCTCTGCTGTGGCCTGGGAAAGCAGTGGAAGATGGCCCAAGTCCTCGGGCCCCTGCGCCCATGTGGGAGACCTGGAAGAGGCTCCTGGCTCCTGGCTTTGGATCAGCTGAGCTCTGGTTGTCATGGCCATTCACGGGGTGAGCCAGCAGATTGAAAATCTCTCTGTGTCTTTTCTCCTCTCTCTCTGTAACTCTGCCTCTCAAATAGTCTTTAAAAAATAAATAAAAAATTAAAAATCAAGAAAGCAAGGGAAGATAGCAGCTTGGTCCGTGCCACTCATATGGAAGACCAGGAAAGAGTCCCAGGCTCCTGGCTTCAGGCTGGTCCAGACCTGGCTGTTGTCAGCATCTGGGCAGTGAACCAGCAGATGGGGTTCTCTGTCTCTGTCTGTCTTTCTGTCTGTGTCTGCCTGTCAGAGAAATGACATGACAAGTGGGGACGTTGGGACAGCTGTTTGGGCTAGCAGTTACCACGCTGGTTAGGATACAGCATTCCCCACCAGAGCGCCTGGTTCAACCCGGGGAGGCATCAGGGGATGGCCCAGCGCTTGTGTCCCTGCCACCCGCATGCGAGACCTGGGTTGTCTTCCTGGCTTCTGACTCCAAACACGTTGTCAAGAGTAAACCAACATGTGGGAACTATTGCCTTCTCTCTCTCTTTTTCTCCCTGTCAAATAACAAATAAAAATAAATTAGAAGGCCAACGCTGTGGCTCACTAGGCTAATCCTCTACCTGTGGCGCCGGCACCCCGGGTTTTAGTCCCAGTCGGGGTGCCGGATTCTGTCCCGGTTGCTCCTCTTCCAGTCCAGCTCTCTGCTATGGCCCGGGAGGGCAGTGGAGGATGGCCCAAGTCCTTGGGCCCTGCACCCGCATGGGAGACCAGGAGAAGCACCTGGCTCCTGGCTTTGGATCGGCGCAGTGCCGGCCGTAGCGGCCATTTGGGGGGGTGAACCAATGGAAGGAAGACCTTTCTCTCTGTCTCTCTCTCACTGTCTATAAGTCTACGTGTCAAATAATATATATATATATATACACACATTTATATATATTTTATTTGACAGGTAGAGTTATATATATATATATATGTGTGTGTATATATATATATATATAAATTAGAAAAAGGTGCACAAATGACACGTTCAGCTTCTTGACTTTTTAAATACACACATGCAGGTATGGCATGGCCACCACTTAGACCAAGATAGGAGTCTGCTCTGGTTATCGCTTGCCATACACCAAGCCAGCCCAGAGGTTAGGGGTTGAAAATGATGATAACATTTCTTTTGCCCATGCACTTGTGAATACCCTTCTAGCTCTTTGTGGCAGTGGGACTGGAGTCTCAGGGCCAGCCTCTCAAGTAATTTTTTTAAGATTTATGTATTGGAGCTGGCACTGTAGTGCAGCAGGCTAAAACCTCAGCCTGCAGCGCCGGCATCCCATATGGGCATTGGTCCAAGTCCTGGCTGTTCCTCTTCTGATCCAGCTCTCTGCTGTGGCCTGGGAAGGCAGTAGAAGATGGCCCAAGTGCTTGGGCCCCTGCACCCGTGTGGGAGACCCGGAAAAAGCTCCTGGCTCCTGGCTTCGGATCAGCTCAGCTCTGGCCATTGCGGTAATTTGAGGGAGTGAACCAGCAGAATGGAAGACCTCTCTCTCTCTCTCTCTCTCTCTCTCTGGCTCTACCTCTCTGTGTAACTCTGCCTTTCAAATAAATAAAATAAATCTTTTAAAAATATTCATGTATGTATTTGAAAGGCAGAGTTACAGGCAGGAAGAGTCAGAGAGAGAGAGAGATCTTCCATCTACTGGTTCTCTCCCCAAATGTCCTCAACAGCCAGGGCTAAGCCAGGCGGAAGCCAGGAGCTTCCTCCAGGTCTCCCACGTGGGTGCAGGGGCTCAAGGACTTGGGTCATCTTGTACTGCTTTCCCAAGCCATAGCAGAGAGCTGGATCGGAAGTGGAGCAGCTGGGACTCAAACCTGAGCCCACATGGGATGCTGGCACTGCAGATGACAGCTTTACCTGCTGTGCCACAGCACCAGCCTGTCTCAAGCAATTTGATGGCTATTCAGTGGAAACCAGTCACTGAGGCCAGCCCATGCTCAAGGGGAAAGAAATTGCAGAGCACCTTTGGAAACCTTTTTGTTTACTTATTTAAAATGCAGAGAGAGATGAGATCTGCCATCCACGCAGACGCAGGCATCCCACACACCATCTTAACAACCATGACAATCGTCTGCCCTCAGTCCAAAGACTGAAAATGGTTAAGATTCGTGTTGACAGTGGGCTGCGTGGTGCGGTGGGTTCAGCTACCACCATGCCGCCCTCTATCGGAGTGTCTGATTTCAGTCCCAGCTATTCTGCTTGTGATGCAGCGTCTTTGTGATGTGTACCCTGAGAGGCAGCAGGTGATGGCCTGAGCAGCTGGGCTCCTGCCACCCTTGGGGGACACAGATGAACTTGCAGGCTCCTGACTACACACTAGCTCAGGCCTGGCTGTGGTGGGCATTTGGGGAGAGAACAAGCAGGTGAAAGAGTCTCTCTCTCTCTCTCTCTCTCTCTCTCTGTGTATTGCTCTACCTTAAAAATAAATAAATATTTTTAAAGATTTTATTTATATGAAAGGCAAAGTCACAGAGGCAGAGAGAGAAAGGTCCTCCCACCTGTTGGTGCACTCTCCAAATGGCCGCCACAGCCGGAGCTGAGCTCGACCCAAGCTCAGCTTCTGGGGAGGCTCAGGAGTTTCTTCCAGGTCTCCCGTGCAAGTGCAGGGGCCCGTGGACTCGGGCTGTCTTCCACTGCTTTCCCAGGCCATAGCGGAGAGTATGGGATGCCGGCATTGCAGGCGACAGCTTTACCTGCTATGCCTCAATGCCAGCCCCTCAAATAAATAAATGTTTTAAAAAGCAAAGATCCCAGTGACGCGCCGTAGGTTCAGTTGTTTCAAGTGTGCAGCGCACGGGGTGTGACCCGTGTACAGAGTTGTGCGAGCATCGCCATCACGGAACACAGGAGCGATCAGTCCCGCTTCTCCCCTTCGCCTTGCAGCACGGGCATCACGCATCTCCTCCCTCGGCACACTGGTCCAGGGCTTGGCAGGCCACGGCAGGGCAGCATTCCTTCTGATGGCTGAGCAGGATTCCCCGGTGTGGGTTGCTCCTTCTGTGTTGCTCCGTGGATAGGCATTTGTTGCCCTTTGCGTTTGCATGTTGCTGGCAGTGGCGTTGTGTCAGGTAGTGACGTAGGTGAGCGTTTAGAGGAACTGTTGTGCTGCTGCCACAGGGAGTCGAGCTCCTGAGTCCACTCTCGGCGCAGGCTTGCTGTCTTGGGCGGTGAGGAACTGCCTAGAAGAAGGCAGGCTGCTAGGTCGCCGCTCGGGACGCTGGCATCCACTGCGGCAGTGCCCGGCTGGAGTCCTCCCACTGCTCTCAGTTCTGTGCCCCGCGGGAGGCAGCGGGTGATGGCTCGAGGACTGAAGTCCCTGCCACCCACGTGGGAGACCAGGATGGAGCTCCTGACTCCTGGCTTTGGCATTTGGGGGGGTGAACCAGTGCATGGAAGATCTGTGTCTTTCAGATCCATGTGTTTAAAAGATTTTTCATCCAATTCCTCTGGCTGTTTTCTGTGAGAATTTGTCTGGTAGAAACTACTGTTTTGTGGCCACAGTCAGAAGTCCCCAGGAGTCGCTATTTTGTTTAAGATTTATTTATTTATTTGAATGGCAAAGTTACACAGAGGTAAAGGCAGACAGAGAGAGAGAGAGAGAGAGAGAGAGCGAGCGAGAGTGAGCAAGCTTCCATCTGCTGGTTCACTCCCCAAATGGCTACAACAGCCGGAGCTGTGCTGATCTGAAGTCAGGAGCCAGGAGCTTTTTCTGGGTCTCCCACGTGGGTGCAGGGGCCCAAAGACTTGGGCCATCTTCTACTGCTTTCCCAGGCCACAGCAGAGAGCTGGATTGGAAGTGGAGCAGTCGGGACTCGAACTGGGGTCCATATGGGATGCTGGCACTGCAGGCAGTGGCTTTACCCGCTACGCCACAGCGCTGGCCACCAGAAGTTACGCACAGGTTGTGTTCCTCCTGTTGAGCACATTCTCACCCAAGGAGACAGCCATGCACGTTCACATCTTTCCACAATGTAGATTTCTCTCTCTCTCTCTCTCTTACACACTCTCTCTCACACACACACACACGCACGCACACATACGCGCACACCCCAGTCAGAGCGAATGTGCAGGGTTCATGAGTGGAGCACACCACTCACACCCAGTGAGCAGGTGCTAAGTGCACGCAGGTGCAGCCCCTCCCAGCGGACGCTGCATCGTTGCGCAGGCGCAGGGCTTTGCGGCAGCTGCTGGTTGTCAGAGGTGGGCTGACCCGACGTCCCTTCTCCTCTCTATGGGCCATTCTCAGGGGAGTTGGCCCCTTATCCTTAAGGCCACAAGCCTCTGTGCCGTCTGATATGTCGCTTTGGGTATTCACAGAGCTGAACCCTGGTTCTGAGTTCCGTTGATAAGTCCTCCACTGCCGTCATGTGGCTCCTGTCTCAGCACGGAGGCACCTGGTCAGCCTCGCTCGCGCTCCACACACACCACCCTGGGCCTCCCGGAGGCCGGCTCCCACGGGGAAGACAGACGGGGGTCACATTCCAAGTCGCCCAGCCGCACAGAACCGCCGGGGATGGCTTTCTACTCCTTTTCGTCACCAAATAAAAGTGATTCACGAGGCCAGCACCGTGGATCAACAGGCTAATCCTCCGCCTTGCGGCGCCGGCACACCGGGTTCTAGTCCCGGTTGGGGTGCCGGATTCTGTCCCGGTTGCCCCTCTTCCAGTCCAGCTCTCTGCTATGGCCCGGGAGTGCAGTGGAGGATGGCCCAAGTCCTTGGGCCCTGGACCCCATGGGAGACTAGGAGAAGCACCTGGCTCCTGGCTTCGGATCAGCGCGGTGTGCCGGCCGCAGCAGCCATTGGAGGGTGAACCAACAGCAAAAGAAGACCTTTCTCTCTGTCTCTCTCTCTCACTGTCTAACTCTGCCTGTCAAAAAAAAAGTGATTCACGAGTCTGCTAGCAAGTCACAGAGCGAACTGTGTGGAGCGTACAATGGAGTCCCCGTGCTCCCTCCTGAGCCATCCCGGGGCTCCCTGCAGAAGTGGGAGAAACCAGTGTAATGACCTAGCCTCCCTGGGCCAGCACAAGGCATTCTCTTTTTTAAGGTTTATTTATTTATTTGAAAGGCAGAGTTATAGACACACACAGAGAAAGGGAGAGGGAGAGGGAGAGGGAGAGAGAGAAAGGGGGAGAGATGTCTTCCATTTGCTGATGCATTCCGGAAATGGCAGCAACAGCTAGAGCTAGGTCAGACCAAAGCCAGGAGCCAGGAACTTCTTCCAGGTCTCCTACACGGGTGCAGAGGCCCAAGGACTTGGGCCATCTTCCACTGCTTTCCCAGGCCATAGCAGAGAGCTGGATCAGAAGTGGAGCAGCCGGGACTTGAACCAGTGCCCATATGGGGTGCTGGCACTGCAGGCAGCAGCTTTACCTGCTGCACCACAGCGTGGGCCCTGCAGATTTCCTTCCTGTGTTTTTCTGCATGGCTGCTGTCCACCCAGGCAAAGTCCCTGTAAAACATTTCCTCGATGTGTGTTGTTAATCTCGCCAGACACTGATTTCTGATAACCTTACAGTAACACGAATGACCAGGAAACAAATGAGTGCCTCATTCTGCTGTGGTTACAAAAGGATGTTGTCACATGATCATGGCAAATTATCCAATCAGAATTTCCTAAATCCAAAAATAATCTGGCGAGTGTAGAGGCTATCCTGTGTGCTGTGGAAGGAGTACGAGTTCTGCTTGAAAGGTATCGTACAAGTGGATCAGCAGGACAAAGTACATCTGACTGCTATTTTTTAAAGATGTGTTTATTTATTTGAAAGTCAGAGTTAGAGACATCTTCCATGTGTTCATTCACTCCCCCAAATGGCTGCGACAGTCAGGGCTGGACCAGGACAAAGCCAGGAGTTGGGAACTCCGTCTAGGTCTCCCACATGAGTGGCAGGGGCCCCAAGTACTTGAGCCATCTTCTGCTTTTCTAGACACGTTAACAGGGAATTGGATCAGAACTGGAGAGGGGCTGGAACTGTGGCATAGTGAGCTAACCCTCTGCCTGCGATGCTGGCATCCCATATGGGTGCTGGTTTGAGTCCTGGCTGCTCCTCTTCCAATCCAGCTCTCTGCTATGGCCTGAGAAAGCAGTAGAAGATGGCTCAAATGCTTGGGCCCCTGCACCCACGTGGGAGACCTGGAGGAAGCTCCCAGCTCCTGGCTTCAGATCAGCACAGCTCCCGCCATTGCAGCCATTTGTGGAGGAAAAAAGCAGATGGAAGACCTTTCTCTGTGTCTCTCCCTCTCTCTATAGCTTTGTCTCCCAAATAAATAAATAAAATCTCAAAAAAAAAAAAAGAAAATTGGAATGCCTGAGATTCTTAAACTAGTCCTGGACTCCTGATATGGGATGCCGGTATTGTAGGTGGTAGCTTAACCTGCTGCACACTAGACCCCAATTTTTAAAAAATATATATATTCATTATTTTTTAAGATTTATTTATTTATCTGAAAGAGCTAGAGAGAGGGAGAGAGTGAGCTTCCATCCACTGGTTCACTCCCCACTTGGCAGCAACGGCCAGGATTGTGCTAGGCCAAACCCAGGAGCCAGGAAGCCCCTGCCAGGTCTCCCACCTGGATGGCAGGGGCCCGAACACTTGAGCCACCCTCTGCTACTTTCCCAGACCACTAGCAGAGAGCTGGATGGGAAGTGGAGCAGCCGGGACCCAAACCGGCGCCCATGTGGGATGCTGGTGTTGCAGGCAGTGGCTTAGCCCGCTACACCACAGTGCCGGCCCTATGCTTGACCGCTATTAATAGGCGTTGGAACTGGATATGCGTTATGTGCCAATAATGATTGTCCTCCGACTAATTCTACAAACGAGGGCGTGCATTCTCCATTGGAGAAGCATGCAGAGCTTCTGGGTGTGTCCATTTGTGTCACTGGTTGTCGGAGACAATGTGTAGTGCCTGGGTTCCCTGGCAGCTCTGTTCACTTTGTTGTTCAGACGTTGCGTGCTTCAGAGACCCTAGGTTAGTCTCAACTCCTTACCTCCATGTTCAATATTGTAGCCAAATTCCTTTGGAAATTGTCCAAATGAGGCCATTTCTGTCACAATTTGCTGTAACTGGGCACGTGCTTGGAACAACTGTGCTGCTAAAACATTACTTTTTCTATACACGGTGTCAGCTGATATTTACAAATTCAATAATTCTGTTTTGCTTTCTTGTATTTCTGCCTCTTGTAGGCCTGACACGATGAGAGTGGACACATCACCTGCTGTGGTTTCTGTAGTGTGACTACAGTCGGGCATTTCTGATGTTTCCTCCTGAAAGACAGCATGTTCGGGCACCACCGGTGTCCTGTGAGCGTCCTCCTTCTTAAACGTAGTCTGGGTTCCTCTGGGTGTCGGGCCACACGCTGTTCTTATTGCATTAGGAGGTGTCGGGCCACACGCTGTTCTTATTGCATTAGGAGGTATCGGCTGGCAGATGTTAGGTTTAAGCCTAGTTACTGCGTGGGTCCCCTCTGGACCCCATCGGAAGGTTCTCACGCATACTGTAGCATTATAGCGTCCTCTAGGAAGGTCCTGGTGAGGCAGGTCTTACGTCACGCATGCCGAAGTTGGCTGCTTTTGCAGCATAGACTGGCATCACTGAATCTAGTCGAGTACAGTTTCAGTGTGACGGGAGTCCGTCCATTGCTCACGGAACGGACTTGTAGCGTGGAGAAGATACGGGAAGGGACTCCTGAATTACCAGCGTCAGGGGGGCCGACTTCACTGCAGCTCCTGGCACGCCCCCCAACCCAGGCTTTTATAATTAAGTTTAGAATTGTTCCGTAACCCTAGTATCAGGAATCAGTGTGGTTGCACTGCACACACACACACATTTATAGTGTTCTGCTGTCCTCAACCGTTTGTGCTTAGCACTTTGAGACGTGGTGTTGCGAGGTGGTAAGCGAACAGCAGATGCGCTCTTTGGTTGGAAAGCTCCAAGAAGCATCGCTGAGGAGCCCGTTGGTTTCCATTTCTGATTCAAGGGACGGGGACGGGTTGCACACACGTGTTTTTTTTTTTTTTTTTAATTATTTATTTATTTGAAAGTCAGAGTTACACAGAGGGGAGAGAGGTCTTCTATCCAATGGTTCATTCCCCAGTTGGCCACAACGGCTGGAGCTGTGCTGATCTGGAGCCAGGAGCTTCCTCCAGGTCTCCCACATGGATACAGGGGTCCAAGGACTTGGGCCATCTTCCACTGCTTTCCCAGGCCATAGCAGAGAGCTAGTGAAGCAGCCAGGACTCAAACCGGCGCCCACATGGGATGCCGGCACTTCAGGCCAGGGCATTAACCCACTGCGCCACAGCGCCAGCCCCACACACATGTTTGTGAGTTCTGCTGTGGCCCGTAGTTCGCCCCAGCGTAGCTCTGGGATGTGTTCACACCAAGGAGACGTTTCGGCAGTTTGCTGCTCCCCAGAGCATTGGATACACTTTGGCTTTAATCTGTGCACTTTGAGTCTGCAGAGACTAACAGATGAAGGCAGCTTGTCGCGGACATCCCCTTCTGTTTCCCGTTCCCACACGTCCAGTGCGGTTTCACCGCCACATCCGAGCCCACAGCGCCTGCTTTTCTGCACTCACATTGAAGAGTAGAGCGTTCATGATTCTTAACGTAAGAGGCTGCGCAGCCCTTGGCTAGTGCACAGGATGATGGCACCTGCGTGCCATTTAGCCATCCATTATGTAGAGAAGCTCATGGTCAATGTTAGTCTCTGTTGCTTTGTTAATTCCAATTGCTGTGCTATATGTTCAAGGAGCTTTCATTTAATATTTTCATGACGTACAAATACTGTATAATTCAAAGCGCGCCAATAGTGGTCAGAGCTGTAGGGTTCACATACATATGGCCTGCTGTGTTTGTAGCTTTTTTTTTTTTTTTTGACAGGCAGAGTGGATAGTGAGAGAGAGAGAGACAGAGAGAAAAGTCTTTCTTTTTGCCGTTGGTTCACCCTCCAATGGCCTCTGCAGCCGGCTCATCACGCTGATCCGAAGCCAGGAGCCAGGTGCTTCTCCTAGTCTCCCATGCGAGTGCAGGGCCCAAGCACTTGGGCCATCCTCCACTGCACTCCGGGCCACAGCAGAGAGCTGGCCTGGAAGAGGGGCAACCGGGATAGAATCCAGCGCCCCAACCGGGACTAGAACCCGGTGTGCCGGCGCCGCAAGGCGGAGGATTAGCCTGTTAAGCCACAGCGCCGGCCCTGTTTATAGCTTTTTGTTAAGGTTTCTTTACTTATTTGAGAGGCAGAATTACAGACAGAGAGAGGGAGAGACAGAGAGAGAGAGGTCTTTAATCTGCTGGTTCATTCCCCAAATGGCCCTAATGGCTGGAGTTGAGCCAATCCGAAGCCAGAAGTCAAGAGCTTCTTCCAGTCTCCCACATGGGTGCAGGGGCCCAAGGACTTGGACCATTTCCTACTGCTCTCCCAGGCCATAGCACAGAGGTGGATCAGAAGAGGAGCGGCCAGGACTAGAACTGGTGCCCATATGCTGTGCCAACACTACAGCTGGCAGCTTTAACCTACCGTGCCGCGGGGCCAGCCCCTTTAGTCATAGTCATGTCCGTAGTAATCCTTGACATCCACCTGTAAGGCAGGTGGATACCAACACTCATGGCAGGGATTTAGAAATCACTGAGAAGACGTGAGGTGTCGCATGCCCTAGCATCATGACTTGGCACAGAAGCCTCAACTCTAGGGGACACTGTCTTAGTGTCTCCTATCATTTCTGCCAAGAGCGTACTGATATTTATTACATCCTATGTTTTAACTTCAGAGTCAAGCTTTTTCGGATACAGTCTATGGCAATCCATTGTCTACAACCATTATTCAATTCCTCATTAAACCCACACTGCTAGGGTTCTGTGCATTGCCTCACCAAGCCCTTACATTCTTGTGTAGTGTGATTCCTGTTAGGCTTACAGTCTGTCAAGCAGCTGGTCATTCCTGCCCTGCTGAACGGAGCAGAATCGGCCGAGAGCGGAGCTAAGGCTGCATCCAGCTGTCCATGCCCAGAGTCGTTACAGGCCACAGAGAGCCGTTCTTCAGAGAAAGACATGGTCGTTAAGAAGCTGGTCAGCAGGGACCGGCTCCATAGCTTTACCGCCGCAAGGAACCTGCATATGTTCCACTGCTGGGGTTCTCCGGTCGCATCGCTGTCTCCGGCATCCCTAGGCTTTCAGATGTGAGTGTGTGTGATGACATAGTCCTACATCCTTGACCCAGCGGCCAAGTGTTAGGGCCCGTGCTGCTGCCACCCAGAAATGCTGTGCAGTCTCCCTCTCGCCATACAGGCCTTGTACGGTGCCCACAGGTGTGGGGGGCTCTGCTAGTCCACCCAACCCCCAGTCAGCACTGTGTCTGGTTCCTAGAAATCTGGGCGGAGCCACGTGCCAGATGCTCCCAGGTGCTCCTGCTCTCTGAAGCCAGAGCTGGCCCACAGGCCTCTGCTGCTTGCAGTACACGTGACGGCGAGGATGGCTTTCTCCGAGGACCACTGGGTTGTCTCTTCCCCGCAGGGCTTGGTTGAACAGAGCATCCACAATGCAAATTGTGTAGTCAGTGAAAGCTAAAGAACAGGCTGGGGGCCAGTGCGCTGTGGCACACTAGGTTAATCCTCCGCCTGCAGCACCGGCATCCCATGTGGGCGCCGGCTCTAGTCCCGGTTGCTCCTCTTCCCATCCAGCTCTCTGCTGTGGCCCGGGAAGGCAGTGGAGGATGGCCCAAGTGCTTGGGCCCTGTACCCGCATGGGAGACCAGGAGAAGCACCTGGCTCCTGGCTTCGGATCAGCACAGCACGCTGGCCGTAGCAGCCATTTGGGGAGTGAACCAATGGAAGGAAGGCCTTTGTCTCTGTCTCTCTCTCACTGTCTAACTCTGCCTGTCAAATAAAAAAAAAAAAAAGCTATAGGCCAGCGCCGCAGCTCAATAGGCTAATCCTCCGCCTTGCGGCGCTGGCACACCGGGTTCTAGTCCCGGTCGGGGTGCCAGATTCTGTCCCGGTTGCCCCTCTTCCAGGCCAGCTCTCT
The DNA here is from genome assembly GCF_033115175.1 of Lepus europaeus. Lineage (NCBI taxonomy): Eukaryota > Metazoa > Chordata > Mammalia > Lagomorpha > Leporidae > Lepus > Lepus europaeus. The sequence continues at coordinate 667,479 of NC_084850.1, forward strand.
GCTGTGGCCCGGGAGTGCAGTGGAGGATGGCTCAAGTCCTTGGACCCTGCACCCCATGGGAGACCAGCCAGGATAAGCACCCGGCTCCTGCCTTCGGATCAGTGCGGTGCGCTGGCCGCAGCGCGCCGGCCACGGTGGCCATTGGAGGGTGAACCAACGGCAAAGGAAGACCTTTCTCTCTGTCTTTCTCTCTCCCACTGTCCACTCTGCCTGTCAAAAAAAAAAAAAAGCTTAACAGGCCCTTGCTGCTGTCTGTCCCCCCCCTCCCCCCAATAAACATCGCTCGGGTTTGGGTGCACAAGCTGAGTGATAGCAGGCAGCGATTGTAAAGGTTATAGCCAGGATGAAGTTAAAGAACCTCAGGCCACATCGCACGGGCTTCACGCTGGCGTTCGTACATATACCTTGCCCTGCGATGCAGGGGTGTTCACTCGTGTGATTCCAGCGGTTGCTGCCTCTCACCCAGGATGTGTGTCCGCTCCTAGCACCGCCTCTGTCGCCACCGTGTGTTTTAGATGGCATTTTGGGCACGTCGCCGGGAAGGATCGGGCCTCCGATGCACGGGGCACCCATGAAGATGCAGCGTTTGATATGACGCTGGGGCATTATGTGCAGGTTTCATAAGATTTATTTATTTTTATTTGAAAGACAGTTACAGAGAGGCAGAGGCAGAGAGAGAGAGGCCTTCAATCTGTTGGTTCACTCCCCAAATGGCTGCAACGGCCAGAGCAAAACTGATCTGAAGCCAGGAGCCAGGAGCTTCTTCCAGGTTTCCCACACGGGTGCAGGGGCACAAAGACTCCACTGCATTCCCAGGCCATAGCAGACAGCTGGATCAGAAGTGGAGCAGGCGGGACTCAAACTGGCACCCTTATGCAGCTTTACCCACTACGCCACAGCGCCAGCCCCTGGCAGGTTTCTTTGAAGTGTGGTTGCTATGTGCCAGGGTCTAGGCAGGTCTGTATATAGTGTAACATTTCTTTTTTAAAAAAGATTTATTTTATTTATTTGAAAGAGTTACAGAGAGAGAGAGAGAGGTCTTCCATGTGCTGGTTCACTCCCCATATGGCCACAATGGAGCCAGGAGCTTCCTCAGGGTCTCCCACGTGGGTGCAGGGGCCATCCTCCACTGCTTTCCCAGGCCACAGCAGAGAGCTGGATCGGAAGAGGAGCAGCCGGGACTAGAACTGGCGCCCATGGGGATGCAGGCACTGCAGGCCAGGGCGTTAACCTGCTGTGCCAGCTCGCCGCCCGGTGTAACATTTCTTATCTTTCCTTGGAGTTGCTGGTTTGCCTAACGCGCTGCAGGGCACCCTCTGTGTTCTGTTGCAGTAGCTGCTGGAGAGAGAACAGCCGCTTCCTTACGAAGCAGTGACTGTGTTTGCCGGTGTGCACACTCCTTGTGAAGTTCCTTCGAGCCGATGTCACTCTGGCCTCGTTGCGGAGGACCGTACCTGCTTCCACTCACGTTCCAACATGCTTGTTGCCATTTGTCACGGCCCACGAAGCGGTGAAAACATGGACAAGTTTCTGGTTTTCCTTCAATGGTCGTCTGACTGCTGAGCCTCCCCCAGTTGATTGGGCAGCTCTGGGCTCTCAGTGCTGCCACTTTACCAGTCGCTCTACCTGAGCACGTGGACGCTGGTGCACCTGTCAGGACGGGGCCCCATGTCCCAGTGCCGTGAGGACGGCTCTGCCCCTACCTCGCGATGCCTGGTCATCTTCTTTGAGCAGGCTGTAGCTCTTCAGGGAGGGCAGCTGCACTGCCCAGGGGTGACCTGTCGCGGTCCATATGTATCATTTCCACGCCAGGACTCTGGCTGATTCATCTGGTGTCTTTGTGACCCATTCATTGCAGGCAGACAGATGACGATGGATGATGATCATGGCTTCCATACCTGTCAGAGGCTCCATATGCTGTAAGGCCTCATATGTTAGCCAAGCATAAATGCCAGGTAGTGGTGTAACGTGAGAATTGCATGGCCCAAACTCTTAGTGGTCTGTATGTATTCCTTTTACCTTTTCTAGTGCTGATTGGTATTCTGTGTGCCAAAAAAAAAAAAAAATCTCCAAATTTTCTAACTACTTTATAAATGGACTTTAAAATAACATTTAGCCATCCACATCATTCTCGCGAGATTCGCTGCCTCCATACCAAGCTGCTGTGTCTGGCAGAGCTGGTGTGAGACCAAGCGCTAATCCATCCCCACTGCCTGGATAATCAAAAGTTTTGGCCGGACCTCTGAGCACGCACGCACGTGCACACACACACACACAGGCCAGACTAAAAGCACAGACCATGGCACCGAAACCAATTAATAAGGAACTTGGGCATTCGGCCCGTGATCCCGTAGCACAATGTTCTGCAGGTCCATGGGAATGATATGTTTCACTGGCAAGCTGCAACGATGCAGCCTAGTGACAGCCCATAGCAGGGTGGTGTATTCTTTTTGACAATGCAACTTCCTACAGACCACCTAAGGTCACATTTACAACAAGACTTTAGCATCCAAATAGTAACAGTAGTGGCAGCATTTGCCTCGCTATTCTGCGATCACAGGGCTCTCCTGCACTAACTACTTGTAAAGTTCTTTTATCCGTTTGTTCACTGCTATGTGATCCAAACGCAGATGACGGCCTAGTGCCAGAGACTGCACAGATCTATAAGACAGACAGAGATAACTACTACCTTAAAGTCAGAATAACCTGCATTATAGCTGGAATAAACTTTAAAAAAATAATATTTAAAAATGGTATATGGGGACCGGCATCGTGACGTAGAGGGCTAAGCCACCACCTGTGACACCGCTGGCATGCCATATCGCTGCTGCTCCCATCCATCTCTCTGAGGACGTGCCTAGGAAGGCAGCAGAAGATGGTCCAAGTGCTTGGGCCCTGCACCGGCATGGGTCATCTGGAAGAAGCTCCTGGCTTCAGCCCGACACTGCCTTGGCCATTGCTCCCATCTGGAGCATCTCTCTCTCTCTCTCTCTCTCTCTCTCTCTCTTTCTCTCTCTCTCTCTGTAATTCTGCCTTTGAAATTAAAACAAAAAACAAAAAACTGGGGGCTGGCGTGTGGCACACCGGGTTAACGCCCTGGCCTGCAGTGCCTGCATCCCATATGGGCACTGGTTCTAGTCCCAGCTGCTCCTCTTCCAATCCAGCTCTCTGCTATGGCCTGGGAAAGCAGTAGAAGATGGCCCAAGTCTTTGGGCCATCTGGGAGTGAACCACTGGATGGAAGACCTCTTTCTCTCTCTGTCTCTACCTCTCTCTGTAACTCTGACTTTCAAAGAAATAAAATAAATCTTAAAAAAAAAATAAAAAAGGGTTTTCTTTTTTTTTGACAGAAAGAGTGGACAGTGAGAGAGAGACAGAGAGAAAGGTCTTCCTTTGCCATTGGTTCACCCTCCAATGGCCGCCGCGGCCAGCACGCTGCGGCCGGCGCATCACACTGATCCGAAGCCAGGAGCCAGGTGCTTCTCCTGTTCTCCCATGCGGGTGCAGGGCCCAAGCACTTGGGCCATCCTCCACTGCACTCCCGGGCCATAGAGAGCTGGCCTGGAAGAGGGGTAACTGGGACAGAATCCGGTGTGCCGGCGCCGCTAGGTGGAGGATTAGCCTGTTGAGCCATGGCGCCGGCCCATAAAAAAGGTTTTAAAAATAATGGTGCCGGCGCCGTGGCTCTGTAGGCTAATCCTCTGCCTGTGGCACCGGCACACCGGGTTCTAGTCCCAGTCAGGGCGCCGGATTCTGTCCCAGTTGCCCCTCTTCCAGGCCAGCTCTCTGCTGTGGCCCAGGAGTGCAGTGGAGGATGGCCCAAGTCCTTGGGCCCTGGACCCCATGGGAGACCAGGATAAACACCTGGCTCCTGGCTTCGGATCAGCGCGGTGCGCTGGCCACAGCGCGCCGGCTGCGGTGGCCATTGGAGGGTGAACCAACGGCAAAGGAAGACCTTTCTCTCTGTCTCTCTCTCTCTCACTGTCCACTCTGCCTGTCTAAAAAAAAATGGTATATGCTGTCCAATAGCGTCTCTGAGCTTGTTGTTGATTGTTTGGGTGGCTTTATCTATTATGATAATAATAATATTCAGATACATTTCTTCCTGTTGATGAGAAAGTTACACCTAAAAACGTTGCCTCTGTTGCTAGGCCATGCATTTTGTTATGCTCCTTCCCAGTTGTGTTACATGAGCAATTAGTTTATTCCTGCCATTCTGCAAGGGTTTCCTATCACTGTGTGTCATCATGACGTCCTGTGTCTCAGGCACAGCGGTCGTGCTCAGCGGAGTGAGTGAGTGCGCCAAGACAGGGTGGAATGAGCAGTGACTGGGCCAGCTCTTCCATTCCGATTGTCTTCCTTCCCACAGGAATGTGGGCTACTCTCCAGAATTTGGCTGTATAGGGATTACAGAGGGCCTATCTCCCAGATAAATGGCCACTACACGGGTGACTGTATCGACAATTCCTCTCATGTCCAGGTGATTGAGAGATTTTATTCAAATGTCTCTGATCCCCTGTGAAGCTTGCTCTCTGCTAGGTCTTCCACCTGCTTGATCTGCTTGTTACTACTCTAATTCTAAAATGTTTTTAAAGATGTGTTTATTTATTTGAAACTCAGAGTTAGAGAGAGGAGGAGAGGCAGAAAGAAAGCGAGAGAGGTTTTCAATCCACTGGTTCACTCCCCAATTGGCTGCAATGGCCAGAGCTGCGCTGATCTGAGCCAGGAGCCAGGAGCTTCTTCTGGGTCTCCCATACTGGTGCAGGGACCCAAGCACTTGGGCCATCTTCTACTGCCTTCCCAGGCCACAGCAGAGAGCTGGATCAGAAGAGGAACAGCCGAGACTAGAACCGGCGCCCATATGGGATGCCGGCACTGCAGGCCAGGGCTTTAATCCATTATGCCATAGCACTGGCCCCCTAATTCTAAATTTTTTGCTGAAATCTCTTTCTGCCATCCTTTCAGTGCAGTTGCCTTGGGTAACTCTCCAGGGGAAGTCTTCACACTGGCTAAATTAGTGTTCAAAGGCCAGCATAAGTCAAATAATTTCAGTAGTACACCCATACCCAGAATATTTTCTAATGTTTCATTCATGTTGAAAGTATGTAATGGGGCTGCACTGTGGCCCAACAGATTAAAGCCATGGCCTGCAGTGCCGGCATCCCATATGTGTGCTGGTTCCTGTCCTGGCTGCTCCACTTCCAACCCAGCTCCCTGCTGTGGCCCGGGAATGAGGCGGAATGTGACTCAAGTCCTTGGGCCGCTGTACCTGTGTGGGAGACCCAGAGGAAGCTCCTGGCTCCTGGCTTCGGATTGGCCCAGCTCTGGCCATTGTGGCCAATTGGGGAGTGAACCAGCGGATGAAAAACCTCTCTCGCTCTCTCTCTCTCTGCCTCTCTGTAACTCTACCTTTCAAATGAATAAATCAATCTTTAAAAAAGTATGTAATACTGAAATATAGTTTCTCTGTCATTGGTAATATTTTCAGTAGTCTTGGATATCCAAGCAAAATTTTACCTGCCAATCCCCAACTGAGACTGCATATGTAGTTTCTGTGTTTGGAGTTTGTTTTAGTAAACTTACCTAAAAGGTAAAATATGAGGGTGATTTTTCAATAACTGTGTGCTCTGTTATCCCCGGGTTATTACATTAGTGTTGCCTGGGGTCTCCATCATTTTTTTAAAGATTTATTTATTTATTTGAAAGGCAGAGCTACAGAGAGGCAGAGGCAGAGAGAGTGAGAGAGGGAGAGAGAGAGGTCTTCCATTCACTGGTTCACTCCCCAGAAGGCCACAATGGCCGGAGCTGCGCCAATCCGAAGCCAGGAGACAGGAGCTTCTTCTGGGTCTCCCATACTGGTGCAGGGACCCAAGCACTTGGGCCATCTTCTACTGCTTTCCCAGGCCATAGCAGAGAGCTGGACTGGAAGAGGAGATGCTGGGACTTGAACCAGCGCCCACATGGGATGCCAGTACTCCAGGTGGTGGCTTTACCCGCTATGCCACAGTGCCCACCCCCATGGTTTTTTTTTTTTTTAAAGAAATCCCTAGTAAATTGCTCCTTTTCCAGTTGTTCCTATTCTGTTTATTGCTTATATTCCAAGGTCTCCCATAATTCTGTTCCCACCTTGGTTTTGCCTGTTCTTGGCTTCGCCACGCGCTCCCATTCGTTCTCCATCTACTACTGTTATTTTCGTCTCCGGATTTGGTGTTTGTGTGGAATGTGAGCCACTGTGGATCATGACATGAATGGAGTCTCCGTGCTTTCTGTTTATTAGCGTAAGCGTTAGGAGATGCTGTCGGTTCTGCTGATAACCTGCAAACCTTTAGCACGCACTATTTGCCTTCGCTGACCTGACGCTCCCACAGGAACTGCGTCGGATGATTGTTTTTGTGACATATTCTTGCCTTGTTTATGCTCCCTGCGTGGGCCACTGTGTCTCTCTCCTGGAAGGTGACGACCTCAGCCTGTGTCCCTGCCTCTCCACTGGCCCCTTGGGCCTCCCGGAGCTGGGTGGGAGCCTGTGTCTGCAGCCCTCTGTGTTTACCCTTCCAGTCCCGGCTTTCCCCGGGTGCCAGCACTAGCGATGTTTGCTTGGGTTTGCTTGTTCCCTCCAGCTCTTCAAGAGCCTGCTTGGGGTCTGTGGGCCATCAGTTACTGTGGCAACGCTGAGTGGGCACTTGGGAGAGGAAGTGTGGTTGCCGCTGTCAGCAGGAGGCTCTCGCTGCAGCTCCCGGAAATGGAGGCTGCATGTTCAGTAGAGCAGAGGGAAGAGGACCCATGGTCTCCGAGAGCGGGGAGCCAAGGGATGACATGACGCCACCCTTGCTTCTAGCCAGGCTCGCCAGGTTGCCAATGTGACATGGGAAGACAATGGAAGGCGCTGTGGAAACAGGGCTTGGCTTTTCTGCTGAGTCACTGCCTTCGTGGCCGCCGGAGATAGCTGCCTCCCCCTCGGTTCCCGCGTTTCTAAGGCAACCAGCGAGCGAGGCGGAGAAGCCATCAGCCTGGGCTCCGAAGAGACGACGCCACACCGGCCACCAGGTCGGCTTCATTCTTTCCATGCAGAATATTTTTAGAGCATATTAGAAAAAACGAGAGAGAGAGAGAGAGAGAGAGAGAGCACGCTTTTCCTTTTGCACACGCACCTGCTCCTTTTGTGAAAGCCGACGGCACCGAAATGCACAAAAGAAGAAAAACCCTTCTCCTGGCTCCACCGCAACTCCCGGACTCCCCGAGCCGAGCCGGCTGCTGGGCCGAGAGTCCCCGCCTCACGCTGTCCCCGCCATCCCGCACCTTGCAAGACGGCCGTCCCTGTGGGCGGACAGCAACCTGACTTTGGTTTCTGCTGTCATGAACAAGTCCGCACCCTCACACGCGTGTTGTTAGGCAAGGTCCTCTAGAAGCGGGAATCGGAGCATTGGATGTGGACGAAGCCCAGCAGAGCAGTAAGCACGCACAGGAGCTAGGCAGTGCTGGGGCCATGGGCGCCTGGGCCCCTGCTTCCCACCCACCTGGTCCCGGGATCCAGCCTTCAGCCTGGCCCAGCCCTGGCTGCTCTGAGCACTGGGGGAGTGACCCAGTGGATGGAAAATATTTCTCTCCCTCTGCCTTTCAAGTAGATGAAAAGTTTAAAAACCAAACAAAACATTTTTTTCAAGAGGTTCGGGCACGCATAGAGCATGGTGCTTCTCAGGAATTTGGTGTCTGGCCATTTTGTGGCCTTTTTAGGAGGGCTTGGCAGTATCGTGGTGCATGCTGGGAGTGCAAATGTCAGCCCTGGCGACCCTGTTGTAATGATATTATAATTGGCTGTGGGCCCTGGTAGGGAGGCGGGCGGCAGCCATGTTGAATGTTTTCAGCTGCTGCTGGATGGGACTGCAGTTCATCTTGTTACTTATGCCACTGGGTCTTCTTTTTATTACTGGGTTGAATTCTTTCCATACTGGAGATGTATCTGTCTGTGTCCTGGTTTGTGATGTTTTTCTTTCATGTTGTTCCTTGTGTTCTATGCAGAGGTGGGTCATTTCTTTGACATGCTTTCTTCCAGCATGATTTTATCTTTATAAGGTTTAAATGTTTTTGTACAAAAGAACAGTGCCCTAGAATAGAGGATACGTGTCCTTCTCAAAGCTACCAGAAGTGGGAATCTGACAGCTCGTCGCTGACTGCACTGCAATGAAAACAGCAATTAACCAGGCGAAGATAACACCCCTCGCCCCAAAATCTCCAACCGCAAATTTCAAGTCACCCTTCTAAGTCAGTGTTGGCTTGGGGGCAGGTGTTCGGCACAGCAGCCAAGATGCCCCACGGGACGCCTGCATCCCCATATCAGAGTGCTGGACTTCAAGTCCCACTTCCGCTTCTCATTCCAGCTCCCTGCTAATGTGCACCCTGGGAGGCAGCAGGTGATGGTTCCAGCCCTTGGGTCTCTACCACCTACATGGCAGACTCCAACTGAGTTCTGAGCTCCTGGCTTCAGCCTGGCCCAGCCCTGGCTGTTGCAGGCATTTGGGGAGTGAACCAATGGATGGAAGTTTCTCTCTCTCTCTCTCTCTCTCTCTCTCTTTGTTCTTCTTCTTCTTCTTCTTCTTCTTCTTCTTCTTCTTCTTCTTCTTCAGTAAACATAAACAAAAACATTTTAAAAATCTTTCCTTAAAAAGAAATGAAAGCGCAGAATACTAAATACCGGATAACGTTATGCCAGTACGCTTGAAAATCCACACTGACTGCCTTTCTGTGACAAATTACTCTGCCGAGTCTTCTCAAGAAGCAGTATGGGGAACCGGAATCCACCAAGTAAGCTTCTGAAGTACTCCTGCCTGCGTGGAACAAAATGTTCTCGCCCTCCAAGAGGCGGAAGAGGCGTTCCACGAGGTGGGGAGCCAAGTGAGGCTCAAGGTTGCTAAGGAATGGGCTCATCCCAGACCCTGGAGGCCCTTGCTGGTTAAGCTACAGGGACAGGGAGGGCGGTGCCCCTGCCTGGTGACCCTCTGGCTATTCTTTGTTTTGGCTAATCCCATGGGGAACCAGGATCGGGCATTTATGCCAGTGGTTCTGCCACCCTTGTCCCCTAGGGGAGCACCTGGCTTGGATTCCTGCCTCTGGCTGCCAGGTCCAGCTTCCTGTTTGTGCAGACCCTGGGAGGCACCAGGTGATGGCTCAAGTACATGAGTCCTTGCCGCTCCCGTGGGGGCCTGGATTGGGTTCCCGCCTCCCAGCTTCAGGCAGGTCCAGGCCTGTCGCAACCAGTGCACACATCTATGAATCGAACTAGCACATAAAAGGTGTGCACTCTTTCTCCTCCTCAAATACATTTTTAAAAAACAGTGCTAATACTTTGATCAAATTACAGAAACTAAAAATAAATTGGAAAGCAAACGCAACCTATGTTTCTACCAGTCCCAGAAACTGCTGTTCATCTGAGAAAGCCGGGTTTACTGGACTCGCTGCAGGGAAAGAAACAGGAGAGGAAGTGCCCAGAGCCTTCGATTTGAAGGCGCGATGTCAGGGTGGTGCGCACAGCCTGGGGGTGGAGCAGAGCCTCCTCTTCCCCAGCCCGGATTTCCGGGCCCCAGAAGGCCTTTGGCTTTTGCTAGTGCCCAGCATTGTTGGACATCGGAACAGGAAAGTATACCTGCTCCCAGAATTGCTCATTCACGGGGACAGGAAGAGCTGTTTACTTTCGGTGTTGTTTAGCCCAGGGCTAGGAAATGCCAGTTGGTTTCAGATTTCACAACTCAGATCAGCAGCAGAGAACAAAAGGAGAACAATAGACCACTGTCCACTCCCACTCCCTATAAAACCACCGAGATCCCCTGCTAGCCCAGCAGAGCTGCGATCCTCACTGCCTGCACCAAGGGAGCCCTGCACCTGCACAGAGCCTTCACAGCTTCCTGGAAGGGTGAGGCCGAGGGCGGGGCTGTTAGAGATTTCAGGGTCTGCTTTACGCCAGACTTCTGCTGGGGAGATCTTCGTGGGACTGAGCAGAATCTGTTGGGGTGGGTGTCGTGGAGGCTCGCCTCCACTTTCCGACCCGGCTCCCTGCTCGTGCACCTGGGAGGCAGCGGGTGCTGGCCGAAGTGCTTCTCGGGCTGCTGCCAGCCACGTGGGAGACCCAGCTGGAGTTCCAGGCCCGGCTGTTCACTCCCCAGGCATTCGGTCACCTTGAAGAACAAAAGGCTATGGGAGGACCCAGCCGAGCAGGAGGCTGTGACTGGGGTGGGAGCTGGTTAAGTCCTGTAGTGTTTGCAGGAGTGCATTTTCGGAAGTTCCTGCAGTAAACAATGAGGGTGTTTGCAACTCTTTTTTTCCTAGACAAGAATTCCCTGCCATTGTAGGTCATGGTAATGCAAGGAGGAAAAGAGGAAGAAGCAAGGTGCTGGGTGACAGTCGGTGCTGCCAGTGCTGCCTGGAGGACTGGGGCTCGCACTGCGGGTCCCATCTCAGTGTCTCACCTACGACAGCGCCGTAGCAGCCAGCGTGAGTGCCAGTGCAGCCCCAGGCAGATGGACTTCAGGCAGGGTGAGCCTGGCGGAGCTCCAAGTTCAGTGTTTGCAAATGGGCTTGGCCTTGGGCTCCACGACTTAAGGGGAATTTGGTACCGCCCAACCCCCATCACCACCCCTGCTAGCACCAGCCAGCTGAAGGTTTGTTAGTCGATGGCCAAATGAGACTTGGTATGTAGCGACCCGGCTCTCGCCTTGTGGTTGCCTTTTCTCACTGGCGTTTCCTAACTTGTTTTCACCCGGAAACCCACACGCTTTCCAATGTATTGGCTTCCTCAGCTGATGTACTCTTCACCTTCCAAGGATGGCTGCTGTGAGATTCCCCATCCCGCTTGTTCTTCCAGAACCTTCCCACTGCCCATCAAGAGGTGGAGTCCCCCTGATCAGGGGGGCAGAAGTGTTATTCCTGCGTGGAGAGAATTGCATTGTACCAAGCATCTTTTTTTGGTCTTCATTCCTTTTTTTTTTTTTTTTTTTTTTTTGACAGGCAGAGTTAGACAGTGAGAGAGAGAGAGAGAGAGAGAAGTCTTCCTTCCATTGGTTCACCCCCCAAATGGCCGCTCCGGCGCGCTGTGCCAATCCAAAGCCAGGAGCCAGGTGCTTCTCCTGGTCTTCCATGGGGTGCAGGGCCCGAGCACCTGGGCCATCCTCTACTGCACTCCCTGGCCACAGCAGAGAGCTGGCCTGGAAGAGGAGCAACTGGGACAGAATCCGGCGCCCCAACCGGGAAAAGAACCAGGGGTGCCGGCGCCACAGGCGGAGGATTAGCCACGTGAGCCGCGGCGCCGGCCAATTCCCTTCGTTTTGTACTTTGGTAAATGCACACGTAACATTTCCCAAGGTGAGCAATTGGCCTGGCAGGTAAAGTGACACCACTGTTCCAGGTTTCACTCTCCATTGCAGCTTCCTGTGCATGCAGATCCTGGGCCACTGCAGTGCCAGCTGACAGTAGCCGGGTTCTTGCACCCATGTGCGCAGGCTCCCAGCTCGTGCCCAGGCCCAGCCCTGGCCCTCGCAGGCATCTGAGGCATGAAGCAGTAGGTAGGAGCTCGTTCTATCTGTCTTTCTCTCTGTGTCTCTTTCCCTCTCAAATAAGTAAACTTTTTTAAAGATGTATTATTTGGAAGGCAGAAATAAAGAGAGAAGGAGAGAGAGAGAGTTCTTTCGTCCGCTGGGTCACTCCCAAAATGGCTGCAACCGCCAGGGCTGGACCAGGCCAAAGCCAGGAGCCAGGAGCTTCCTCCAGGTCTCCCACATGGGTGCAGGGGCCCAAGCACTTGGGCCATCTTCTGCTTTCCCAAGCGCATTAGCAGGGAGCTGGATCAGAAGCGGAGCAGCCGATGCTTGACCCAGCGCCCATATGGGATGCTGGCACTACAGGCGGAGGCTTAACCTTCTACGCCACAGCACTGGCCCCAAACTTTCTTAAAAATAAAAATTTCCGGGGCCGGTGCTGTGGCGCAGGGAGTAAAGGCAGCCACTGCCCCGCCGCCCACCACACCATTCTCTGTCTCTGGGGTTTGATGGCCTAGGGGTCGCATGTCCTGCTGTGCCTGCTTGTCTCCTGATCTGTGCCCCTGCTAGCACCCACTGCGGTGGCGTCCGCCTCCTGGCTGCTGTGAATCCTGCTGCTGTGAGTTTGGGGTGAACATATCTCGTCAAGACCCTTCTTTCAAGCCATTTGGGTAAATACTGAGCAGGTATGATCACATGGTGGGGCATGCGGTCAATTCTTCCTTTGAAGCAACCTCCATTTTAAGCTGAGAAAGACAAATGAGTGCAAACACGAAATTGTAGTTCAGCTCCATCCAGTCAGTGCTGGGGAAGGTGTATTTTGGGGCCGGTGCCATGGCACAGTAGGTTAATCCTCCACCTGTGGCGCCAGCATCCCATATGGGTGCCAGTTCTAGTCCCAGCTGCTCCACTTTCAATCCAGCTCTCTGCTGTGGCCTGGGAAAGCAGTGGAAGATGGTCCAAGTCCTTGGGCCCCTGCACCCATGTGGGAGACCTGGAAGAGGCTCCTGGCTTGTGGCCAATTGGGGAGTGAACCAGCAGATGGAAGACCTCTCTCTCTCTTTCTCTCTGTAACTCTTTCAAATAAAAATAAATAAACCTAAAAAGAGAGAGAGAGAGAGAAGAAAGGCAGGCCAGGAGTTAGTTCCTCTCTGAAGGGAAAGAAGCACACATCATTGGACTGCAAAGAGGGTGGGGAATGCTGGATTGTTTTTAACGTCTTAAAGATTTATCTGAAAGGCAGAGAGAGAGAGACGGGGTGGGGGGGTGGGGGGTGGCCGAGGTCGATGAGGTCTCCCTTGGCCTCACCAGGCCGGCGGCCTTTGCTGCTAGCGGCGGGGGCCGGAGAGTGTGTGCATTGCTGAGAGGAACGTGAAGCAGGAGCCTTGGCGAGAGAAGCTTCCACAGCTTGAAAACCCAAGTCCCCTCAGCCGTGCGATCCCACTCCTGCGACTCTTCTAGAAGCTGCTTCTCGTGTCGAAGGAGACCCAAGGGCCGTGGCGAAGGCGGAACAGGGACCCGCGGGGCCGTGACGACTGACTTCCCTGGGCTGGGGCACAGGGGGTTAAGTGCTGGCACCCCTGCACCCACGTAGAAGCCATGGTTGCAGCCATCTGGGGAGTGAAACCAGCAGATGGAAGACCGACCTCTCCTCCCTCCCTCTCTCTCTGTGTGTGTGTGTATGTGTGTGTGTAACTCTGCCTGTATCTTCTGCACAATCAGAGCAAACTCCATAAAACTGTTTTCTCCCAGGACAAAAGGACCCAGTCCCTAGTACCAGAAAAGGAGGAAGCAACCAAATAGCAACCCTCTGGGCCCTTCCTCCAGGCAGGACACCTGGCATTCTAGTCCTTGGCTTGCAGCTTCCAGCCAAGTGGAACTTCTCAAGTTTCAGTTTCTTTATCTCTGAAGTGACGGGGCTGGCCCAGATGGCTTTTGGGAACCCCCCCCCCAGCCTGGGAACCTCTAAACCGTTAGGTCAAAGTTGGAGGAGAGGCCCCATCCGCCGCCCCTCCCCGGGTGGCTCCCCAGCTGCAGAGAGCCTGAGACAGAACAGCAACGGCACTGTCCCCACAGCCCGTCCCCTGAGCAAGGTTCGGCAGAGCCTGGAGCAGACACTGAGGGAGGCACTGCCACAGCCTTTCTTCCAGGGCCGACACACTCTGGGGTCGCGGCCTCTGAGGTGCGGTTCGCCTGAGCAGGGAGAGACACGGGAGGCTGTGTGGCTCACGTCGGCTACCTTTGGAGAAAGAGTGGTAGAAAAAGAGGGTGGGGAGAGAAGGTCACGGGCTGTGCCTTTCCCAGGCTCCAGGATCCTGGCTGCAGCTGTCTTGGTACATTGTAGGGCTGCCATGTTAGCAAACAGCACTGCAACCTGAATCTTGCAGACCAAACAGCGTGGCACTGGCGTGCCGCAAGGGCCCTTCCACACGTCTCTCCTCTGGGGGGGGGGGGTCCACTGCCAGATAGCAGGAGCCTCCATGTGCCTCTGTGCGCTGCCCCCCGCCCCCATAGATTGTGGAGCTGGTGGTGCTCGCCGCTCAAAGGCGTGGAATGAACAAACCGCGATTCGCGGCGGATCTGATCCATTGCGCCCATCCCTGCCACCAGCTCCGAGCTCCCCCTTGGACACACCCTCCTCCCACAGGGATTTCACCCCAACTCCTGGCTCCCCAGGCCCCAAGGGAGGGTGCAGACGTTGGTTGGCTGCTACCCACGCAGAGGCCCTGCTCCCAAGCCCTTACTGGGTGGAGTTCCAGAGAGTTCTTCAGGCGTCACTGTGGTTGAGACCTCCCCCGCCCCCCACTTGGGAGGTGCCCACCCAGTACAGAGTAGTCAGTGCTGGGGCTCAGTTGCCAAAGCACGTCAGTGCTCAGAGCAAGCAGGGGAGATGGCCTGGGGACACGGAGCAAGTGCACAAGGTCACTGAGCAGGGACAGGACGTCCTCTCTGCGCTCGCCGTTCTGCTGAGCGCTTATCTGTGGAACTGGTGGACGGTCACTCAGGTGGACCCACCCCGTGTGCAGTGACTGAGAAAACCTCTACAGACCACATGGTGACATGGGCAGACGTGGGTGGGCTCCAGGGCTCTGCAGAGCCCAATCCAAAGGCAGGATCCTGTTGCCTCTTAAGCTCCACTGTTACCCAATGGATATGGGGCGGGGTGCCAATGCTGGGTTTGTGCCTTCAAAAGCTGTCACCTGGGGCCAGCGTTGTGGAGCAGCAGGTTAAGCTACTGCCTGTAATACCAGCAACCCTGGAGTGCTAGTTCAAGTCCTAGCTCCCCTCTAATGTGCTTGGGAAAGCAGCAGAAGATGGCCCAAGGGCTTGGACCCCTGCACCCACGTGGGAGACCTGGATGGAGTTCTAGGCTCCTGGTTTTGGCCTGGCCCAGCCCTAGCCACTACAGCTATCTATGGAGTCTCTTCATCTCTCTGTTACTTTGGCTTTGAAATAAATAAATTTCTCTCTCTCTCAAAAAAAGGCTGTCAGCAGGTGAAGTGGCAGGGCTTGAAGATGACAACTGTAGGCCTAAGGACCTGGGGTGACAGGCATGTGAGGGTTGCTCAGAGCATGCTCTGGTGAGAATTCCCACGTTGCCACAAAGTGGCTTTCCCGGGAGCAGCAGGCAGTCCCGGTCCCAGGTGTTGTGGGGCAGTAAGTGAGCCCCCTGAACCCAGTCACCTCTGGGGACACTCACTGGTAGCCCTAGAGACTGGCCCGCCTGGCGGCTGCACCTATACACAGCACCTCAAAGAGACTGCACAGGCACGATGGGTTTCGGGGGGGGGGGGTCATTCATGCCCTGATATTTTATTTTTGAGTGTTTCCAATTACACCCGTGTTCCCTGTGCCGAGGTCTCTGTCCTGGAAGGAGGTTGTGTAGATCGTCATGCGGCACGCCTGGAATCCGAAGCCCGTGACTTGCAAGTCGTCAGTGCTGACGGGCCGTCGGCTTCCCCTCAGGCCGGAGGCTCTGGCCACGGCTTACATTTGTCAGAAACAAAAATGCAAAGTGGAACTGCAACACATCACAGAGCTTGGACCAGAAGTGACCAGTGAGGCGCTGGAAGAGACGGCACTGTGCGAGCTCATGGTCCCACAACTTGAGCACCACGAAGCCCAGGCAGGAGAGCACACCCAGGGCCAAGTAGGTGGCCGTCGAGGCATTGCCATGGCGCCCCTGGGTGCGCAGGGCCTGGCCCACGGCAGCCACGATGTGAGCCCCCAGTGCGACTTCGAAGCCTTGGGGGTGCAGCAGGGCAAGGCTGTAACTGAACAGGGAGAGAAACTCAATGGCCAGCAACCGCCAGGGCTTCCAGCCGCTGTCCAGGGAGAGGCACCAGGCCACCGGCCAGGCGAAGATGGGCAGCGTGAACCACTGGTCCAGGACGGCGGCAGGGTGCGCCTGCGTCCCAATCCGCAGCCACTGCACGGGGCCGTAGACCAGGGCCATGGCAGCGAAGGCGTCCTTCAGGTAGCGAGCCGCCGGGCTGCTGGCACCTCTCCGCAGCCAGTACAGGCCCAAGCACACGTAGGCCAAGTTCACAAGTGAGTTGCATGGCATGCTTAGGAAGGCAGGGAGGCTGGCTACCGGCACTTCTGCGTAGTGCTCGTGGCCCACTTGCACCACGACGCCTGCAAAGACACCCGTGTGGACGGCGGCTGCACACAGGCAGCTGGCCAGGGCCACGTGGCACAGGGCTCGCCTGGACTCCGGTTCCATGAGGCGCCCCCTGGGGCACGCAGCTTCCCAGAGCGGGCAGCCTTCAGCCTTCGCCTGTTTCCGAATTGGAGAAGATTTGCAAAACGGCCCCAGGCCGCCCGGCTGAGCCAGCACGAAGGAGTCCCGCGGTTTCCGATGCAGATGCTGCGGCCTTGCCCCAGAATGGCGGCGGCAGCGGAGGAAGGCAGCCGTCCCGCTGATTGGCTGGCACGAGCGGAGGAACGGTCTGCCTTTTTCCTTTGTGGTTATAAAAAGAGTGTGGTTAGAAAAAAAAAATCCAAAGAAGAGCCTCCATCTTCCTCGCTCTCCGTCTCAGGATCCGTCAACAGTTTTTGTCAGAAAAACCAAGACAATGACCCGATGCTTCCAGAAGCTTCTATAAAATCCCTCCTCCGTGTCTGGGTTCCCTTAAAGCCACTGCCTGCAGTCACTCGCACCTTTCCTAGCCCAGCCTGCAACTCCGAATGGGTCCTCCCATGTGCAGAAGCTTAAAAATGTGCACGTTGCCGGCCCCAAAGCCCTTTGCGTTATGTACCTGCTTGAACTAGCAACAACAGGTTTGCAGTCTGACTTCTGGAACTCGAGGCCAGGTCGGGAGGCACAGGGATCCCGGCCCGAGTCCCCCGGGGCCGGCTTCCCTGGTTCGCCCTCCTGCCCTCTGCCGAAGTGCTAAGCCCCGAGTCACCATTCCTCAGGCCACAGCAGCAATCACAGAACCAGAGAGAATTTCATTCTCACTGACCCTCAGCAGGTCTGGGGCTCCAAACGCACTTGGGAAAAGCAGCAGAGGATGGCCCAAATGTTTGGGCCCCTGCACCCACGTAGGAGGTCCCAAATAAGCTCCTGGCTTCAGCCTGAGCCAGCCCTGGCCGCTGCAGCCATTTGGAGAGTGAACCAGTACATGGAAGTTCACTCTCTCTCCTCTGTGTAGCTTGGCCTTTCAAATAAATCAATCTTAAAGAAAAGAAATGTATTACTAGAGCGGGGATACGAGTTCAAAGCCAAGGTGAACAGGCAGGCACAGGGGACACAGCAAGGCTGTGGGCGCTGCCCCGCCATGTGTGCGAGTCCTAGCTCCGCCATGGCCTGCGTGGCCTCGGCAGGGAACGCGCCAGGCTGCGCGTGCGGTCAGGGGCCTCACAGGTGGAGACCACCTGGCTCTGATTCCTGGCAGCTGAGGCTCCCACGGGGTGGGGTGGGCTCGGTGGGCAGGGAAGCCCTGGTCACTTTCACCTCGGGGGTGGTGGAGCCCCTTCACTTCTGCCACTCCACCTCCTCTGGGCAGGGAGGGAGAGGCTGTGGAGCGTTGCCCTGAGCTTTCTGGCTTTGGGGGCAGGAGATAAGGAGGCACAGGAGGCCAGCAGGCTGCCCCAGGCCAGTTTTCCCTCCAGCTCAGGATCTGCAGCAACCCACACCCTCAGCCAGATTCTGCATCTCAGTCTAGAGGGGCGCCCTGCGCCTCCCGGGCCTGGGGCAGCCCCTGCCAGAGGCATCGTGCACACAGGAGCCCCCTTCCTGTGTGCACTTCCTGAGTTGCCGCATGCCTTCAGGGAGCGGGGTCCTGCGCTGCTCCCCATCACATCCCTACCCCATGGCTGCACTGGAAGCGCCCTGGGGCTCTGCGGGCCAGTTCTGCCTCCCAGCCGGCCTGCCGGAGACCCTTCTGCCCACTGCCTCTGGCCTCCCACCTGGCCGCACTTCCCCATGCAGCGCCTGACTACAGCCAGCATCTCTTCGTTCCTGCTGCGGGACAGAGTCCACGCTGACAATGACCTGTGATCAAACCAACCGCCCGACTCCCTGTGGAGAGCAGGCTGTCACCTTTACAGCCTAGCTCCCTTAGCCCCCTGCGCTGCCACGCCTGCGCGGCTCCTCCCAGGGCAACAGCAGGGGCCCGTGGCTCGGGGGTCTTTGAGGGAAGCGCTGCCTAGTGTTTCCTAGGTTGAAAACGTGTTCCTTGCTTCCTGGGGCTGCAGTTTCACCAGGAGCCTCGGGTACCTCTGGGCAAAGCCAAAGTGGCGGCTTGGTCCTGTAGCCCATGTGACAACCACTTGTTGTGCTCCCTCACCGACGGCCCTGAGGCGGGAGAGCGACGCTGAATTCATGCAGGTTTCCTGGAAACCACCAGCTCAGCTTCCTGGTTTTACCGGGAGAGGGGCTTGGCTCGGCCAGGGAAGTGAGGTCTAACTGGGCCAGGCCACACAGCACAGCTGGTGCACAGCCACGGAAGCCAGCTCCCCTTGGTGGCTAGGCCACAGGTCTGTTTGGCCGATTTCAAATGAGTGCTTCTAACTGCATAAAAGGAAACAAATACAGGAAATACATTTCACATGGGGGCTGGTAGGTATTACAATGTTTGCAAATGTGTAAAACGCTAGCACACCCCCTTCTTTCCTAACACATTGTTACGGGATCTACTAGCAACTTAAATAACGACACTACCTCGAAGGGGCTATTGTTACTCTAAAGCAGATGGTGTAGTTTAGTTCCGCTAACTCCACGAAAGCAGCAAGAAAAGCTACAGGATCTAAACTGATCTGGCCATTTGCACTGGTGAGAAAGCCACACTTCTGGCTGATGCTCTGTGCTCTGCTGTCATTGCGGGAAACGCCAAATTTCGACTCGAGCTTAGTGGAAATAAAGGCGAACTCAAGCGGAGAAATCGTTATTTGTCCTCGGTCCACAGCCCGCGCTCGCGGACCCCGGCCTCGGATCCCTGCGTACAGCCTGCGTGTGGCAGTGAGAATGACGCTGCGGCGCCCGGGCGGCCTAGGGGCCCCGGGGCCCGGGGGCGATGCCAGTACCCATCTCTCAAGGTTGCTGTGAGAACTTACAGTATTGGCGCGAAAAGGCCAGCGATCACCATCCGGGTATTTTTCCTCTCTCGCTGTGCTAGGGGAAATTCAAATCTCGAAAAAGGGCGGACCCGAAGAGCAGCCTTGCGCCTGCGCGTAGGGCGGGGCGCGGGGCCTGGGAAGCAGGCGGGACGGGGTGACGCGGGGTGACGCGAGTGACGCAGGCCGCTCCCGCGCCCGCTCTCCCGCTCGGCCCCGGGCGCCGGCAGCCTAGCTGCCCGCCCTGCGGGCCGGCGCGGCGTGGGGGAGGGCGGCGCGGCGGCCGGTGGCCCCGGTCCGGCTCTCTCAGCGGAGGCGCGGGCGAAGGCGCTGACGCCCGGAGGCGGGGCCGGCGGGCCTGGGAGCGGGCGGCGGCTCCGCCCCTGGGCCCCGAGCGCTCGGTCGCGTCACCTCCCACTCTTACCCCGCCTCCGGCTCTCCCTGCGACGGCTCTCCAGCCGCCTCCTGCGGCTGCCCGGGTGTGCGGAGCGGGCAAACGGCTGTCTGATGTCTCTCTCCTCCCTGCCACTCTTAGCAAACTGTGCCCCTGTGCCCACTGCTAATAAAAAAGCAACTCCCTGAGCGGGCGCCCCTTCTGCGACCCGGGAGACAGTTCCCAGGGGGGCGGAGCCGAGCGCGTCTTAGGGGGCTGGCATTTCCATCCGGGCATTCCCCAGATGCCGCCGCCGCCGCCATCTTTGTTTTGTGCTGAAAGTCGCTATTGACGCCCGCGGACGGCCTGGCGAAGGGAAGTGGCAAGATGGCGGCTCCCAGGGCGGAGGCGTGGAGGCGCGCTCGGGGGGCGCTGTGGGGCGGGGCGCGTCCGCTTCTGACCCAAGCACCGCTCGAGCTTTAGCCGAGCGCAAAGTGGCGCCAGCCTCCCCGTCGTGAGGCAGCGCCAGGACCCTTTAAAAGGCTTGCGCCCAGAGGCGAAGCGGTGCGAGGGCGGGGGGTGGGGAACAGTGACGTTGCCCGGCTCCGCCCCCTCGCCCGACAGCCGCCGCCATGTTTAGTTGTTACTTCTTCACACAAGATGGCGGCTCCCAGGGAGGAGGCATGAGCTCCCTGCCGTTACCGCTCCTCCTGCCGTACAGTTGCCGCTCCGCGGCCTAACTCTGGCTCTTTGGAGCGGCTTCTGTGGGAAGGAGTTTTGAGGAGGGAAGCGAGGATTGGACGCTGCCTTGCATTTGGTTTGGAGTGCAAGAACTGACCCAGAAGGAAGAGAATAGGGGGGAATGGGGAGCTAGTCTCAAGATGGCGGCTCCCAGGGCGGCAGGCGCAGCCTGAGGAGCAGAGGCGGACTCAAGAGAGGTGCGAGACCTCACGAGCCGTACGGCGCGAGGCCCCGAGCAACTCCTGGGAGTTCGAACTGGTTCCATCGGCTTTCGGCGCGCCTCCATTCCTCAGGAGTGTCGAGGTGGTTTTGCGAGCGGCGGCTGCACTGAACGCTGGGCGGGGAAGCGGGACGGGTTCAAGATGGCGGCTCCCACAATTGTGGTCTGAGCGCCGGTGGGGCTGGAACGACCGCGGCGCTTGTGGCTGTTTTCCACCCGCCCCGGAAGCCGGCCAGTGCTGGGGACTTGGGGGTGTGGGAACCGGGCCGGGGCTCCGCCATTTCCGGCGGGGGAGGGCTACGACTGAGGAAGGGAGGAGAGAGAGGCGGCTCAAGATGGCGGCTCCCAGGTCTTGCCACCCGAGCTTATAAGCGGGAGCGCCCGGGCGAATGGTCAGAGCGGCAGGACTCGGCGGCTTCCAGCTTCTCCGGGCGAGGCGCTCAACAGTTTCAGGAGGCTCTTGAGGAGACGGGGCGAGTGAGAAGAAAGGGAAGAGGCAGAGGGAAGGAGTGTAGCTAAGATGGCGGCCTCCATGGAGTCGTCCACCGCTGTGTGAAGAACCGCTCTTCAGTGAGAGCTGCCTTAGACGAAAGGGGGTGTGTGAGAGAGGAATTGAGGGGCTCCCTTCCCGCCTGGTGACTTCTTCCCATCGCACCTCCTCCTGGAACTATGGCTTCGGCCGTGTCGCCCGCCAACTCGCCAGCGGTGCTCCTGCAGCCCCGCTGGAAGCGAGTGGTGGGCTGGTCGGGTCCGGTGCCCCGACCCCGCCACGGCCACCGTGCCGTGGCCATCAAGGAGCTCATCGTAGTGTTCGGCGGCGGCAATGAGGGGATCGTGGACGAACTGCACGTGTACAACACGGGTGAGTGCGAAGCCGCTGGCGCCTCCGAGCTTTCCCTCGCTCCTTCTCCTCCCGCTCCCTCCTCTGCCCTCTCCTCCTCCCGCCCTCCTCCCTCCCCCTCCCTTTCTCTCTCCCTCTCCCCCTCCCTCCTCTCTCTCCCTCTCCCCCCTCCTCCCATCCCTCCCCCCTTCCTCCTCAGCCCCCCCCGCCGCCGCCGATCTGCTTTCTCCTCCCCCTGGCTCTGCCTGGTGCCTCTGCTTTTCCCCGGTCCGCCCCCCGCTCTCCCACCCCCGGACGCTCCTGTGTGTGAGGGTGGCTGTTTGGTACTTGGGAGAAGCCCTCTAGTCGGACTGGCGAGGGGGAGGGGTGGCAGCGCGCTGGCGACTTCACGCCGACACCGTTACCCGCCGGCTGGGGCGGCGGGCGGATGTGTCCCCTTGGCGGAGCAGGGTGCCTCCCCCGCACCCCGCGCCGGCCCCGAGCCGCCTTACGCCAGTGCCCGCTCTCCGTTACAGCGCTGTCTCCGCCTGTGGAAGAGGCAGGCGCTCTGACGGGGGGATCCGACCACCGGACCCGCCGGCCTGGGGGACCGATTGGACGGGACGCAACGCCGCCCCGCCTTCGGCGTTTACTCGCGCGGTGTGCTTGTTGTGGCTTTTCAAGTTGCTTGTCTTCCGTGCGGTGCCTTCCGGCGTCCCTGCAGTGGGCTAGTTGATCCCGCACCTCACCTGTTCCGTGTGGTGAAGGGGCTGTCAGCTTGTCCTGCCTCTTCCCCACACCCGAGGCCACAGCGCTTGCGGGGAGGCTCTCCATCCCCAGGCATGCCTGATGCACCAGGTGGCCTTCTGCCCCCCTGCCTCCCGGGAGCCGCACGCTGGGCCCCTTGCTGGGCAGCCTGGCTGGGACTCTGGTGCAGAACGCCGGCAGCTGTGTCTCCCGCACCCCCAGTTGGCCGGTGTTGGACAGCTAGCACAGAGGTTAGCCCCTGAGACGCCCGTGGACTGCTCCCTGGCCCACAGGACCCAGACTGGGTCTGTGTCTGCTCTCTCCAGTGAGAGCCTGGAAGACTGCAGGTGGCGTGAAGACGGCCCCTCGCCCCATGACCGGCGCCTTGCCCTGTGGCTGTCCTCCCTGGACTAGGGGAGTACCTCTAAGGCACCTCCCACTCTGGACACTAAGCCTGCATGGGCTTCACATCCCGGATGCCAAAAGGCTACAACTGTTTGTTTATTTATTTATTTATTTATTTAAAGACTTATTTATTTACTTGAGAGGCAGAGTTACAGAGAGAGGGGGAGAGACAGAGAGGGGTCTTTGGTCCACTGGTTCACTCCCCAGATGACCACAACAGTTGGAGCTGGGCTGATCCAAAGCCAGGAGCTTCTTCCGGATCTCCCATGTGCATGCAGGGGCCAAAACACTTAGGCCATCTTCTGCTTTCCCAGGCATAGTAGCAGGGAGCTGGATCAGAAGCGGAGCAGCCGGTACTCGAACTGACACCCGTATGGGATGCCAGTGCTGCAGGCAGATGCTTAATCTACTGTGCCATAGTGCCGGCCCCCACAACTGTCTTTAACTTGACTGGCCTGTCAGCTCCTTGCTCTTGAGGTGGGGAGTTAGCAGCAGGAAGCCCCAAGGGAGAAAGTCAGTTTGAGCAGTAAGAGGATTGGGGCTGGGCTCACGCCACCCCAAGGGAGAGGGCCAGGTTTCTCTTGCCCCCTACCAAGTTGAATTTGAAAGGCTGGTGGATTGCTTGGTGACCCTTTCTGTCCCTTGTCTCTTGGTACCTGTTGCCTCCAGGGAATGGGACCTTTCCTAGGGCAGGGGAGGGGGACTGTAGTAACTAGGTGGGGGTTGCGGGTGTGCCTGCTAGCCAGGCAACTGTGGTGGCAAGAATTACCCCAGGGAGCTAATGCCAAGGGGAGGACTACAACTGCCGCAGTGGTGGGGCTGTTGGTGGAGATGCTGTCGCCATGAACAGCACCTTTTCAACTTCTTGGACCGACTCTTCTCGTAAGGGCTGGAGCAGGCTCCCTGGCAGGGAAATGCAATTTTAGAAAGTAGGGCAGGGGCCTAATTACAATCAGCTCCAAAGTCCACTGCCCGCTGCCTTGGCTTCCTGGGGCCTCTGCATATTCATTAGTTTATTAAAATGAATTGACCACTTTCGTGTTAATTCATTAGCAGTCTCCAAAGATGGGTTGTGTGTTAGAGGATAGCCAGCCTTCCAAAGGGCTGCTTAAAACGAAGCCCTGGGAATCCTCCAGGGGAGCAGTTTGGAAAGTGTCGCGATCCAGTTCCTTAGGTGACTTCTCCAGAGAGTGTCCAGTAGCCCCGCTCCGGCTTCCTCACCCCTGTCTCACCCTTGTCGTGGCGAAATGGGAACGTGTTGATGAGCATTGGGCCTCAGTAGTCAGCGTCTCGTTCCTGCGGAGTCCTGGCGGCCTTGGTGTTGCCAGTCATCCTAGCTGCCCCCAGCAGCTGCCTCGCCTGTTGCTTTGTTTCATTTTAAATGAGGGCAGAACTTGTTCTCCGTACGCCTCTGCCTCCTCTCCTTGGCCTTTGTAGGATCTGTCCTCCCAAAGACTTGCCCCTGTGGAGAGAAACCCGATCTGGAAGCATTCCTGTCGCTTAGATGAAAAGGCGCCAGGACCAGGGTGTGGGCCTCCCTGTCTTGGCTAGCTCTGCAGTCTGGGGGTGACGAAGGGCCTGGGGAAGTGTGTGTGCCCTGCAAGGGTACGGGTGGGAGAGAAAGAGCTTCTTCCTCTTCACCAAGCTCACCTCAGTGGCTGTGGGACACTTGACGGGTCGTTATGAGGTCTTAGAGTAGCTACTGTCCTTGTCCTCGAATTTTATTTCAGCGCGGCAAAGCAGGTCACCCAGAGGTTCTGAGCTGAAGGGTTCCTTGCCCTGCAAGGATGGGATAGGATGCCCCCCTGCAGTGGTGCTTGCCAAGGCGGGTTTTGCCTCAGTGGCTCTCTAATGTCATAGGCTCTTTTTAATGTTTATTTGATTCTCTTTCCCTGAAAGGCAGAGAGAGATCTTCCACCTGTTGGTTCATTCTCCATATGCTCCCAACAGCCAGGGCTGGGCCAGGCCAAAGCTAGGAACGCAAAATTCCATCCAGGTCTCCCATGGAGATGGCAGTGACCCGAGTACTTGAACCATCATCCACTGCCTCCCAGGATCCATTAGCAGGGAGCTGGATCAGAAGCAGAGTGGCTGGCTCCTGAACCCACTCTCTGATGTGGAACGTGGGGATCCCAAGTGTCAGCTTAACCCACTGCACCGCAGCATCCACCCTGTCATAGACTCGCAGTTGAAAAGAGCCTTGGAAAATATCTAGTGGGACTTCCTTATTTCTGGTGATGAAGAAATCGGGGTCTGGTGACAGATCCAGGATCGCCCCAGTAGCTGGTGGTGGACTCGAGTAGGATTGCAGACCTTTGCAAAGACTGTGCCGCGGTCTGTCTCGAACTTCCATTAACAGGCGATGAGGCATTTCCTTGGAAAGGCTTCCGTTTTCATGTGTCCCTGTATCTGATTGGCCATTAAATCAAGCTGGGATCACATTTGCACTCCCTGCATACCAGGCTGACCTCGTTTCTCAGGGGGCTCTTGGCAGGCACTTCCTGATTGGCCCTGCTTGTTAAATTTGTTGGGAAATCCTGTTCATCCTTCAGGGCCCAGGTCAGATGTCACCTCTCTGAGAAGCCCTGTCTTCCGTGTCACCCTTGCTCTGTGCTTCCAAGGGTCGAGCTTGGTTCACAGCTCTTTCGGTGTGCTCCCAGATCCAGCATGGTGCCTGGGTGTGGGCCACTGAAAAGTGTTTCAGATTGACAGAAGGAAAATGGTTTCTTGAACTTGGTGGTCTGCCTCTGCCCTGCTGTGTGGATGGTGGTGGGACAGCAGCAAGCCTTGGACAGGGGTTGGGGTACTGATAAAACACAGAAGCGAGGGCTTCAGTCTTGCTGAATAGAGGGAGGGGCTGAGTGGTGTCTGTCTGGTGCAGGATCCTGCAGGTGATGGCCTCCCTTCTTCAGGTTCCCCTCAGTGTTGAGAGCAGTGACAAGCCAGAAGATACCCAGAACCAGGGCTCCGGGAATTGGGCTACATGTTATCCCCCCCGCCCCCCACTTACTCCTGAGGGGCGACTGAGTGACTTTAAGAGACAGAGAGAAGGGAAAAGAGGGTGGTTGCTTGCTGCCTTGTGCTCTTGGAGGCAGAACCAGGACTTGTGAGTGAAATGCAGAAAGCCAACAGAGTTGGCCTTCATACCATGAACCGTACTCCCTGGCAGCCCAGCCTTGATAGGGAGTGAGGACGGCCCCTGCCCTGCCTGGAATGTTCTAGAATATGATGAGCACATTTTGTGTCTCCTAGACGGCTCCTGGTGCTCAAGAGCCCTGGGGACATCACAGGTCACTTTGAGCCTGGCCTGCTGGGTCAGTGATCGCAGTATGATGGGAAGGCCACGGCTGAGCTCATCTGCCCTGTGGCTTTGTCCCCAGCCATGACCTATGACTACATAGCTGTTTGCTTCCCCAGCCAGGATAGCTAGTGGCAGCCTGTATGTGGAGCTGTTAGGCAGACATGTATCCATCACTTTGAGTCAGTAAGTGACAAGGATGTTATCTGTCCCTGTTTTCTGTGAGCTCAGGTAAGTCACTTCCCCTGCGGGACTCTGTTCCTTTGTTGACCGGGAGCTTAACTGTGGTGGCCCCGCAGGTGTCTCTCGGCTTTGCTCCTGCTGACATGGATGACACTCCTCCTGTGATCGTTCAAAGCTGTCTCTACCGCTTTGTGGACGTTTGATCGGCTTCCCCATCAGAAGCTGCCTGTTTTCTTGGTTTGTCTTTGCATTGGGACCGTGAGACAGGGCCAGAGAGTAGGGCTCTGGGTAGGTGAGTGTGCGTGTGCACAGGGGGTACACGCGTCCCACGTCTCCTGTAGGAATATGGCAGAAAGGCTGTGCTGGGCAGCCTGGAGTCCCAGTGACTCAGCTAAAAACAGCTAAGGGGACCTGTGGAGTTGGGTAGTGGAGAGCTGGGGAGGCACTTTTCTCTAGGGCAAGGCCTGACTGTCTTAGGGGAGCACCAGCCCCTTGGCCACGTTGCCTGCACAGCTTCAGGTGTGACGGTGTAGGGGCAATGACCCACAGTGTGGTGGAGGCTATAATAACGGTCATGGCCAACCCCTTTTCCCCGAATGCATGTGAGTAAGTGAAAAACCGATTTTCCTTTTCCATCCCTACTCTCATGACACTTCTTTTGGTCAGCAAAGCGAATGTTATTTCTCTTATTATATCATAATACCACAGCATCCTATATGGAAAGTTAGGCTGAGAGCAGTAAAGCAGCTGGGACTGGTCCACAGGAACCTCCCCGCCAGCCATATCCCAAGGGCAACAGTGTTGATTCCCCTTCTCTGCTGTGTGTGCCCAGCTGCTGGAGCCACGCTCTCAGCTCCTTCCTGTAATCCACTTACTCAGATCTCAGGTGTCATGAAAACCCAGACAGGGGTGGGATTGCCTCTGCATCTAGCCCCTGGTTTGGGTTTTGGAGGAGAGTGGCATATCCTCCGAGAGCCCTTTAAATACTGTGTAATGGGAGGAGGACATTGCCAGAAGCCCTAGCACAGCAGGTGTGCGAGCCAGGGAGGGGCATGATCCCTGCTGAAAGCTGACTGCTGTGTTGGGGAAGCCAGGCAGAGCCTGGGGTCTGATTTGCCCTCTCTGATGGATTCCCCGCCCCCAGTTAGAAATGGCTGTTTGAGAGGCTTCTGTGACAGACGCACTGCATGGTTGCCTTGTCATCTCTGGCTAGGGAATATTCTGGAGGGGCACAGGCATTACCGCTGAGTCTGAGGACCATCACCTAGGAGACAGAGAGGTAGGAGGTTGGAGCAGGGATGGTTTGCAAGCCTGCAAGGTGGGCTGGCTCTGGCTGACCTCTATCCCTTGCCTGTCTCCTGGCTTCCTGTGAGAAGATGGACACTGGCCCACAGCGGGTTCTGCATAGGTCACCCAAAGGTGCAACAACTCTAGGCTCTGGCTGTCCCAACCATGTGGTTCAGGGAAGGAAACCGTAGGCTCCCGGAAAGAGGTGCCTGGGGCCACAGTGAGGGTATTTGGACTATAGAAGTTCATTTGTGATGAGCCACTGAGCAGTAGGGGAAGGAGGTTGGTGGCCAGGTTCCCTGAAGCTGACACGTTATCTTGATTTCCGACCTGTTAGAGTGACTGGAGCCAGGTGCCAGCGGTCCAGTTGACAGAGCTCCTTAGGGATGCGGCAGTTGTCATTCCCGCCTTTCTCTGACCACACGTGAAGCCTGTAGACTTGGGGAATAAGAGGGATGGGGGCTCTGGGTCTTGAAGGTTCCGAGGGTTCTGACTTCTGCTTCCTTTTGTTCCCCAGCAACTAACCAGTGGTTCATTCCGGCTGTGAGAGGGGACATCCCCCCTGGGTGTGCCGCCTATGGCTTCGTGTGCGACGGTACTCGCCTGCTGGTGTTTGGTGGGATGGTGGAATATGGGAAATACAGCAACGATCTCTACGAGCTCCAGGTAACAGAGTGTAAAGCTCCTTGGCGCTGTCCCCTCCTCAGCCCTGGGCGACTCTCCTCGCATTCCTTACTGTAGTGGCTTGGGGCATTGAGAAGAGCAAGCAGGTGCAGGTGTCTGCTCAAGAACCTGCCAAAACAACCCTGAACTTGGTCAGCCTCACAGAAGATGACAGGGCTCGAGTGGCCCGCTGCCTGCTTGCTCCCCTCACCCCAGAGCATCTTCTCCCTATACCGCAACCTGTCTGTTCTCCAAGAGTCCATCTCCAAGTCTTGATTTTGCAGGCAAGCCGATGGGAGTGGAAGAGACTCAAAGCAAAGACGCCCAAAAACGGGCCCCCTCCGTGTCCTCGGCTCGGCCACAGCTTCTCCCTTGTGGGCAACAAATGCTACCTGTTCGGGGGTCTGGCCAACGATAGTGAGGACCCCAAAAACAACATTCCGAGGTGAGGCTCAGTCCTGTTCTCTGTGATAGCCCCCAGGGCAGGTGTGGTTGCCCGTGTGCAAGGCTCACCGGAGTCTTCAAGCAGATGCACCAGCTCACCCCACTGAGGCTAAGTCCCCTTTCGTGCTGGGGGCTGTGACGTGAGAATGGCACTAGATGCCCTCTGAGAAAGCCTTCCAGCGGCGAAGTCCAATCCTGTGCAGGCCCCGTGGGAGGAGGGATGGGCCAGGAGGTGGAGGCCTGTTTGGCTTTGGGCTGGGCCCTGCTCCTCCAACCCGCTTGGAGCTGGTTGCTTTCCTTCTTAGCCTCTACTGCCTACAGGTTTCCTGATGGGGATTTTCCAAGGCCCGTGGCCAAGGGCCTTTCTGTTTGGAGGTAGTCCCAAGCCGACACCCCTTCTTGCTCTGAGGAGGCCCTTGAATAATGCCCAGCTTTGTGTGCATAGCAGTCCAGAAGGCCTTGCTGCTGGGTCTGAATTCAAGACTGCCACGCAGCCTGATACACCCTGTGTGCTGCTCCAGTTGAATTCACCCTCTAGCTTCTGGGACCTCCTCCTTCAGGGGTGAGGGTAGAGCAACTTGGAGTTCACATGGCTTTAGCCCCACTATGTTCCAGGGCATCCACTGTTCACTGAGGCCCCTGACACATGGATTCGAGACTTGCCACAACTCAATTTTCTTCATCAGGTACCTCAATGACTTGTATATCCTGGAATTACGCCCAGGCTCTGGAGTGGTAGCCTGGGACATCCCCATCACTTATGGGGTGCTGCCCCCACCCCGGGAGTCACATACTGCTGTGGTCTACACTGAAAGGGATAACAAGAAGTCCAAGCTGGTGATTTATGGAGGGATGAGTGGCTGCAGGCTGGGTGACCTCTGGACCCTGGATATTGGTAAGAAGCTGGGTGGTACTCCGGTAGTACAGCAGGTCTGCTGGTCAGCTAGCCGCACGGGTGACCATCATTGCGTGCTGAGTGGGGCTCATGGAGAACAAGTGTCCCGCGTAGCTCTTTGCTCTCGTCATGGTGGGGTGGGACTGACACAGCTAGAACGGCCCTGTGCTGGTGGGGTCACGTTTTAAAAAGAACAAGGTTCACTTGCCTGAGTTGTTGGCTGGCTTGTAGGAGGATGAGGGGAGAAATGAGTGCCTTTGCATGCTAGAATTCTCCCTGTTGACCGGTCAGTGCTCAGTCTGGATATGCAGTGGTACGCCTTGGTCTAAGTGTTGCAGTAAGATTGGATGTCTGTAGACCGGTAGGTCTCTGGGGGCTCTTTGGGCTGGTCACCAGGTCAGGGGTTAAGAGCAGGTGGTTAACCACTAGGGGGCTGGCTGACAGGAGAGAGCGTATGAACGCTGGTTACGATGTCCGATAGATCAGAGTCGGCACTCAAAAGAAACAGGTAGTGAGAATAATTTTCAGCCCAATGTTTCCCAAACTGGCAGGCAGCATAGGTAGGGTGAGTGCATTTTGTGGAGAGGGGGAAACAAGGCTGGCACAGCTGAAGGCTGAGCTCCGGCGCCTCCCTCAACCCCTACAACAGTGCTGTCTCAGAGCAGGGGCTCAGCACACAGTGCAAGAAACACTTGCTTGGATGGTCGAAACAGCTCGGGAAATGCCAGAGTCAGGCTACTGGGGTGATGGTGAGAGGGCCTGCTAGGGGCTGTAGGGAGGTCAGGGGTGGAATTCTTGCATTGGGTCAGAACCTGCCTTTCTGAGCCTTCCTGAGTCCAGGGAAGAGCCTCTGTGTCTGATCCAGGGTGGATAACCCTTCCTCTCTCTACACAGAAACCCTGACATGGAATAAGCCCAGTCTCAGTGGGGTGGCGCCTCTCCCTCGCAGTCTCCACTCGGCAACTACAATAGGAAACAAGTGAGTAGCCGCTCACCCGCTTTGCTCTTTCCTGGCCCGGCACTGCCCTCCCTCCCAAAAGGTTCTCGGTCAGTTTGGTTCGGACAGTTCCTCAGACCCGAGGCTGCCTCTCTCCACTGGGCCCTGAGAGAAGACAGATGAGAGTGGAGGGGGCTGCACACAAGCCCAGCCTTGAGACCCTTCCTGGGCCTGTGAGGCTCCCTCCATTAGGGGGCAGACTGTGGTAGATGGTTCTGTTAAGCAGCCGAGTCTCTAAATGCAGAGGGAGAGGCAGAGTTCTTAGGAGGGCTGAGCCACCAGGTAGGAGAGGACCGTGGCAGAAGGCCTCGTGCACCCTGGGAGCCTCCTGGGGAGAGCTGGAGCACTGAAGGTGTTTAGAACTTTGTGGGTTGAAGAGGTGGCCTCTAGCTTGGTGCCTCCTCTACAACCCTTTCCTACTCTTCCCTCCCCCTCTCAGAATGTACGTGTTTGGTGGCTGGGTGCCTCTTGTCATGGATGACGTCAAAGTGGCCACACACGAGAAGGAGTGGAAGTGTACCAACACGCTGGCTTGTCTCAACCTGGGTATGGCCTCCTCGGGCTCCGAGTGGCCTGCAGGAGGCTGCCCCTCCTCGGCCCTGAAGGCTGTGTGGGGGATGTGCAGGGAGCAGAGCTGGGCCCAAGGCTCCCTCTAGACTCTACCAGAAGAATGCAGTGCGCAGAATGCTGGAAGCAATGTTCCCCTTTTCCATTGTCTGAATAGGCTCTTCATGTACTTGGTCCAGCATCTGAAAGCACAAAGGCACACACGATGCAGAGCTCCCCTCCCTCCTCCCAGTTTTCCTCCTCAGAGTCAGCCACGTGGGTGGTTTCTTGTCCACCCTGCAGAGACTTCTACACACGCGAGCATTAGCTGCAGCTTCTTTTAAAAGCAAACAAATGGCAGGCCACGCCTGGCCTTTTCCATTTCCTACGTCTTGGAGAGTATTCCCCATCCCTGCCCAGCGAGCAGCCTCGTTCTCTTGTTACTGTCGAGGTGCCGTACCTTGTGCAGATGCTGCTCTGTGAGTATCCTTGTGCTGTTCCCACCCACTTGAGTTACTATCGAGGTGCCATAACTTGTACAGATGCTGCTCTGTGAGTATCCTTGTGCTGTTCCCACCCACTTGAATGCGTATGCAGAGGGTAAACACTGAAGAGTAGAGTTGCCATCACATGTAGGCACACCACCCTGCACAGAGGCTGTGTCAAAGTGGACTGCGCTGGGGGTGCCACAACAGACCACTTTGGCCAAGCCTGATAGGTGACTGAAGCGCCCCATGGGCCACCCCCGGCCCATGTGCATATTGAGCCCCATGTGCAGCCGTCACAGAACTGCCAGACACCTGATGATTCCATTTGCATTTCTCTCATTTTGACTGAGGGTGTGTGTTTCCTCATGGAATCTATTGGTTTTTCTACAAACTCTGTTCCCCTTTACCAGTCTTTCTGTGCATGGTTTCACTATGTGATAAGTTAGGTAAAACTGCATTTTGAATATTTTCCCAGTTTTTTGTTTGTGGCTTTCAAGTTTATATTTTTTAAATGTTTGTTTATTTTCATCTACTTGAAAGCCAGAGAGAGAGAGAGAGAGAGAGAGAGAGAGAGAGAAATACATTCCATCCCCTGGTTCACTCTCAGATACCCACAACAGTCAGGATGACTGGGCCAGACCAGAGCCAGGAGCCTGTAACTCCATCCCGGTTTTGCACATGGGTGGCTGGGACCCAAATACTTGAGCCATCATCCACCGCCTCCCAGGATGCACTAGCGGGAAGCTGCATTTGAGGCGGAACAGCTAGGGCTCAAACCAACACTCCGATACGGGATGCAGACGTCCCAAGCAGCGGCTTTAACCTGCTGCCGCGTAGCACTCACCCCCGTAGTTACATTTTTTGTGCTGTTCTTTGGCCTTGTAGGCTTTTTTTTTTTTTTTTTTGCTTGCTTGCTTTTAACTTAATCTTTGACAACTTCTGGTATCCCCCATCCCTGACAGCAAAAGGGTGAAGGGCCATTTGGTGGGGGGTGGTTTCCTCTATTGACCACCCCCCTCTTTCCATTAGATACCATGGCCTGGGAGACCATCTTGATGGATACATTGGAGGACAACATTCCCCGGGCTCGAGCCGGCCACTGTGCTGTTGCCATCAACACCCGCTTGTACATTTGGAGTGGGCGCGATGGCTACCGCAAGGCCTGGAACAACCAAGTATGCTGTAAGGACCTGTGGTACCTGGAGACAGGTAAGATGCAGTCCGACTGGGCGCCCACTGCTACCATCCCGAAAGCTAACACACCCACCCCCCTTACCAGTGGTGTTCTTTACAGAAAAGCCACCTCCCCCGGCCCGGGTGCAACTGGTACGAGCCAACACCAACTCCCTGGAGGTGAGCTGGGGGGCAGTGGCAACAGCCGACAGTTACCTTCTACAGCTCCAGAAATATGACATTCCTGCCACGGCTGCTACTGCCACCTCCCCCACACCCAATCCAGTCCCGTCTGTGCCCGCCAACCCTCCCAAGAGCCCTGCCCCAGCAGCAGCCGCGCCTGCTGTGCAGCCGCTAACCCAAGTAGGCATCACGCTCCTGCCCCAGGCTGCTGCTGCGCCCCCAACCACCACCACCATCCAGGTCTTGCCGACGGTGCCAGGCAGCTCCATATCTGTGCCCACTGCAGCCAGGACCCAAGGTAAGGTTGGGGGCATTCAGTACCTGAGTAGGGGCTGCTGCTGTGCTTCCCTGGGCCAGCTAAACTAAGTCGGCAGCCCAGCAGCTGGCGACTTCTTCGGGCATGTTCCTGAGGGTGGGGCAGGGTAAGAAGGCCCAGCTGCCGGAGACAACCAGGCGTCTGGGGGCAGGGACCAACCAGACACAGCGCAGGCAGGGCAGGGCAAGTGTGTGTGCTGAAGTTAGCAGAGGAGCTGGGATGTGACGTGCAGGGTGACTTGCTGACAGTTGGCCCCTTCTTGCAGGCGTTCCTGCTGTTCTCAAAGTGACTGGACCTCAGGCTACAACAGGAACCCCATTGGTCACTATGCGGCCTGCCAGCCAACCTGGGAAAGCCCCTGTCACTGTGACCTCCCTTCCCGCTGGCGTGCGAATGGTTGTGCCAACGCAGAGTGCCCAAGGGACGGTGAGGAATGGTCGCTGGGCTGGGCTTAGAGGGCGGGGGTGGGATCTTGCAGGGATCCAGTAGAATCAATAGGAAGCACTCTGACAGAGGCCCAGTCCCAGCCTGCACCTGTACCGCATAACCTGTGCTTTTCCAGCATTTGTAAAGTGCTGATGGTGATAGCTCGGGAAGATGTGGCAAGAGTTAATAAGTTCTTGCCTCAAAGACGGTCACCTTCCATCTGATCCTGAGGGCATTTTGAATGTGGGCTTTCTGGTCCTGGAGCCTGAGGGGAGATTAGCCAGCTGGGTTTGACCCAGGCCTGTGAGAAATGGAACTGTATCTGACTCTGGTCTTTGCTGCTGGGATTGCTGTGCCTGCTCGTGTTTGGGGCCGGCTGCAGGGAAAGCCAAGAGATGCTGGGCAGGGCTGAGCCCTTCCGCTGAGGCCTGCAGAGCAGGGAGGCAGGCGGCGCCCTGTAGGCTCACGCTCCCCGTGCCCACCGCAGGTCATCGGCAGTAACCCCCAGATGAGCGGGATGGCTGCGCTGGCAGCTGCTGCCGCTGCCACCCAGAAGATCCCTCCTTCCTCGGCGCCCACAGTGCTGAGTGTCCCAGCAGGCACCACCATTGTCAAAACCGTGGCCGTGACACCCGGCACTACCACCCTCCCGGCTACTGTGAAGGTGGCCTCCTCGCCAGTCATGGTGAGCATTAGGTTTTCTGGTCCTGTTTCTGAGCCGGCAGCCTCAGGACTGGGGGCTTCTGGTCACTCATCTGACGACAGTGGTCACTCCTTCTGGGCTTTGGACCAACCCTCAGGTTATTGGTCCACAATTGGTGCGTGCGTGGGCTGTGGAAAAAGCTGTCACCCTTAGGTAGGGGTGCGACAGCCTTAGGCTAGACCTGTAATCTTTCAGCTTGCTTGTGTCCTTCAAAATGTGTTGTTCTTTGGCCTGGGATAGGGGAGGAGAGGGGGAAGATGAGGCTGAAGCTGCAAGCCTTCTGTGGGCATTCTGGGTGGTGGCACCGCCCATCATGTATCTCTGTCCCCTCTAGGTGAGCAACCCGGCCACCCGCATGCTGAAGACTGCAGCCGCCCAGGTGGGGACATCGGTCTCCTCCGCTGCCAACACATCCACCCGCCCTATCATCACGGTGCACAAGTCGGGGACTGTGACGGTGGCCCAGCAAGCCCAGGTGGTGACCACAGTGGTGGGTGGGGTCACCAAGACCATCACCCTCGTGAAGAGTCCCATCTCTGTCCCAGGAGGCAGTGCTCTGGTGAGTGACAGGCACCACCTGGCGGCATGTGACAGCTGCCAGGCCACGATGACTGCCAGTGGTGACTTGCTGCTCTGGGCCAGCTCCAGGAGAGCCCCAGCCCAGGCCATGCCCTTGTTTGGTTTCCGGGTCACTCCCTACTGCTTTCTTTCCTTTCCAGATTTCCAATCTGGGCAAAGTGATGTCAGTAGTCCAGACCAAACCAGTTCAGACTTCAGCGGTTACAGGTCAGGCATCTACGGGCCCCGTGACTCAGATCATCCAGGTGAGCTCTTGGTCCGTGCCACAAGTGGTCCCCTTCCTCTGCCTCATAAGCAAGAGTGGGTGCCAGGCCACAGCCCAGACTTGAATCCCTGCCCATGGGGGATCCCCCAAGATGTGTAGTTCAGGAAGTCCTACAGCCCAGTCCCATCATCCACAGCACCTAGAATACCCCCTGAGCTCCTTAGGCTGCCATCACAGGGTAGCCCGCTCATCTACCTGCTTACCCCTTTCAGACCAAAGGGCCCCTGCCAGCGGGGACAATCCTGAAGCTGGTGACCTCAGCGGATGGCAAGCCTACCACCATCATCACTACCACGCAGGCCAGTGGGGCGGGAACCAAGCCCACCATCCTGGGCATCAGCAGCGTCTCCCCCAGTACTACCAAACCTGGCACGACCACCATCATCAAGACCATCCCCATGTCAGCCATCATCACTCAGGCGGGCGCCACGGGTAGGAGCCTGCCCCACTGTGTGAATTCTGTAGCTTCTGGCTGGTGAGGAGGTGAAGTCACACCAGGAAGGGGAATGGAAGCTAGTTGCTCTGTGCTCTTCGAGTTTGCTTTGGTTCCCCTTTTTGATCCCCTGCTTGCATTTCTGTTTGAAGGTCTGGAGGGAGATGGCAGGGTCGTGGCGACAATTTATAGTTCTTCCTTCTGATCTAGAGGCGGCAGGGGAGACACTGGGCCAGGGGACCCTCCCAAGGCTGAATTCCTGGGCCCGTCTCTCTGTCCAGGTGTGACGAGCAGTCCTGGAATCAAGTCCCCCATCACCATTATCACCACCAAGGTTATGACTTCAGGAACTGGAGCACCTGCCAAGATCATCACTGCTGTCCCCAAGATTGCCACTGGCCATGGACAGCAGGGAGTGACCCAGGTGAGGCATGCCCCGGCCCTTTCCTCAGGCCAGTCTCCTCCAGTCCAATCCAGCCAGCTTAGGAGTGACGTTGGTGGCACTTTCCTTTGCTGTTCCAGGTGGTGCTAAAGGGGGCCCCTGGACAGCCAGGCACCATCCTCCGCACCGTGCCCATGGGGGGTGTTCGCCTGGTTACCCCCGTCACTGTCTCTGCCGTCAAGCCGGCTGTCACCACGTTGGTTGTGAAGGGCACCACAGGTGTGTAGCCCACGGGTCAGGGCCTGAGCAGTGGCCGGGTTCCATCCCTCCTCTTGTGACTACATCCCTGCGGTCCGGCTGGGGAGGGTAGCAGATGTTCTCTCCAGAGCCTTCTGTCTCCCATGGCTACCCTTCAGGGTTTCTGGCAGCCCAGCCTCCTCCAGGGAGAAAAGCTGCTGCAAAGGTGGTAGCAGCGACAGGCCTCATTTCCGCCTCTCCCTCCCACCCTGCCTCCCTGTAGGTGTCACAACTTTAGGCACGGTGACAGGCACTGTCTCTACCAGCCTCGCTGGAGCTGGGGGCCACAGTACCAGCGCCTCCCTGGCCACGCCCATCACCACTTTGGGCACCATTGCCACCCTGTCGAGCCAAGTGATCAACCCCACTGCCATCACAGTGTCGGCTGCACAGACCACGCTGACGGCAGCTGGTGGGCTCAGCACCCCCACCATCACCATGCAGGTAGGACTGGGCCCAGGGACACGTTCTGTCTCCAGGGCATTGTGCTGCTGGGTGCAGCGGCGACCAGGCTCCCCTTACCTGAGACGTTCTCCCTGTTGGCGCCCAGTCCCTGGCATTGTCCGCTCGTCAGGGAGGCACCGTGCTTCAGCCATGTGTGGGTGTTGGCCATCAGGTTCTTCCTCTTGTAACGTAACAGAGGATATCAGTGCTTTTTGGGTGTATACGTAGTGTTTCTTCTCTCCATACTGTTCCTAAGCTGAATTCCTGGAATGTGGAGAAGTGTGTCTTGCTGGCCTTTGTGTGTCATGGTGGCGGGGCCGGGGGGGTCCCATTCCCTGGCAGGGCGCTTACCTCTGGCACAGGCCCCTCCCCTGCCTGGGCCTTGCCTCACAGCCCCTTCTCTGTGCGGTTGCCCTTGGTGGCTGAGTGGCAACTCCTCCCTGGTGACTGAGCCAGTGTCTTGGGATCAGAAGACAATTGGATCTTGAATTTGCAAGGACTGTTTAGGAGTTGGTGGTCTTGATTGGCACGGGTGACACTGCAGGACCAGCTGTAGCACTAACTCTTCTGGTCTTGTGTGTTCCACAGCCTGTCTCCCAGCCCACCCAGGTGACTCTGATTACAGCGCCCAGTGGAGTTGAGGCGCAGCCTGTGCACGACCTCCCTGTGTCCATTCTGGCCTCACCCACCACAGAACAGCCCACAGCCACCGTCACCATTGCCGACTCGGGCCAGGGTGACGTGCAGCCTGGCACTGTGACACTAGTGTGCTCCAACCCACCCTGCGAGACTCACGAGACTGGCACCACCAACACGGCCACCACCACGGTGGTGGCTAACCTTGGGGGACACCCCCAGCCCACCCAAGTGCAGTTTGTCTGTGACAGGCAGGAGGCAGCTGCTACTCTTGTGACCTCAGCGGTGGCGCAGCAGAATGGCAGCGTGGTCCGCGTCTGCTCCAACCCGCCCTGCGAGACCCACGAGACCGGCACCACCAACACCGCCACCACCGCCACCTCCAACATGGCCGGGCAGCACGGCTGCTCGAACCCGCCCTGTGAGACCCATGAGACCGGCACCACCAGCACCGCCACCACCGCCGTGTCCAGCATCGGTGCCAGCCAGCAGCGTGATGCCCGCCGTGCCTGTGCCACCAGCACACCCACTGTGGTCCGGATCGGGGTGGCTGCTGGGGGATCAGAGGGAGCCCAGGGTTCTGTGAAGCCCCAATGCCAAACCCGCCAGACCAGTGCAACCAGTACCACCATGACTGTGATGGCGACTGGGGTCCCATACTCTGCCGGGCCACTCCTGGGGCCAAGCATGGCACTGGAGGCTGGGGGCCACGGCACTACCTTTGTGCAGTTGGCACCTCTGAGCAGCAGAGTCGGTCCAGGTGGACCTGGCAGCAAGAACATGCCCTTGGGGCGCCAGCTGGAGACCCTTCACATCCACACAAGCAACAGCCCCGCTGTGGTGCGGGGGCCGCTCACACCTGTGTACGACAGCCTCCAGTCCAGCTCACCCAGCACCACTGTGACTGTGACAGGTCTGGAGGCGCTGCTGTGCCCCTCAGCCACCGTGACCCAAGTCTGCTCCAACCCGCCGTGTGAGACCCACGAGACGGGTACCACCAATACCGCCACTACCTCCAATGCAGGCAGCGCCCAGCGGGTGTGCTCCAACCCGCCTTGTGAGACCCACGAGACAGGCACCACGCATACGGCCACCACTGCCACCTCAAATGGGGGTGCAGGCCAGCCTGAGGGTGGGCAGCAGCCTCCCACGAGTCGCCCTTGCGAGACGCACCAGACCACTTCCACTGGCACCACCATGTCGGTCAGCGTGGGTGCCCTGCTCCCTGATGCCGCCACCTCCCACAGGACCCTGGAGTCCAGCTTGGAGGTGACAGCACCACCCGCCGTCACCCAACAGGCTAGTGCCACGTTGCTTGCTCCGTTCCCAACGCAAAGGGTGTGCTCCAATCCCCCGTGTGAGACCCACGAGACGGGCACCACACACACAGCCACCACTGTCACCTCCAACATGAGCTCAAACCAAGGTGAGTGAGGCAGTGGACCTAGCACGTGTGGTCTCCCAGGGCTCAGAAGACCAAGGCAGTGGTAGAGAAGTCTGTCTAGAGTCCCAACACGTTCTCTGCACCCGTTTTGCCAGCGGGGTGGGGTGGAGGTGGTCTGGCTGTGTGCAGCACAAACGACAGGATCCCCAGGTAGGCCGCCCTGTACTGCTCTGCTCACTTAAGGCTAGCTGAAGCCAAATGGAGGCCTCGGAGCTCCTGCCCAGCGGCCTTGTGTCTGTTACCCCCACAGACCCCCCACCAGCTGCCAGTGATCAGGGAGAGGTGGAGAGCAGCCAGGGTGACGTGAGCATAACCAGCGCTGGTGCCATCACGACAACTGTGTCCGCCACTCTGCCGCGAGCTGTGACGACTGTGACACAGTCCACACCTGTCCCAGGCCCCTCTGTGCCGGTAAGAGTCCAGGACTCCCTCAGCATTCTCCTGCCCTCTGTGCCTCTGGTCCGTGGGAACATGTTCCCGAACCGGACAGCAGATGTCACTCTTGTACCAGACATGGTATCGCTCTTGGGCCCTTTTGCAGACCATATAAGGACAGCCTTGGGGTCTGCCAAGAAAGGAGGCAGCAGGCAGGAATCCCAGGACCTCAGTGGCAATGGGGCACTTGTAGTCCTAATCATTTCCTGTAGCCTGTAAAAGGAAGACAGTGGGGTGAGGTAGGGGGTGGGGAGGAGGTGTCTACCCCCTTGTCTAGGCCAGGCGTCCTCTCTGAGAACAGGCTTATTGCGACTAGGGTGTCTCATGGCTCTGTCCTCTCGCAACATGTCTCATGCCATTCTGTGAACTGCTGCCCCGCACCCCTGATAACATGGCGTTGAAGTAGCCCATCGAGAATGAA
Organism: Lepus europaeus; assembly: GCF_033115175.1. NCBI lineage: Eukaryota > Metazoa > Chordata > Mammalia > Lagomorpha > Leporidae > Lepus > Lepus europaeus. Next base: position 706,804 of record NC_084850.1, read on the forward strand.
ATCCGGAGGCCGGCAGGGAAACACGGCAGCTATGTTGCTCCTCAGCCCCACTGCCTGGTTCTGGCCTCCCTCTCCTCCCCTCTGACGGGGGCTTCTCTCCCTTTCTAGAAGATCTCATCAGTGACTGAGACTACCCCAGGGGCTCTGACTACTGAAGTCCCCATCCCAGCCACGATAACGGTGACCATAGCCAACACAGAAACTTCTGACATGCCCTTCTCTGCTGTTGACATCCTGCAGCCCCCAGAGGAACTCCAGGTCTCACCAGGGCCTCGCCAGCAGCTGCCGCCACGGCAACTCCTGCAGTCTGCCTCCACACCCCTGATGGGGGAGACCACCGAGGTCCTGTCAGCCTCCCAGGCCCCTGAGCTCCAGGCCGCCGTGGATCTGAGCAGCACAGGGGACCCATCTTCAGGCCAGGAGCCTACCAGCTCAGCGGTAGTGGCCACGGTGGTGGTACAGCCACCCCCGCCCACCCAGTCCGAAGTAGACCAGTTGTCACTTCCCCAAGAGCTGATGGCCGAGGCCCAGGCGGGCACCACCACCCTCATGGTAACAGGGCTCACCCCTGAGGAGCTGGCAGTGACCGCTGCCGCAGAAGCAGCTGCTCAGGCTGCAGCCACCGAGGAAGCCCAGGCCTTGGCCATCCAGGCGGTACTCCAGGCTGCACAGCAGGCCGTCATGGGTAGGTGTCACCCGGGAGCCCAAAGGGAAGATGGGACCGTCTCAAGGGGTTACAGCTCTAGATGAAAGGCTATGGGGACATCCTGGGAGGAAAAGGCCCCCTGAACCCTGAAGGTGGCACGAGTCACGTGATGGAGAGCATCGCCTCGTGGGCCCAGGCAGGTGGCCATTAGTGGAAAGGAAGGCGGCAGGGCCCCTTGGCCAGGTCCCCCTTGTAGTGGGAAGAGGCTGAGATAAAGGTGGTTTGGGAAGCAGGGTCTCTGGGATCAGCTCTGAGCACCTCCGTCGGGGGCATAGTCTGTGCATTGGGCATGCGCACCAACGTTCCTGTTAAGTAGTGTTTCGCTTGATCCTGGAGCAGGCACTGGGGAGCCCATGGACACGTCTGAGGCAGCGGCGGCTGTGACGCAGGCAGAGCTGGGTCACCTGTCAGCCGAGGGGCAGGAGGGCCAGGCCACCACCATCCCGATCGTGCTGACGCAGCAGGAGCTGGCTGCGCTGGTGCAGCAGCAGCAGCAGCTGCAGGAGGCCCAGGCCCAGGCCCAGCAGCAGCACCTCCCCACCGAGGCCCTGGCTCCTGCGGACAGCCTCAATGACCCGACCATCGAGAGCAACTGTCTCAGTGAGCTGGCCGGGGCCGTGCCTAGCACTGTGGCGCTACTGCCCTCCACAGCCACCGAGAGTGAGTGGGGAACTTGAGCTTTAATGCTTGCCCTAGGGAGCTCAGTGGATTGAAGAGAGGTCTCTCGCGACCTGGGAATGAATTAGTGATTCGCTGGGTAGGGGGTGGGCAGGGTCCTGCAAGAGCAGGACAAGGGTGCCAGTAGGCCCAGGCCCTGTGTGGAAGGCAGGTCTCTAGAACCTTCCCCATTGACACTGTCTCTCCTTCCAGGCCTGGCCCCATCCAACACATTTGTGGCCCCCCAGCCGGTTGTGGTAGCTAGCCCAGCAAAGCTACAGGCTGCAGCTACTCTGACTGAAGTAGCCAATGGCATTGAGTCCCTCGGTGTGGTGAGTTGAGTCTAACGGGACCTGGAGGAGGAGTGAGGGGCTGCTTCCAGGTCCTGAATGCTGAGGGCCTGTTGGTTTTCCAGAAGCCGGATCTGCCGCCCCCACCCAGCAAAGCTCCCGTGAAGAAGGAGAACCAGTGGTTTGATGTGGGGGTCATCAAGGGCACCAATGTAATGGTGACACACTATTTCCTGCCACCAGATGATGCTGTCCCGTCAGATGTAAGTATCCCCAGGAGCTGACCCCTTTGGTGGGTGGATCCTTCCGTGAAGCAAGTATCGGCAGAGACAAGCTTGGGTCTGCTACCCGCAGCAGGGGCTCCGAGGAAGCTGCCCCGTCTTTGGGTCCACTTGAGCAGCCAGGAAACCTGAGGTCAGAGAGGTAGAGACTGCTCTTCTGAGGTAGTGAAAAGAAGCGACAGCTGTTGGTACTTGAAGGTGGTACCTGGCCCAGGTCAGCTTTACCGTGCTGCCCTTCTTGCCACGAAGGGACAGCCATCACTGACCTCCTCTGCCCTTGTAGTCCTCCTGGCCGGCCGTGCCAGTCCCAGGATGAAAAACGGCTCCTCTGCTGGTCCCAGAGCTACCACCTTTATTTTTTTTCTTCCCCATTTTATTTGAAAGGCAGCCAGGTATCTTCCATTCACTGGTTTATTCCCCAAATGCTTGTAACAGGCAGGGCTGGGCTAGGCTGGAGCCTGGAGTGAGGAAGTCAACCTGGGTCTCCCACATGGGTGTCGGGGCCAAGCTGTTCAGGGCTTCACCACTGCCTGCCAGGGTACGCATTAGCAGGGAGCTGGATCGCAAGCAGAGGTGGCACGATTTGAACCAGGCACTCCAACACGGGATGGATGGTGGGCATCCCGAGCAGCATCCTAACCTGCGCCAGACGCCCGCCTCTGAGCTGCCTTCTTGACAGTGGGCTTTGTGTCTCTTTGTTCCCTCTTCTGTTCCGTCCTCTATTCCCAGGATGACTCGGGCACTGTCCCTGACTATAACCAACTGAAGAAGCAGGAGCTGCAGCCGGGCACAGCCTATAAGTTTCGTGTGGCTGGGATCAACGCCTGTGGCCGGGGGCCATTCAGCGAGATCTCAGCATTTAAGACGTGTCTGCCTGGTTTCCCAGGGGCCCCTTGTGCCATTAAAATCAGCAAAGTGAGTCTTGCTGCATGTACCCTTCTGCCTCTGGTTGGTCCTCTGCCTGCAGGGTGCGGAACAGCTTACAACAGAGTGCACGCGCTCAGCACTCCCTATCTGTGCTAGGGCAGGTCACGGGAACAGTGCCAGGCAGGGGTGACTCAGGGGAGCCCCAAGGATGTGGGCAAGGGCAGCAGGGCCCCATCTTTAGTGAACAGACACTGCTATTGTGGGTAATGTCACAAGCCCATCCCTTTCCATCCATCCCCAGCCTCATTTCATCTAATCTTGAAAACATCTCAGATGTGGAAACTGAGGCATCGAGAGGCTAAGTCACACCTAGCAGAGTGGCAGAGTGGGTATAGGAAGGTGTGGGTTTATTGTTTCATTTTTATTTGAGAGACTAGCAGAGTTAGAGAGAGCTTCCATCTGCTGCTTTGTTGTCCGAGATGCCCACAACAGCCGGGGTTGAGCCAGGCCAAAGGTGAGAAGACAAGAACTCCATCCAGGTCTCCCACGTGGGTGGCAAGAACCCGACTACTGGAGTCATTACCTGCTGCCTCCCAGGGGTGTGTTAGAAGCCAGCTGCAGTCAGGAGTCAGAGCCAGAGCTAGGACCCTTTGTACTCAGGCAGTCCAGTGCGGGATGTGGGAGTTCCAACTGGTAGCTTAACTGCTAGACCAAATGCTCACCCCAAGGCTGTTCCAGTTCATTTTATTTCTTCCACTTAGGGGCAGATCTCTTTAAAGCTCTTTGAATTTTGATGTGGACTATCTATGGTGTTATGAAAAATAATGGCTTGTGTGACATATGAGCAGTCTGTTCTGGAAGCTTCTAGCCCCCTCTGTTGTCCTGGGGATGGGCAGGTTGGGCCCTGGCCACAATAGCTGAAGAGGGCAAGGCTTGACCTTGTGCTCCCTTGGTTCTAGAGTCCAGATGGTGCTCACCTTACCTGGGAGCCGCCCTCTGTGACCTCCGGCAAGATCATAGAGTACTCCGTGTACCTGGCCATCCAGAGCTCACAGGCTGGCAGTGAGCCCAAGAGCTCGGCCCCAGCCCAGCTGGCCTTCATGCGGGTATACTGCGGGCCCAGCCCCTCCTGCCTCGTGCAGTCCTCCAGCCTCTCCAATGCCCACATCGACTACACCACCAAGCCTGCCATCATCTTCCGCATCGCAGCACGCAACGAGAAGGGCTATGGCCCCGCCACCCAAGTGAGGTGGTTACAAGGTGAGTCTATTCCCCAGACTCCTTGGGCGGCTTCTAGGGAAGGGACTGGGCATCCAGCCCACCTGGGCGTTGGTAACCGACTCACTGTTCATTTGAGACCTGTTCCCACGTGGCAGTTGCCCCTGCTTTCTCCTGACTCCTGCCCTACAGTCACTGGCCTTTTGTCCTTGTGTTGGGGGCAGGGACATCAGTTCTGAGACAGACTTGACCTGGGATCTTTACGATCTGGGGCCGCTACGAGGGTGTCTCACGGGGTGCTTCGCCCGCTCTGGGGCAGCAGGCATGTCTTCTCAAGGGGGGGTCGAGGTGAGCGGAAGCAGGGAGGGTTGGGAGAAGAGCATGTCCAGAGACCCTGAAGGAGGAGGCGGGAGATCAGAGTCCAGTTGGGCGTGGGAGGAGCCCTCGCTCTGGCGAATAAGGGCTGCAGCCCCCCTGCGGAGCTGAGCCAAGAGGGTTTGCAGCAGGGTCCAGGGACAGCCAGGCGAGAGGTGCCGTGATTGGGGCCCGGAAGGGCAGTGTGGTGTGTGTCGGGCCGGGCTGGCGGCCCTGCTGGCTGGGGAGACATGGGATTGCATCTTCTCACTGATACTCGCCCCTCTCTGCCTCTCAGAAACCAGTAAAGACGGCTCTGGCAGCAAGCCGGCCAGCAAGCGGCCCATGTCTTCTCCAGAAATGTAAGGAGGAAAGCCCCTCCCTCTCAGGAGCCTTCTGAGGCTGCGGGTGGGAGTGCCTGGGGGGGGCGCTTAGCTGGACCCACGCTGCGCGTCTCTGCCCCTGCACCTCTTCTCCCCATTGATGGCGAATGCGGTGCTGTTGGGACCCGCACTAACTGTCCCTTTTCCATCTTCCAAGGAAATCCGCTCCAAAGAAATCTAAGGCAGATGGTCAGTGAGAGGAAGCTGACCAGCACCTGGATTCTTCTCCAGACCCCCCCTTCTGCTTCAGGAACCACCCCCCCGGGCACACCCCTCCCTCCCGTCCCACCCGTGTCCATACTCCACCCTCACGAGCCACTGGCCTGTGTTCGTTCTCTCTCTCTCTCTGTTTTTAAAATAAAGAAAGCACATTTTACCGTGGCTGTTGGGAGGAAGCAGAAGGCCAGTTGGGAAGAACAGTAAGCGAGAGTAGGGTGCCTGCTTCCTCCTCAGTGGGTGCCGGCCCTCCCCGCTGTGCGAGGCTGGAGAACTCAGAGACCGCAGAGGGAGAGAAAGTGAAACTTAAAGGAGACAGAAAATGCCAGCCCTTCAAAGCCCACACCTGTTTTGTGCTTTTTCTCCCATGGCCGGAGGGGGAAGCCAGGGGCTGTGCGGGGAACAAGCATAGGAGCCAAGGAAAGAGGTCTCAAAGAGGCTTCCCACGGTGCCCTGGCCCAGGTGTCTGGTTCTACTTTATTGCGTTTCCCTTGTGTTCCCAGCTACCTTCCACCCCTTCCTCAGGCTTAGCCAGCCCTTTCTGTGCCCATGATCCCACCGGAAGCTTCACATTTCCTCAGAGGCCTTTGCTCCCACCTCTTCTTCCCTTCCCCATTATGGCAAGACAAGAAAGGAGAGAAAAGACAGGAAAGGAGGAGCAGGTGGGGGCGGGGCGGCTGAGCAGCGTCTGTGAGAACGTCCCGATGGGGTGTGGAGTAGCTCCCACCAAGCCTGGCTTGGGCCCTTCCTGGCTCTGAAGCTGGGGGCTGCATCACCAACTGCTGCATTTGTTGTATTTTTTAAGTTGAAATCAATGAAGTTAACATTTTTATTGTAATTTTAGCCTTAGTGTGTGGGGTTTGTCCCTTTTTTGTTGTTAGTTGTGTACAGAATGTGTATCTTTTTTTTTTTTTTTACCCCCTTCTCGGCTAATTCTTGGCAGGGATCTTTTTGGAGGAAAACGCAGGGGGCAGCTGGGGCAGGAAAGGTATGGAATCTCCCACGTGGGGTCTGCTGTCACTGCCCACTTTGATTTCCTGTTGTTAGTCCTGCCCTCTTCCTTTTGTCTGTCCCAGGCCTCTGGGACAGAGGAGGGAGTGAGCCATCGCACCTCAGTCCTCTAGGGCGAGCGCTCCACACTTAGAGGGTCAAGCTTGAGGGTGGGCTGGAGCCTGCTTGTCTTGGCTTCACAGCTCTTTCCCTGCCCCTCAGCCAGGCTTAGAGATACCCTGAAGGGCTGCTTCTGCAGCCAGGAAAGGGGTGGTTAGAGGGGAGCCGGGCCTTCGTGGAGGCAGCCCAGGGAGGCTGGGGCAATTGAGTGGGCTAACGGCACCAACCACCAGCTCAATGAATTTGTAGCTTTGTCCCCAGCCAACCTATCCTCCTGTCTAGGGTCACACTCAGAAATTTGGGGCCCTGGAGTTTTCTGCCCAACATCTGCGCTTTAGGCAACAAGCAAGGCTTGCAAGCAGATCGCAGAAAGACTTAAAATGAGCAGCCAATGTTCTCAGTCCCCGCATCTCTGCCCGGAGATGTGGTGGGGGGGTGGCCCTCCACCTATGCCCTGCACCTCCGGGGCCTCTGGTTTGTTGTATTATAGTATATTTCGCTGTGGAAGACGTCACGTTAAGTCACCTTGGAGCCCACTCGCCTGGTCCCATTGTTCGACCCCATCCCTTCTCCCAAGCGCCCTTTGATTTCTCTTGTTTCTGAGAACAGTACGCCCGTTCATCTATTGTAGAGTAACCCCTTGTGACTCAATATTACCATAGTGCGATGTCGTTTTGTGCTATTTTGAACAATTAAAAGACTTTTTTTGAAATAACCATCTGGCATCTGATTGTGTTGGGGATTCCGTGACAGGCGCCTGGAGGGGGAAGCTGGGGTCTGCCCAGAGCTCATTACTGACACTTCCAAAGTATGGAGGCACGCAGGGGTGAGGCCCATACCCCTGGCTTGTGGCTCCAGGCTCCTGGCTGCCGGCCCGGGGGAAGGCCAGGTGTGTGCCTCTACTTCGCGAGTCAGACCACGTGCACTTCCCTACCCCGCTGGGCAGTGGCCTGGCAGGTCGCCAGCAGCTTCTGTGCTTTCACTGCAAGCACAGGGCCCCCAGGGTGTCCCCACCAGGACAGCTCTGTCTGGCATGAGGTGGGTGCAGTGGGAGTGACTCATCCCGTTCCCTCGTGAGCTAGGGCTCCAAAGGGAAGAAGCAAGACAAGTGTTGACGCACAGTGCCAATGGGGTTGAGGGTATGCTTTCTGTTAGATGGGAAGAGTTTACTGCTAACCAACCCAAGGGCCACGAGCCTGGTGTGGGACCTCGAGCTGGTGGCCTGGGTTCTCAGCTAGTGCTCATGCCACAAGGAGGGGTGCAGCGGCACACATCCTCAACATCCCATTTGTCTCCTTAACACCTCTGTTGCCTGAGCTCCCCCAGCCCAGTTCTGGGTAGCAGACACTTGATGGTGGTACCAGACCCACCCCCGCCTTGTTCTGCATGTGTGCCCTCGCTGCCTGCGGGCGCATCAGAGGCCCGGGGCAATCCCACCTCTCCTGGAAACCTCTTTGCAGTGAGCTGTTTCCCTACAGCTTTGTGCCCTGTGGGTCCACTGCCGCCATCTCGCCTGCTGGCCTCGACAGCAGCCATGGCTTTCTTCCCCTGAGCCCTCCCACACCCCCGGCGCATCTGACCTGCCTTGGATCCCAGCATGGGGTCCTAAGGTTGAAGAGAGGGACCTCACAGCGCAAGGGCCCAGGGCTGCAGCTAAGGGTACCTGTGGGGCTGGCCCAGAAAGTGCAGGGAACCCCTGTGCACTTTGCCAGACTTGACCAATGGCTTTGTGGGTGCTTGGTCTGGGAAGGGCGCAAGGGTTCTTGCCACCCTGCTCCAGTAGCTGCCCTCTGCCAGTCACCTGCCTTCCACCTCCCCTACAAGTAGGCCACTCCAGAAGGCAAAGGGCCACGCCAGTGTGTCTGGTGCTGGCCATGGCAGGGCCTCTTCGGGAGGCACGTGGCAACAAGTGCAGGCTGCTGCGAGGACAGCTGGGTACAAAGCCAGGCCCTCCTAGGCACGAGCCACAGGGGAGGAGGGGTGCAAATAGAGCGGACACCTGCCTGCTGGACAGAGACCAGCCTACTTCCCAAGCATCCCGAAGTGGAATTGTTTGAGGTTGACAGGACTGGCCTGAAGCAGGAATACTGGCCACCAAGCAAGCGGCTGTGGCCTGCGAGGAGACAGCCATTGTGACATCAAAGACTAGCACACATAGCCGGTGCCACGGCTCACTAGGCTAATCCTCTGCCTTGCGGCGCCGGCACACCGGGTTCTAGTCCCGGTCGGGGCACCGATCCTGTCCCGGTTGCCCCTCTTCCAGGCCAGCTCTCTGCTGTGGCCAGGGAGTGCAGTGGAGGATGGCCCAAGTGCTTGGGCCCTGCACCCCATGGGAGACCAGGAGAAGCACCTGGCTCCTGCCATCGGATCAGCGCGGTGCGCCGGCCGCGGCGGCCATTGGAGGGTGAACCAACGGCAAAGGAAGACCTTTCTCTCTGTCTCTCTCTCTCTCACTGTCCACTCTGCCTGTCAAAAATTAAAAAAAAAAAAAAAAAAGACTAGCACACAGCAGCAGGAGCCCCCATCCAGGGCTATGCCTGGGGGCTGCGACCTTCCGCGGCAGCCAGAGCCCAGGGCTGCGGTGCAAGGTCTAGTTAAGCTCCTGAGCCTTCTAGAAGTCCAAGCTTCTCGCAAGCCATGCTGGGAGTCCAGAGACCTCGGGCATTGTGGCTCCTAGAAGCAGCGCCCTCCACATCATTTCTCTGAGAAGTGCAGCTGCCCAGCTGGCAGGGAGGGTGGGAGACTGCCTGGGAGCAAGGAAAAACAGGGCTGGGCCCCTAGGAGAGGGGTCTGGAGGGCTGGAGCGAGGAGGGGGGGCGACACTTGCTCTTACCTGTACAGTTCCCACCTGGCCTCCCAAGTTTTGGTGAGAAACAGACTCAACAGAGAGCATCTGCCCGCCCTGGGAGGTCATAGTTCAGCAGGGCCTGCTGATTCCGGTCTTTATAGTGGATCCCTGTGCTGCTGCACCCCTGAGTCGGCTGCCCTGCCCAGCTCCCCCCCACGCCCCTCCCTAGGTCCCAGGCCGTCCTGCCTGCTCACCGAGCAGAGAATCTGGAGCTGACGGTGTCTGGAACTTGGGCTGCTGAAAGATCTTGGCGGGGCCGGTGCCTCCAAGCCCCGCCCCCCGAGCCCTGCGGAACTCTCAGGAGGAGGGGGTGGGTGGGGCGCAACTCGGTCAGCTGAGTGACAGTCACGGGACTGAGGCCAGTTCAGTCTGGCTTCCTGGAGGAGAGGGAGGGATGAGCAGGGGTCTCCAAGTGCGACAGGCCAGTGGTGGGGCCCGTGGCGGGGGGTGCTGTCCTGGAGGGCCCTGAGGGCTGGTGGGGTCAGAAGCCTCGCATAGAGGTGGGGGTGGGGCTGGGGGTGTTAGGAAACCCCAGAGGGGCGGGATCCCGAAGCTCCGGGGGAGATGGGGAAGTTGCTGTGGGTGAGCTGCACCTCCAAGCCCCAAGTTTCCGGCAGGCCATGGAGAAGGAGCGGGGCACCATGCAGGCGTGGAAGGAGCGAGTAGGGCAGGAGCTGGACCGCGTGGTGGCTTTCTGGATGGAGCACTCCCACGACCAGGACCATGGGTGCGCTGCCTCTTTGCTCTACCTCACCCTCAAGGGGCTCCAGGGGCAGCAGCGGGGGGCTCGATGCCCCTTCAGTCTTTTGCTACCCCTGCGCGTCCCACAGGGGCTTCTTCACGTGCCTCGGCCGTGATGGGCAGGTGTACGACGACCTCAAATACGTCTGGCTGCAGGGGAGGCAGGTAAGGGTGTTCCCTGATGCACTTGGGCCTCTCTTGCCTCAGTGCGCACAGTACGGCCATGGGGGCTCCTCTTCACCTCAGCCACACCCCGCAGACCTGAGCTTGCTCTCTGGTTGCCCCACAGGTATGGATGTATTGTCGCCTCTACCGCAAGTTTGAGCGCTTCCGCCACTCTGCGCTTCTGGACTCTGCAAAAGCAGGTGCAACATTCCTTGCCCATCTTCCTAGTGGCCTCTGGGAAGGCAGGAAAAACCGTGTGTGCCTGGGGGGGGGGGGTTCTGGGCCTCACCTGAGTCCCAGCACCCCACCTTCGCAACTGCCAGGTGGCGAATTTTTGCTGCGTTATGCCAGAGTGGCGCCGCCTGGCAAGAAGTGTGCCTTTGTGCTGACCCGGGATGGCCGCCCGGTCAAGGTGCAGCGGACCATCTTCAGCGAGTGTTTCTACACTATGGCCATGAACGAGCTGTGGAGGGTGACAGGAGAAGTGCATTATCAGGTGCACCCCGGAACTCTGTTGGGATATGCAGGTCCCACTCCCGCCCTGAGAGCTGTGCCCTGCCCCCAGTTGGCAGGGAACCTCTCCCTCTTCCCTGTACTATAAGACCCCGACTCCACTGCCTGGGAGTTGCCTGCACCCCCAGACGGGGAGCCCCCAGAGCAGGCTGGGGCCAACCCGGCCCAGGAGCCAGACCCACAGCAGGCCCCTTGGTGAAGTGTCCTTGGAGTGCATGAGAGGCCACGGGCTTCCCGCCCAGGGCCGAGTCCTCAGGACCCCACCAGGTACCTGGGGACGGGACAGGTGGGACAGCAGCCTCAGCTGGGCCTCTCCTTGCCCCCCCCCCAGAGTGAGGCCCTGGAGATGATGGATCAGATCATCCGCTGGGTGCGGGAGGACCCATCGGGGCTGGGCCGGCCCCAGCTCCCAGGGTCCCCAGCGGCGGAGCCCATGGCAGTGCCCATGATGCTGCTCAACCTGGTCGAGCAGTTCGGGGAGGCTGATGAGGAGCTGGCGGGGAGATACGCCGAGCTGGGGGACTGGTGCGCCCGCAGGATTCTGCAGCACATCCAGGTGGGCGGGGCCAGGGGGCCTGGGCGGGGACAGAGGGCTGATCCCCACGCACAGGGCTGCCTCCAGTGCCCGCACCTGCCCTGCAGTCGGGGAGGCTCGGCCCCTAGGGAAGCTGGACGGCCCCAGCAGGCCCCAGGCTCCCAGAGCTGGGTGGGTGGGGCTGTGGGCTGGAGGGTGGTGGTTGCCAGTTGATGCCTGGTTGCCTAGGGGCAGAACTGCCTCTGTTGGTTCCCTGCAGAGGGATGGACAAGCTGTGCTGGAGAACGTGTCAGAGGATGGCGAGGAACTTCCTGGCTGCCTGGGAAGACACCAGAACCCAGGTGAGGAAGCAGAGTGGCCTCAGGATTTGGCTTCTGCCTTTGCCACTTCCACCCTGTGGTGAGGAGCAGGCCGAGAAAGAGGGGTGAGGCTCCCAGAGTTGGGGAGCAGGGGTGCGAGCTAGGGGCTCCAAGCAGCTCCCACTGTTCAGGAGGGAGGAGGGCGGTGTTGGGGCCTTGAGCTGGTTCCTTCTTACCCCTGCCCCCATCAGGCCACGCGCTGGAAGCTGGCTGGTTCCTGCTCCGGCATGCTGCCCGGAAAGGGGACCCCGAACTTCGAGCGCACGTTATTGACAAGTTCCTTTTGTTGCCCTTCCGTTCTGGATGGGACCCTGACCACGGCGGCCTCTTCTACTTCCAGGATGTTGACAACCTCTGCCCCACGCAGGTGGGAGAGCACCCAGGGACCGAATCGGGGCCAGAGGCCGGGGGTGGGGGTGCTGTGCGAGGGCTGGGCAGGCAGGGTTCTCAGGCCCCTGCGCCCACTCTGCTCTCAGCTGGAATGGGCCATGAAGCTCTGGTGGCCCCACAGTGAAGCCATGATCGCCTTCCTCATGGGCTACAGTGACAGCGGGGACCCTGCCCTGCTGCAGCTCTTCTACCAGGTGGCTGAGTACACCTTCCGCCAGGTCAGTGCTGCCTGCTCGTCCCAACGGGGGTGTGGAGGAGAAGCAGGCAGGCAGGGCCAGGCTTGCCTGGGCCAGTGGGAAGAGGTGGCAGGCAGAGCCCTGGGGTGGGGGTGGGGCCTCCTCCCCCTCACTGGTCTGAGAGTCCCTGGGGGGGGGCAGTGGTCTCTGATTAGTTAACAAAAAAGCCCCATGGGGAGGGGAGACTGTGAGCAAACACAGATGACAATGGGACCGTGGGAAATACCATGGCGGGAGAAGGGGGCAGGGCCAGAGACACTGAGCCAATGGACAAAGGAGGCGGCAGACGTCGGTTCCCGGGAGAAGGGGGTGCAGGGCCCAGGTCAGGAGTAGTGCAGCAAGGACACCTGGCAACCTTGGGAGCAAAACTGAGTGGGAGGGGGGAAAAGCAGAGAGGCCCGGAGGGTCTGTGCCTAGGAGAGTGGCCTGGGCTTTCCAGGGGCAAGGGGAGCAGACGAGACCGTGGCCGTCACCACAGCCAGCCAGATCTGGCCAGGGTGGCAGCCATGGGCAGTAGAAGTGGCAGAAGCGGGTCGGGCAGCAGGTGGATGTCGGTTTCTGTAGTTCAGAGGGAACCATCTGGGCTGGACACACAGATGTTTAGGGAATGGGGAGGCAGCAAAGGCGACAAGTGGAAGGAAAGTGAGCAGGGGACTCCCAGAGGCCCCCATGTCGGCAGCAGACTGCTGAGCTGCTCAGAGTGCTGAGCCCAGGCAGGACCCCCAACGCAGATCTGGGGCATTTCTCCAGCCATGACGATCGATCTGGATCGGAGGGAGTAAGGAGTATGCCTTGGGATCCGTGGGCCGGGGAGCCGAGGGGACATGATAGCTCCCTCTGTGGTGACTGCGAAGTTGAAGTCTAGCATTGCTTCCATCGTGACTGTTAGTGAGGTATCTGCATCACATGGCTTTGGCCAGAGGCATCTCCAAGCACCACACACGCTTGGCAGTACTTCCCCACAACGAGAGCCGTACTAGAAGCCACCAGTTTTTACGAAATGAAATGGAAGGAATACATTTTTCAAAAGATTTATTCATTTATTTGAAACCCAGAGAGAGAGGGAGAGAGATTGATCGATCCTCCAGCTACTGGTTCACTCTCCAGGCAGATCTGGCCCAGGCTAAGGCCAGGAGCCCAGAACTCCCTCCTGGGCTCCCATATGCGTGATAGGAGCCCACGCACTTGGGCCATCTTCAGCTACCTTCCTAAGTGTATTAGCAGGTGGTCACGGGAGAAAGGAAGTGTGGAATGGGCCAGTGAGTTGCTGGACATCGGCAGGGGCAGAAGGAGGGTGAGATGTATTTGGAACCCGTGGAGAGCAAGGACAAGGAGGGGTCTAATGTGCGGGATGTGCCAGACACATTAACTCCAGGGAAGTCATACCTTAAAAAGTGTCAAGGCAGGTAAACCCTCCAGCAACACTTAATTGCAACAAAGTACATTTAAATACACTAAGATGATTTCCATTCAACGAGTTGTGACAATGTATACACCTGGGCAACCAACGCCACGGTGAGGATGTAGACCATCTCTTATCTTTCCCGGGACGATTCTTTTTATTCCAATTCACGGTGTCTCGTTGCATGGCTTGCTGCCTCCCCCAACCCTGCTTGCATCTTTGTCCTGGACGCGGTGTCGAGGTTCAGAGCGCCAGGTCTGGAGTGGTGTTATGGGGTTGGCATGTGGGCGGATCCAACAGGCGCCAGCTGTCACCATCTCTATTCCAGTTTCGCGATCCGGAGTACGGAGAATGGTTTGGCTACCTGAACCAAGATGGAAAGGTCGCCCTTACCATCAAAGGGGGTCCTTTCAAAGGTGAGTGGGGGACAGTGGCGGGTCCGCAGGGGCTCGTGGCACCCACTTCACCTTCTGCTCTACCAACCTACCCACCTTCCTCTCCACACAGGCTGCTTCCACGTGCCACGGTGCCTAGCCATGTGCGAAGAGATGCTGGGTGCCCTGCTGAGCCGCCCCGCCCCCGATACCCTTCCCCCGACTGCTGTCCCCGCCCGCCAAGGCGCGGAATAAAACTGAGCCTGCTCCACTCGCTCCTGTGTGCGCCTCTGTGGGCTCGAGGGTGGGTGGGTGGCGGCGGCCGCTGGGCCGCGTCGGGCTGCAGCGCTGGCACCCGCCTGGCCCGGGGAACGCCCAGGTCCGCCCCAGGCCCGCCCCGCGCGCTGACCAGCTCGGCCCATTGGCTCCTGGCGCGCGCTGGGCCGCCCCGCGGGCAGGCCCGCCCTTTGCGCTGGGCTACCTTGCGCATTGGCCGAGCGGCCAGGAGGGAGGCTCCGGCGGCTGCGCACTTCCGGCCGGTGGCAGGGCCGCTTCACATCGCCTTTTCCGCCGCCACCCCCCCGCGATCCCGGCTCCACTTCCAGTCGCAGCACCGATCGCAGGTCGGTCCCGGCAGGCCAAGCGTCGCTTCGGAGCGCAGTGGCAGCTGACTGCGCGATCTCGATCCCCTGGGACTCGACAGCTTCTCCGCCGTTATGAACATCCGCAATGCAAGGGTGAGGGGCCGGGACGGGAGGCTGTCTGCGCCGCGTGGGCGCCGGGCCGGGTGGCCGCGTGCGCATGCTCCCGAGGGGTCCAGTTGGGCCTGGCCGGTGGCCCTGCGCGCCTGCGGCCACTGTGCCTATGAAAGTGCAGCAGCCCGAGGAGCAGTGCGGGGGAGCCGGAGGGCGCGGATCCCCCTGTTCGAAGATGTCGGGGCGCTCATTGGTGAAACAGCTTTGCACAGCGGCCGTGGGCCGGGCCTTGTGCAAATTCAGATGTTTCCAGCGCCTGCCTAGCCCAGAGGGATGGAGGTGGAGTCGGCAGCCGCGAAGCAGCGTTCTCAGCCGGGTGAGGCCTACTTAGTCGCCACAACCCGGGACTGAGCGCATCCGCTGCCCTGTCCCCTGCAGCCCGAGGACCTGATGAACATGCAGCACTGTAACCTCCTCTGCCTGCCCGAGAACTACCAGATGAAGTACTACTTCTACCATGGCCTCTCTTGGCCCCAGGTGGGCAGTGGTTGAGTTCGGGAGCCGGGGAGTCGAGGTGGAGGGCAACACAGTCTGAGTGGGAGCTCTGGGAGGCCAGGGAGGCTGCACGGGCAGGTGAGGGCAGCAGGGCCGAAGGAGAGGAGGCGCCTGAAGGGAGCCGGAGGTAGGAGTGGGATCCCCAGCCGGCAAAGGGGAAACGGGGCTGCTGGGAGGATCCGAGCTGTCAGAGAGCTCCCGGCATGGCTGGCGTGGCTGGCGTGGCTTACTGCGGCCCACTTGTGCCTGCCGAATGCAGCTGTGGCACGCACTTGCTTTCTGACTTCCTTTTCTCTGTCGCCAGCTCTCCTACATTGCTGAGGATGAGAATGGGAAGATTGTGGGATATGTCTTGGCCAAAATGTGAGTCACCCAGGAGGAAGAGCGAAACATGGTTCTGGGGCTGTGCCCTGGACGGCTTGGGAGTCAACAGCACGTCTGGCCGTAGATGCTGCTGGGGGTTCTTGAAGTGTTAGCTACTAGGCTTTCTTTTCTAGTACAGTGTAAAGTTCACCGACAGACTGAGCCGAAGGTAACTCCCCGCTGCTGCCCACGCCACCAGTGTCCTGTATTATTAACATGTCTTTTGTAGGGTAATTTTTTAAAAAAAGATTTATTTATTTATTTGAAATCAGAGTTACACAGAGAGAAAAGGAGAGGCAGAGAGAGAGAGAGAGAGAGAGAGAGAGGTCTTCTATCCTCTGGTTCACTCCCCAGTTGGCTGTAACAGCAGGAGCTGCGCTGATCCGAAGCCAGGAGCCAGGAGCTTCTTCTGCGTCTTCCATGTGGGTGCAGGGCCCAAGGACTTGGGCCATCTTCTACTGCTTTCCCAGGCCACAGCAGAGAGCTGGATCAAACATAGCAGAGACCTGGCGCAGCTGGGACTCAAAGCGGCGCCCATTTGGGATGCCGGCACCAGCTACACCACAGTGTCCCGGCCCCTGTAGGGAACTTTGTTAACACATGATCACCTAACACTGACACAACATTGCTAACTGCACAGTTTTTCAGTCTCTGATTCCGACAAGTGCTGGGTGTTGGCTGCTACAGTATCACACAGAATCCTCCTCTCCCCCCAACCCTCAGCAGGTGCTCTCTGCAGAGTGGTGCCTCACAAGGCTGTACACTGTGCCCAACTATGTAACAGCCGGAGACTGGCTTTTCATCCTGTTGGCGCTATGTGTATCTGGTGGGCGCTGGGGTGAGGTGGGGGGAGGGTCCAGCTGTCCCCCATCGCAGGTCTGGGGACCCTCACATCCACTATAAACGGATGCGGGGGCAGCTGTGTGCGCACCAGCCCCTTTCTAGCTGCTCTCTTTTCTCCTGCAGGGAAGAGGACCCAGATGATGTGCCACACGGACATATCACCTCACTGGTGCGTAGCCCCGCCCCAGGCTCTGGCAGTGGAGGGGGGCAAGCAGGGCTTAGTGGGAGCAGCCCCCAACGTCCCAGCCCCCGTCCTCCTTCTCTCGCCAGGCGGTGAAACGTTCCCACCGGCGCCTCGGCCTGGCTCAGAAGCTGATGGACCAGGCCTCTCGGGCCATGATCGAGAACTTCAACGCCAAATACGTCTCTCTGCATGTCAGGAAGAGGTGGATGCGGGGCAGGGGAGCGAGCGCACCGGCAAGGGGGTCCCGGGGAGCCTTGGCTTTTGCAGAAGATTGGGGAAGTGCGCTGAGCGGGAAGGAGGGACCGGGGAGAGGGGTGGGACCTGGACATGCTGTCCCGCCCCGGCCAAGTCTGTGCAGCTCAGCAGTGCCTTGTTCCCCTGCAGTAACCGGGCCGCCCTGCACCTCTATTCCAACACCCTCAACTTTCAGTAAGTACGCTGAGTATCCTAGCTGCTGGGGCGCCTTCCTGCTTGCTGACAGAGAAGCTGGCGTGGAGAGGGCACTCGCCTGCGGCAGCCAGCTCCCTATGCGTGGTGGGGGTGGGGGAGGCCGGGCGCAAGCAGCGAGAAACGCAGGCAGGAGGCTGTTTAGTGAGTTGAGGAGTCGCCGTGTGCCCAGCACAGGAGAGAGGGAGCTGGGGACACTCGCTTCCCGTCTGGGGGCGGGGGGTGGAGAGGAGACACTCTTCACCACCCAGCTGCAGGCCCCTGGGACTTTGTCCCGGAGAAGGCCCCTAGTTGGAACTGCGTCGCGGCTGAGTCAGCAGCTCCCACGTCCAGGCCATCAAGTCCGCTGCCCTGCCCAGGGACGGGCCACCTCTCAGCGCCAGTGAGTGCCCAGGAGCAGGGAAGAGGAAGCCAGCTCAGGACTTGTGCTAACAAAGCAAGCACAGAAACATCCTTGGTGGCCAGGCCAGGGACGCTGCGCGTGGCAGGCCCCAGGGCCGGTGAAGGCCTCGGGTGCTGCTTCCTGCCGGGCTGGAGAGAGCAGAGGGAAAGCTGTGCTGGAAACTGTGGCTTCTTGTGGGCGGGCCCTTCCGGGGAGGAGGACGCCGGGACGGGAGCAGGACTTGCCCCACGGTCGGGTCTTCCTCTGTGCCCAGGATCAGTGAAGTAGAGCCCAAATACTACGCCGACGGGGAAGACGCGTACGCCATGAAGCGGGACCTGACTCACATGGCCGAGGAGGTGAGTCCAGCCCGGGGGCGGGACAGCAGGCAGCCCCCAGCGCGGGGACGGACCACCAGCTGCTCGGCTGGGAGTCCTGGCCCCCGTGCCCCTCGGCTTGCTGCCCTGTCACGCGGGGAGGTGCTGTCTGGGACGCGAGAGCTGTCTAGAGGAAGCAGGACCACCCGGGCATGGCTGTGCCTGGGGCCCGCTGTGGCCTCTGCATAAACTGTGGCTCCTGCTCTTACTGAGAGAGGCCGCGCCGGGCCCCACCCAGGCCTGGGGACTTAGGGTCTCTTCCCTCCATGTCCCCTGGGCTCATGGCGGCAGCTGAGGCGGCACCTGGAGCTGAAGGAGAAGGGCCGGCACGTGGTGCTGGGCGCCATCGAGAACAAGGTGGAGAACAAAGGCGGTTCGCTTCCGAGCTCGGGAGAGGCCTGTCGCGAGGAGAAGGGCCTGGCCGCTGAAGACAGCGGTGGGGACAGCAAGGACCTCAGCGAGGTCAGTGAGACCACCGAGAGCACCGACGTCAAGGACAGCTCGGAGGCCTCTGACTCGGCCTCCTAGAGCCTGCCCCGGCCCACCGTCCTGCCCAGGAGCTCTCAAAATAAACTTCACCCCGTGGTCCTGGGGAATCTGTGTGTGTGTGTGTGTGTGAGAGAGAGAGAGAGAGAACCAGAGCGAGAAGGAGAGTGTGTGAGCATGTTTGGGAGAGAGAGAGAGAAAGAGAACCAGAGCGAGAAGGAGAGTGTGTGAGCATGTTTGGGGGCACATGGCTCCATGCAGTGCCTTTGGGTGCGCAGCAGCCTACCAAGTAGAATGGAAGAGCTGTCGGGCCTTCGGAGGTGAGACTGCTAAGTCTGATGGCTTTCAGCAGCTTTGGGCCTGGGAAAGGGGGCCTGGACTTCTGGGAGAGACCTCATTAATGTTCCAGCCTGAGCTAGGTGACCCAGCACAGAATGGAGGGACTCGCCTTGGTAGCCGCTGTCAAACCTTGGCTTCCTTCGCCGCCTCTGCTTGGTCGTCATCTTAAGGCTTAAGGTCCCCATGATGCCTTTTGAAGCTATTCCTGAACCTGGGCCCTCATTTGAGAATAACTCACAGGCTATGTTTAGTACAGACTAGCCTCTCCAGCCCTTCAGTTTCCTCTCATTCACATTTTGGGTCCTGCCAAGTGCAGGTTTACATTCGGGTTCCCCCCCTGGATTGTACGATTCCCATAGGCTTTGACAAATGCATACACTCAGGTACTCGCCATTAGAGTTGCATGCACAATATAAATTTGTTGCTCCTTGCTCCCGGACGGGCTCCTCTGGCCGCCTGCCTCCCAGCGGAGCCGGCACTCCGGAGCTGTCACTATACCTCATGCCCCAGCTACAGCAGGTGGCACGCTGCCCCCCTGCTAGGCTGAATAATTCGCCACCCGCTCCCATAGCTAGATTCTTTGGCCCGTACCTGACACGTGACCAACAACAGGCCGCGCAGAAAGCTGAAACTAGCGCGAGGGCGGGGCGGGGGCAGACTGATCAGCTGCGCCTGCGCAAAGCCGCCGCTGGAGGAGGCTTTGTTCTGATTGGTTCAAGCCGCGGACTTCCCTTTGTATGGTTCGGAGGCGGGAGCCGGTCCCGCCCTCGGCGCCCGGAGTCAGTCGCTTCCGGTTCGCAGACCGCGACGGGCAGCGTTCCCAGGCTCCGGTTGGTTCGGCGGCGGCGGGGCGGGTGCGCATGCGCGCTGCGCCGGCCGCGCCCCGGCGCTGAGGGAAGCGAGCTCGCGCAGGCTCCCGCGGCGTCCTGCAGAGGGCTCCGTGCTGAGCGCGGGGCTCTCCCGGGCTCCGCACTCCCAGTGCGTTCAGTGCCCTGCGTCCCGAGCTGCCCGTTGGGGCTCGGCCTCCGCCTTCTTCCCGAAGCGGTTGGGTTTCCCGGGGGGAGGTGGCAGCTGCGGAGGCCCTGAGGGGAAGGGAAAAGGCAAGCCGCCGGCCAGACCTGACTGGTCTTGGGGCCCCGCTGCCTTCGCTGCCTGTGCAGCACCCGCCTCCTGGGAGCGGCTGCCTCCTGGCCGGTGAGCTGAGGTGCGCAGACGAGCTCCGGAACCGCCTCTCCGTGTGCCTGGTGTGGGTCCCAGAGATGAAGCAGCCGTGACCCCCGAAGTGCCCGTTTCCAGGAAACTTGCTTTGTAGGAAAGTCGGGAGGAGCCGCAGAGAGTCATTGTCTGGGACCCTCTGCCTGACTCATGCTCTCATGTAGTCTCCCCCGGGCACGGTGCCAGCAGCCTCACCGCTGAGCTCATCTTCCGCTGGTCCACGCACGAAAGCGGACCGCGCCAGCCCTGGGATAACTGCGCAGAGCTGCATGGGTTCTGCAGCCCTGGTCCTCACCTCGGCGGCTCTGGCTTTTCCGTTAGTTGTATGACCACAAGACGAGGAGGCTGTTTTCATTCAAGCCCATCAACGCCAAACAGGAGTCAAACGCAGGGCTAGTCCCCCAAGGTTTTAAAGCAGCAGCTGCATGAGGCATGGGGAGGGTGTCTGTGCACTCAGAAGAGGACTCAAGAGCCCGTTTGGAAGTTCAGACCAGTTCAGCAGCCATTTCCTGTGGCTCGGATGGATGGACAAGGGGTCTTCTGTGTACTGGGCAGGCTCAGATGGAAGCTTAGGGCTCAGGTACAGCGTGCTGAGGCGGCCGTGGCGTATATAAGCCTCTCCTGGTGCTGGAGCGGGCCTGCGTGGGGTGCACATGGACGTTTGCGGCCTAACGTGCACACTTGCCTGCCTTGCTGGAGGACCCCAACATTGGCACTTCTTTTTCTTTTAAGATTTATTTATGGGGCTGGCACTGTGGCGTACAGGGTAAAGCTGCCGCCTGCAATGCCTGTTGGCGTCCCGGCTGCTCCTCTTCCAGTCCAGCTCTCTGCTGTGGCCTGGGAAAACAGTAGAAGATGGCCCAAGTCCTTGGGCTCCTGCACCCACCTGAGAGACCCAGAAGAAGCTCCTGGCTCCTGGCTCTGAATCAGCACAGCTCTGGCCATTGCAGCCAATTGGGAAGTGAAGCAGCAGATGGAAGACCTCTCTCTCTCTCTACCTCTCCTTCTCTCTGTGTGTAACTCTGACTTTCAAATAGATAAATCTTTATAAAAATAGATTTATTTATTTATTTAAAAGGCAGAGTTACAGAGGCACAGAGAGAGAGAGGTCTTCCATCTGCTGGTTCACTCTTCTGATGGCCTCAATGGCTGGAGCTGGGCCAATCCAAAGCCAGGAGCCAGGAGCTTCTTCCAGGTCTCCCACGTGGGTGCAAGGACCCAAGGACTTGGGCCATCTTCTACTGCCTTCCCAAGCCATAGCAGAGAGCTGGATCAGAAGTAGAGCAGCCAGGACTAGAACTGGCGCCCATATGGGATGACAGCACTGCCAGCAGTGGCTTGACCCACTACACCACAGTCTCAGCCCCAGCACTTCTTTTTAAGAAATAAATTATTTTCATTTTGTTTGAAAGGCAAAGACGCACAGAGAGAGGTATCTTCCATCTGCTGGTTTGTTCCCCAAGTGTCCACAACAGACTGCACTGGGGCTGGCCAAAGCCAGGAGCCTGGAGCTCCATCTGGGTC
This sequence comes from Lepus europaeus, assembly GCF_033115175.1. NCBI lineage: Eukaryota > Metazoa > Chordata > Mammalia > Lagomorpha > Leporidae > Lepus > Lepus europaeus. Next base: position 727,859 of record NC_084850.1, read on the forward strand.
TCTCCCGTGGGTGGCAGGGACTCATCTACTCGAGCCATCACCTGCTGCCTCCAGGCTGCACATTAGCAGGGAGGTCCAGGCACTGTGCTATTGGGCACAGGCATCTTAACCGCTGAGCCGAACGCCTGCCCCGACACTGCTACATCTGACGCCAGTTGCTGGAAGTCCAAGTCCTGGACGCCTGCAGGACTCCCAGGCTTTGCAGCTCAAAGCTGTGTGGACACATGGCAGTGGTGCAGAGACAGGCCTCAATACTGGGGCTGGGAGGACAGGCAGCCGAGGGAGTGTGTCTTCTTCAGGCAAGAGGATTGATGGCTGACAGCGCAAGGCGGCAGATACATCCGGGGCTCAGCAGCATCTAGTGCTGTGGGCCTGCCTCCCTGGGCACCATCTGAAATTACAGGGCTTCCTCCATCAAACTGAAGACAGTTGTCTAGTGTGGCTTGTCACCCACCACCTACCTTCCATCTTTCCAGTTGGCTGGAGAAAAGCTGTTGCCCTGTGGCTTCCAGTTGGTGGACAGAGTTGAAAGGCAACCCCACTGCCCTGGATGAGGGCGGCCCTAAGAGTTGCCCCAGGCTAGCGAAGGGGTTGCTCTGAGGGGAGTACCCCCCCAACCTCAGGCCTAGGACAGGGCAGGTGCAAGCTGCAGGGGAAAGGAGCTAGAAGAGCCTCTTCCGGCAGCAGGAAGTGGTAACCACCTATGAGGAAATGAGGCTTGTTCCTCCCTATAGGGTAGAACAGAAGGGGAACCATAGCTGAACCCCACTCCCTCCCCTGCCCCAGGGCCTGGAGGGAAAGAAGGGGGGGAGCATTCCCACTCCAGCTCTCCAGGCTGCTTAGGACTCTCAGGGCTGTGACCTGGGAACAGAGGGCCCCATCTGGTGTCCTGGGAGGCTGGGGAAAGTGGGCTGGGGGTGGGGAGTCTCCGGTGTGGAGCAGCTGTGGTGCACTGCCCACTGGAGGTCATGGGGGGACGCCAGCAGGGCGGCCCAAGTGGGGCTCTCCCTCTGGTCCTAGCCACTTGGCGGCTGGGCTGGGGACACAGGCAGCCCAGGTGCCGGTGCAGGGGGCGGGGCAGTAAGGCCCGGGAGCAGTGGGTTTGAGAGGGGCAGTACCAGGCCCGGACCGCCCCGCCCCGTCCCGTCGGGGGCCTCGCTGGGGGCGGGGCGGCGCGGGGCGGAGCCATGCAGGGTGCTGGTCGCAGCGCCCCCGGTCCCAGCGCCCGGCCTGCTCGTGGCCGCGTGGGAGCAGCGGGGCTCGACGGCGCTGCCGCCCGGCCCTCATGGCCGCACACGGAAAGCTGCGGCGGGAGCGGGGCCCGCAGGCCGAGTATGAGACGCAAATTAAAGGTGAGAGGGCGCCGGGTGCTCCTGACCTGGTTCTCTGCGGAGACCCCAGAGGTCGTGGGAGAGTTGGAAGCGGCTCGCCCGCTCAGCCTTCGGACGCTGCTCTGTGCCAGCGACCTGTGGAGGTGGGTGGAGGAGGGAGCCCGAAGCCCCTGCTGGCTTCCTGGCGCCCGCGAGTCCCCCATCCTCCCTCCGGCCCCATCTCTGCGCTCCTTGGCTCTCCCTCTTCCTCGCTTGATCGCTTTGACTTTGCTGGGGGGTGGGAGAGACATTCGGGGAGTGGAGGGAGCGGGCTGCTCATCCTCACAGCATTGTACTCCCCCCCCTGGGGCACCGAGTGACTCAGGAGGGACAGCCACCGTCCCTGGGTCAAGCCGATGTAGTGAGTCTTGGCTTGAACAGGGTGACTTCGCTGCAACCTTCTGATGTGAGACGTCTTTTGGCTCTGGTAAACACCCTTGTGCAAATCACATGCAAATGAGCTTTGCAAATCATTCGCTGGTAGCTTCTGCCAGTCTTAGGGCCAGGGCACTCTTGCAAAGGCAAAGAGGCAGCATCTGAGGGCCCTAGTGCCTTCAGCCGCCTGTCCCCTTTGTCACTGTCACTCGCTCCGTTTTAGGGATTATGGCGGTGTGGGTTCCGATGTAATTAGCCAATGCCAGCATCTATACCCAAGGGTGCCCCAGTGCCTCCCTCTGTTGTGCAGAGCTCGCTTGAGGTGGCTGCAGCTCTCCAAACACCACGAAGCTGAAGCGCTTTGAAAACTCTTGGATCAGCAAATACGGATCAGATAATTGACCCTGCAGTTTTGGGGTTTGGAGGAAGACTGTCTTCAGATGTCCGTTCCTCGCTTGCTCTGGCTCTCTGACATTCTTAGCTTCTGTTTCCCACCCGCCCCCTACTGCGCTAGGAAATCAGGGGGACTGGCTCGACTCCCTAAATTCGGAAAGGTCAGCACAGTCGCGCTTTGGGAGGCCATCTTCTCATTCGCTTCCCTTGTCAGCAGAAGTGAGAGCGAATGCCATGCTCACAGGAAGTGTGCTGGGGCCTCAGGCCCAGCTCTGCAAGTCAAGCACACGGGCTTCTCTGCTGCCTTTTGCCACATGTTTGTGTGCATGTGTTGTGTGTGACCCAGGCCCTGGGAACACACTGTGGAGCCAGGGGGACCCAGTTCCTGCCCTGAAATGACTCACGCGGCTCAAGGAAGGGTGCTCGGACCCTCTGCGGCGAGGGTGTCACTTAGTGTGGGGGCAAGGCGGCAGTGAAGGAGAAACAGCGCCGTGGGTCGCCGCTCCACTCAGTTCCAGTCCCTAGTAATGCGTCCCCAGGGTTAGAACATGCGTGTGCCAGGAGCGCCGGGCAGGCTCCAGAGGGCGAAGCCCCCACGTGCTCCTCTGAGTCCGCGAGGACATTCCTACGTGAAATCACTGGCGTCCGGGCCCAGCCCACCTGGCCCACAGCCCTAAGGGCTCAGTTCCCAAGGCCAGCCTTGGGTGGAACATGTGGCTCCTTCCGGGTCTTACCCTCGGTGTCCTGGGCTCTGCCCTGGCCTGAGTTCATTTCACCATAGGGAGGCGCTCCCAGCCGAGGCGCGCATTTACCCAGCCTGGCCCCTCGGTGGAAAGACGTGATTCCTCCTCAGGAATTCCAGGAAAAGGCGTAGGATCGGATCGTGGTGCCTGGGTCCCTCACCGAGCTAGCCCACTGCGGGTGGAGGGGCCGAGGGCGGGGTGATGCATTCAGCCAGGTGTCGGGGGCCTGGAGTCAGCGCGAGAGGGCACCCCCACCGAAAGCTGGGGTGCTGAGAATAGAGGCGTCCTCCACCAGGAGGTCCTGGGAAGTGCACTGCTGGGCCTGCGCTCTGGGACGTCACCGGCAGGAGAGCCATCCAATGGCACTGAGCTGTTCCAGGTGGCTCCCTCAGTCTCTAGTTCAGTGACTGCCACCTGGGCTCCGTACGGCCCTGGAGATGAAGCCGGCTCACATGACCACACCTCTGTGGCTCCCATGTCACTTGGAATCCGTCACTGGGAGGCCTCCCCGCACATGTGCGTGAGGCCATCTGTCCTGCCCCTTCTTGGACTCCCCTCTACTGACCCCACCCCCACCGTGCCTTGTGTGTCTGTCTTAGCTCCCACTGCTCTTGGACATTCTGGTATATGCGTACCCAGTTGCCATCTGTCCTCCCATTTTGGTCCCAGCTCTGGGAGGGCAGGCACTGGGCCAGCCCTCTCCAACCCTGTGTCTTAAATGTGCCTGCCCCAGTGTCTCCAGCAGGTTGCTTAAGTCGCTCGCTCAAGCACTTCTTTGCTTTGGGTCTGGGGGGGGGGGGCGGGGGCGGGGAAGCAGCGTTGCCAAATCATGCGAACGATAAGGTGTCAGAAGGCCCATGGTGGTGTGGGGCCCTGGGTGTGGCTCTCCCCTTGGGGTGGGTGGGCGACTGGGAGCAGGAACTGGGGACCAGAGACACGGCCAGCCCCGCACCATCCGTTGACCTACCGGCGCCGATCAGCTCCTGCTGTCCCCCCCCCCCCCCTCACCGCTCTCACCGCGGGGCTGCCTTTCCCTGGGGCTAACGGGCAGCGCTCCTGGCCACTGAGGTCGTGAGTTCAGCGCAGGCTGTGCGCCAGGCTCCTGGGAGCCCAGGGGGAAGGAAGTGGCAGGGGAACCAGGCAGGGCCCAGAAGCCAAGCTGCAAGGCGCCCGGGGCGGCCCTGTGGTCCCCGGTCGTGAACAGCTCCGGGCGGGGCCTTTGCCCAGCTCTGCCCTCCTGCTGTGACGCCCTTCCCCTGCCTCTTCAACCAGGAGGGTCTGGCCATTGTCCATCAGCCCCAGCTCCAGGGACACTTCCCCAGGAGCCTTCTCTGAGCCCAGACCTGTCTCGCCCCAGCCCTTAGCCGGGGCCAGGCACGTGGACCCTGGGCGCGGGCAGGGCAGGGGTCCGAGCGTCCCTGCCCCTCCCACCCTGCGCTGGTGTTCCTGGCCTGGGCCACTGAGCCAGCGCAGGCCTGAGCCCGTGCTCCTCCGCAGAGATGCGCGGGCAGCTGAGTGAGCAGCTGCGCTGCCTGGAGCTGCAGGGCGAGCTTCGGCGGGAGCTGCTGCAGGAGCTGGCCGAGTTCACGCGTCGCCGCGCCGAGGTGGAGCTCGAGTACTCCCGGGGCCTGGAGAAGTTGGCAGAGCGCTTCTCCAGCCGCGGAGGCCGCCTGGGGGGCAGCAGCCGGGAGCACCAAAGCTTCCGGTAGGTAGTGCAGCGGGCCCCAGTGCGTGGCCCGGGGGCCCGAAGCTCCCATGGCCTGGCCTGAGTGCCCCTCTGCTCTCAGGAAGGAGCCTTCCCTCTTGTCACCCTTGCATTGCTGGGCCGTGTTGCTGCAGCACACGCGGCAGCAGAGCCGGGAGAGCGCAGCCCTCAGCGAGGCATTAGCCGGGCCCTCAGCCCAGCGCCTGAGCCACATCGCAGAGGATGTGGGACGCATCGTGCGGAAGGTAAGGCTCTTGTCCTGGGCTGTGGGAGTGCTGGGAAGCCTTGGGATCTAGTGAGGGCAGCTGATGGGGGCTCAGGCTGTGGGCGCTGCAGCTCGGAGGGCACGGGAGGGAGGCCAGGCAGGTGTTGAGCGGAGGGCACCTGCCTGGCCCGAGACGGCCCGGTGTGGAGGTCGGCGGGCACCCCAGGCGGCGGCCGCTGTGCTGCTCACACTCCCGTCTGCCTCTAGAGTAAGGACCTGGTGCAGCAGCTGCAGGAGGAGCTCCTGGAGGTGGTGTCAGAGCTGCAGACGGTGAGGACTGGCCAGGGAGCAGGGCTGCCCCGAGGACCCCGTGCAGCAGCACCAATCAGAGCAGGGCAAGAACACTCCACGCCATCTCATTCCCCCACCTTGGGCTCCAGGGGAGACCAGGGTGTAGGGGACCTGCTGTGGCCTCACGGCTGTTACGCTAAGCTCTCACGTGGGGTCGTGTGGGTGCCAGGTCCCAGTGCCACATGGGCCGGGAGTTGGGGGAGGGGGCGAGGGCTGGCTGTGGTCATGGCCTTCAGCAGAGCTGCCTGGCCTTGGCCTCTTTGCAGGCCAAGAAGACCTACCACGCGTATCACGTGGAGAGCGTGAACGCCGAGGCCAAGCTCCGAGAAGCTGAGCGACAAGAGGAGAAGCGGGCAGGCCGCAGTGCCCCTGCGGCCCCCGCTGCCGCCGCCACTGAGGCAGGGCCCCTCCGCAAGAGCTCCGTGAAGAAGGGCGGGCGGCTGGTGGAAAAGGTGGGCCTGCAGGGCTCCAGGCCCTTTGTCCCTGTCCTCAGCTTTTCCCCCCGGGCCTACCAGGTGCACAGGAAGGGAGCAGAACCACAGACCTCCAGTAGGGGGCGGGCCTTGGCCTGCTCAGCGCTGCTGCCTCTGGAGGGTTCTTCCAGCTAGGGACAGTAGTGGAGGACAGTGCCAGTAGGCCTGAGACACAGAGCGGGAGGAGAGTCCTTGAGCCCAGGGCAGCCATTGTCGTCGCCTCTCCCTTCTCCCAGACCCTGCCTTTCCCTTACTCGAGGACTGGAAGTGGCGGTGAAGAGCTGGGGCGTGGCCAGGCACGTGGCGGGGCTGCTGGGGCCTATCCCAGGGAGCCCAGGGCCGCTGGCTGGAGAGGGCGGAGGTGGGGGGAGGCTGAGCTCATGATGCTTGTGCACTTCGTTGTCCCGAGCAGCGTCACGCCAAGTTCTTGGAGCACAAACTCCAGTGCACAAAGGCACGGAATGAATACCTGCTGAGCCTGGCCAGCGTCAATGCTGCCGTCAGCAACTACTACCTGCGCGACATCTTGGACCTCATGGACGTGAGTCCTGGGTGGGTGGGCAGCGGCCCCGGGCGCCAGCGACCACAGGGCGTGCCGCAGCCACCGAGTGTCTCCTTGCCTCTCCGCAGTGCTGTGACACAGGCTTCCACTTGGCCCTGGGGCAGGCACTCCGGAGCTACGTGGCTGCTGAGAGCCGCACCCAGGCCTCTCACATGCAGGGCCTGTGCAGCCTGGAGGAGGCCCTGGAGGCCCTGGATCCCCCAGGGGACAAGGCCAAGGTGCTTGAGGTGCATGCGACGGCCTTCTGCCCCCCGCTGCGTTTTGACTACCAGCCCCATGAGGGCGATGAGGTGAGGCACAGGGCAGAGGGCTTGGCAGGGTCTGGTCTTCACTGGAGCCGACTCCGCGTAGACTGCATGGGGGCAATGCAAACCGCCGGGCGCAGCCCCCTGCTCCCCAGGGCTCGGGCCGGGTGGCTCCCTAGAGAAGTTTCCCCAGCTCCGAGGCACCATATGCTCCTGTATGTTTGAAATTCTTCCGCTTGCAGATTCGGAAGGAAGTAAGCCCACACAAGCAGTATGAGGCGACACCTCCGGCTCGGTCCCGGCATGCGTGGGCCGCCGTAGTGGCTGACGTGGGGCTTGAGTTACTTTCCTCTAGAGTTGGATGGCGGCGTTCCTGAGGGGTCACACGGGGCTGCCGCTGACTTTTGGGCCCAGACCCCACAGGCAGCCTCACGCCGCCCCCTCGTCCTTTTTCACTGTGCAATCACCTCCGACTTTGGGGACAAACGAACATCCCGCGTTGATGCTGTGCTGACAGCAGAGCCTGGTCACGGCTGAGCCCTGTCCCGCCTTGGCCTAGGGCTCTGCGGCTGCCCTTGCCCATGGCTGCCCTCCCTCTCCTGGGAGCCACGTCTGCGTGGTTTCTCGGTGGGCGCCTGCACCAGTGGTGTCTGGACTTGGCGTATCTGGGGCTGTCCCTATTCCTCGCCGCCACTGGTTGGTACTTGGGCCAGGCGTAGAATTCAGGCTGAAATCCGTTTCCCTGTAGGAGGTTACAGGTAGTCTGGGCATCTCGTGTGACATCTTTCTCCCCAGAGCTTTTGTCCCTTGTTGGAAAGATTGTAGGAGGCTCTGCGCACAGCACCAGCTCGCAGGCCCTGGCCCCGGCTTGCTGCTGTGTGTCTCTGTGAGCGCCACTCCTCTAGGTGGACCCCGACGTGACTTGTCCTGCTGTGCCTGCCTAGCCTCACTGAGCAGCCTGTCCTCACGGGTCCTCGCCGTGGGCACACGGGTCTGAATGTCCTCCCTATCCCTAGGACTACCTCCTGCTGCCGCTCGCTGTATCCCTTCCCTGAGCCACCTGCAGATAACACAGTCCTCACTCCCTATGTGTCATTCCATTTTATTTGTTAAAAAGACTGATTTATTTGAAAGGCAGAGTGATAGAGGAGAGAGAGAGAGAGAGAGAGAGAGAATCTTCTATCCACTGGTTCACTCCCCAGATGGCTGCAATGGCCAGAGCTGGGCCAATCTGAAGCCAGGAGCCAGAAGCTTCTTCTGAGTCTCCCACGTGGGTGGCAGGGGCCCAAGGACCTGGGCCATCTTCCTCTGCCTTCTCAGTACATTAGCAGTGAGCTGGATCAGAAGTGGAGCAGCGAGGATTTGAACTGGCACCCATATGGGATGCTGGTACTGCAGGTGGCAGCTTAAGCTGCTATGCCACAATGCTGGCCCCTATATGTTTAATTTTTAAAAATATTTATTTGTTCATTTTGAAAGGCAGAGTTACATAGAGGCAGAGTCAGGGAGAGACAGAGAGACAGAGAGAAAGAGAGGTCAGTCTTCCATTTGCTGGTTCACTCTCCAAATGGCCGCAACAGCCAGAGCTGGCTCGATCCAAAGCCAGTAGCCAAAGGCTTCTTCTGGGTCTCCCATGTGGGTGCAGGGGCCCAAACACTTGGGCCATCTTCTCCTGCTTTCCGAGGCCATAGCAGAGAGCTGGATTGGAAGTGGAGCAGCCAGGACTCAAACTGGTGCCCATATGGGATGCTGGCGCTGCAGGCGGCGGCTTTACCCGCTACGCCATGGGGCTGACCCCCCGTGGGGGGGCCAGCTTTACAATGTCTGAGTGTTGTAGATACTTACATGTCTGAAAGAGTGGACTCAGGGTGGGCATTGTGCCGCAGTGGGTTAAATGCTTCGGATGCCTTTTTCCCATAACTGAATGCTCATTTGAGTCTCGGCTGCTCCACTTCCGATCCAGCTCCCGGCTAATGCACCTGGGAAAGCAGCAGAAGATGGCCCAAGTGCTTGGGCCCCTGCACCCACGTGGGAGACCCGCATGGAGTTCCTGGCTCCTGGCTTCAGCCTGGCCCAGCCCTGGGTGTTGTGGCCATCCGGGGAGTGAACCAGTGGATGGAAGATCCATGTCTCATCACTCTGCCTTTCAAATCAATCAATCAATCAATTAACTAATAGCTTTTATAAACCAGAAAAAAGCAGCGGCAGCAGCAGCGGGCTCCTCACTGCCTGCAGCGCTGCCCAGGGTGCAGGCTGCTCTCTGCCTGCCAGTCCGCGCGTCCCCTGTGTCCTCTCCTTTGCCTGGGCGCGGTCTCTTGGGGCTCCCAGCGCAGCCCTCCACGGCAGTCTTTGTTTTCCAGAAGCAGCTTTATTGAGATGGAACTCACACGCCAGGCAGGTCAGCCTTGAGCATTCAGCGGCACTGTCGGCATCCCAGCATGGCCACGCCCCCCACGCCCGGCCCCTGGTGCGCCTGCCTGTGCGGCGTTTTCTCCGCACGTTTGCTCATGTAAATGACTGCGTACACGGTGTGGCCTTTCATGTCTGGCTCTGTTCACTGAGCATAATGTTTTCAAGGTCCGTCCATGTTTTCGCATGGACTGGTGCTGCCTTCCCTTTTCAGCGAATTCTTTTATTATTTTGAAAAGGTTTTTTTTTTTTAAGGCACAGTGACAGGGAGAGGAGGAGAGACAGAGGGACACACACACACACCTTCCATCTGCTGGTTCGGTCCCCAAATGGCTGCAATAGCTGGGGTGAGCCAGGCTGAAGCCAAGAGGCTGGAATTCCATCCGGGTCTCCCACATGGGTGGCAGAGACCCAAGCACTTGGGCCATTACCTGCTGCCTCCCAGGTGCATCAGCAGAGAGCTGGATCAGAAGTGGAAGAGTGATCTCTCTCTCTCTCTTATAAATAAACCACTCTGTACTTGAAAGGCGGAGAGAGACAGAGAGCACTAGAGATAAATACCTTCCATTTGGCGGTTCACTCTCCAAATACCTGCAACAAACAGCCAGAGCTGAGCCAGATCAGAGCCGAGGAGCCAGGAACTGCATCAGGAGCTCCCAAGTGCGTGGCAGGGGCCCAAGCACTTGAACCACCACCTGCTGGTTCCCAGGTTGAGCATTAGTGTGCCACGTGCCTGCTCCATTCTTTTTTTTTTTTAAAGATTAATTAATTTATTTGAAAGTCAGAGTTACACAGAAAGAGGAGAGGGAGGGGAAAAAGAGAGAGAGAGAGAGAGAGAGAGAGAGAGAGAGAGTCTTCCATCCCCTGGTTCATTCCCCAGTTGGCCACAATGGCCAGAGCTACGCCAATCCAAAGCCAGAAGCCAGGTGCCAGGAGCTTCTTCCAGGTCTCCCACGTGGGTGCAAGGGCCCAAGGACCTGGGCCATCTTCTACTGCTTTCCCAGGCCATAGCAGAGAGCTGGATCAGAAGTGGAGCAGCCGGGATTTGAACCAGGGCCCATATGGGATGCCAGCGCTGCAGGTGGCGGCTTTACCTGCCACGCCACAGCGCCAGCCCCTGCCCCATTCCTTTGCATGGCTGAATGCGATCCCATTGCGTGGGCAGCCGCACATGCTTCTGCATTCGTCAGTTGGGGGCTATTTGGGTTGTTTGTACCTGTGGGCTGTCAGGAGGAATGCTGCCATGAACGTTTGCTGCCAAGTCTTGGTACGGACATGCGTGTTCAGTTCCCTAGGGAGATACCTTCTGCAGGCTTTAGCCATGGGGCAGGGTGGTTCCCTCCAACCCAGGCGCGGCCCTCAGCCCCCTGCACACTGCCCCCTGCAGGTGGCTGAGATCCAGGTGGAGATGGAGCTGAGGGACGAGCTTCTGCCCAGAGCCCAGAATATCCAGAGCCGCCTGGACCGGCAGACGATCGAGACCGAGGAGGTACGGGTGGCCTGGCTCGGGGTGGGGCTGGGGAGCGGCAGCTGGCTGCCGTGGCCACCTCTTCCCGCGTCTGCTGAGTTGGGCTTCCTGTCGCCTCCCCAGGTGAACAAGACATTGAAGGCGACACTGCAGGCGCTGCTGGAGGTGGTGGCGTCAGATGACGGGGACGCGCTGGACTCCTTCCAGGCCAGCCCCTCCACCGAGTCCCTCAAGTCCACCAGCTCCGACCCCGGCGCTCGGCAGCTGGGCCGGAGGCGGGGCCAGCAACAGGAGACGGAGAGCTTCTACATCATGGTGGGGGGCTACCTGGGAGGGCAGGGCCAGGATGGAGTGGGGGGCGGTGCACGAGGTCCTGGTGGGGCTAAAGCTGTGACTTCTTCTCGGGCTTCCTAGAAACTCCAGGAGTACCTGAGCGGGCGGAGTGTCCTTGCCAAGCTGCAGGCCAAGCATGAGAAGCTACAGGAGGCCATCCAGCGAGGTGCGCCTACTCTCCCTCCTCCTGGCCCAGGGCAGGAGCTACACCTGCCCTCCGGACAAGGGACGTCCCCTCTGCAGCCCTTGGAGCTGCTCTTCCCCTAAGCCCTCAGGCTGTGCCTGTCTCTCTGGGGTGCCCCGAAGACCCCAGCCTTCTACAGACTGCTGTCTCCTTCCCCACAGGTGCCAAGGAGCAGGTGATGTCTCGGTGAGTGCTTCCAGGGGCACAGGCTCTGCTGCCTGTTCCTCCCGGCCTAGGTACCCACAGGCCCAGTGGCTCCAGAGACCACTAGAGAGGTCCAGGGCTATTTGGCTGGGCTGGGAGGTGGGGCATCCTCTTCTGTGTGCTCACTCTCCTCCGGTCCGTCTTCCATCCACTACAGAACCCAGTACACGCAGAGAAAGTTCCAGAAGAGCCGCCAGCCTCGCCCTAGTTCCCAGTATAACCACAGACTCTTTGGGGGAGACATGCAGAAGTTTATCCAGGTACTGGCTTGGCCTGGGACTTGCACCTTCAGCTCTTTCTCCAGCCTTGGGCCAGCCACAGAGTTCCTAACCTTCCCTGAGTTTGATTGCATGTTGTGTTCCAGCAGCGAACAAGTTGCCAATAAGCTGTAAGTCACTACCCAAAATAGCATCAGCACTATCAGGCACCTAGGAGGGGCTCTAACACACTGCAGGGCTGGACACGCTTTGCCGGTGGTGTAGCAAATGCCCTCTCTGTCCCCAGAGCTCAGGCCAGCCCGTGCCCCTGGTGGTGGAGAGCTGTATCCGCTTCATTAACCTCAACGGTAAGAGCAGCTGCCCCGGCACCTGCACCTCACACCTGGCACCTCTTGCAGGGGCGGGGCCCACCCTGGAGGCAGTTGGGAGGGGACTGGGTGGCGCTCACCAGCTCCTCCCCCTCCCGCAGGCCTGCAGCACGAGGGCATCTTCCGGGTGTCGGGTGCCCAGCCCCGGGTCTCAGAGATCCGCGATGCCTTCGAGAGAGGTGGGGACAGGCAGGTTGGGTGGGAGTGGAGGCGGGGGCGGAGCAGGTGTGCTGGGGCTCACCCGTGAGTCGCCGCCTGCAGGGGAGGACCCGCTGGTGGAAGGCTGCACAATGCACGACCTGGACTCCGTGGCTGGGGTGCTGAAGCTCTACTTCCGGAGCCTGGAGCCCCCCCTCTTCCCTCTGGACCTGTTTCATGAGCTTTTGGCTTCTGCGGGTGAGGTCGGGGCCTGAGGCCGGCTGGGTGGGAGGGCTGCTCCCCAGTGGCTGCGGCCTACTCACGTGGCTGTCTTTGGTGGTGGTGGCCGTGGGGGGTGGTGTGTGTGTGTCCCTGGGTCGCAGAGCTGGAGGCCGTGGCCGAGCGCGTGGAGTCCGTGAGCCACCTGCTGGCCAAGCTGCCCGCGGCGGTGTTGGTGGTGCTGCGCTACCTCTTCAGCTTCCTCAACCAGTGAGTGTTCCTGGGGGCCAGGCGAGCTGCCAGTGCGGCTGGGAGGGGACACTGCCCGGGAGCTCTTCACCTGTGACCCACGTGTCCCTCCCCCGCCCCAGCCTGGCCCAGTACAGCGACGAGAACATGATGGACCCCTACAACCTGGCCGTGTGCTTCGGGCCCACGCTGCTGCCCGTCCCTGCGGGCCAGGACCCTGTGGCCTTGCAGGGCCGCCTCAACCAGCTGGTGCAGACCCTCATCATGCAGCCGTCCAAGGTGTTCCCGCCCGCAAGCGTGCTGCCGGGCCCCGTGTACGAGAAGTGCATGGCGCCGCCGTCCGCCAGCTGCCTGGGGTATGCCCTTGGCCCTGCCCGTGGCGGGGGTGGGGGAGCGGAGCCAGGGAGCCCGCCTCACCTGCCTCCCTCTGCTCCCAACCGTAGGGATGTGCAGCTGGAGGGCCTGGCGGGGGAGACCGAGCCAGAGGAGGCTGAGGGACTGGCAGGCACGCCCTCCTCCGGCCCCGCCCTGGGGGCCTGCCTGGTGCCACCCTCGGAGCCGGGGGCCGTCACGGAGGCTGTGGCCTGCTTCGCCTACACGGGCCGCACGGCACACGAGCTCACGTTCCAGCGCGGGGACGTGCTGCGGCTGCACACGCGGGCCTCGCCTGACTGGTGGCGGGGTGAGCTGGGCGGCGTGCGGGGCCTCATTCCACACAAGTACATCACGCTGCCCGCGGGGTGAGTGAGCCGTGCCGCCGCCCGACCGGGGATTCTGTAGGCCCAGCCAGAGCCTGAGAATCGCCATTTCTGACAGACGTGGGGGCCACAGGCTGCCCCCACAGGGCCAGGCTGGAAGTGGCTGGGCTCAGGCATCAGCCGCAAGGAGCTGGGAGGCGTTTTCAGATGAGGGACGTGGAGAAAGGGCCAGGGCCGAATGCAGCCCTGGAGGAGCTTGGGGGTGGGGGAACCCACAGGGCCCACCTCTTTGCTGTGGCCACCCCCGGCATGGGAGAAGCCACTGCTGGTTTAGCTCGGGGACTTCCTGGGCCCTCACCAGGCTCACTGTCTGTGCCCTGCAGGCCGGAACCAGGCACCCCAGCAGAGACCGTGGGCCCGCCTGGGCGCAGACGACACTGCTTGCTCCCCACGTCCCCGGAGCGGCCAGTGGAGGTGGACAAGGTGAGAGCTGGGACAGGCTGTATGGCACGTGGCAGGCCCTCTCCCGGGGTCAGGTCTCTGCTTCCCCTCGTGACCCTAACTCCTCCCCTCTGAGGTTCCCATCTCCACCCTCGTAGTCCTCCAGACAAGGGGGCAGGCGGGCGAGGTGGTCAGGGTGTGTGTGTGTGTGTGTGTGTGTGTGTGTGGTGGAGGCGGGGTAGGAAACACAAGGCCCTCGGCCTGGCTGGGACGTGGGGCGCACACATTGTGGCGCGGGGAGGCAGCAGGGGTGGGCCCCGGCTGTCGTGACGGTCGCGAACAACGGGCTCTGGGCAGACTTGAAGGCTGGCATCGAGAGCCGAGGTAGGTGACAGGCAGTGACGCGGCAGGTGCTTGGCACACCAGGGAGGAGGAGGAGGACAGATGGCAGGGAGGCAGGAGGCAGGAGGCAGGAAGGGGTGGCTGGGGAGCCGGGTGGGGCGGCAGCAGCTCTCGCAGGAGCAGAGCTGCCGGCAGCCCCAGCAAGGGGCACAGCCCTGCGAGGCCGCACGCCCTGCTCTGCATGGTGGGTCCTGCGAGCACGACGCGCCGGACAGGGAGGCCATGAAGACGGTTGTGGGGACATACGGGGGCAGAGGCCAGGTGTGCGGGGTGGGGGCAGCCGGGAAACCCCAGGGGGCATTGACCTTGCAGTTCCCAGCGTGCTGGTGGCTCCCACAGTCAGAGGTTGAAGACTTGCAGTCTGAGCCAGCGAGAGAGAGGGAGAGAGAGAGAGGGAGAGAGAGAGGGAGAGAGAGAGAGAGAGAGAGAGAGAGAGAGGAGAAGGAGCCCGAGGCTCAGCCCCGGGGACCCCTTCTTCAGGGGAACTGCTATCCCTGCAGGAGGCTGTGGCAGCAGGGACTTGGGTTGGGGGGGGGGGGGCTTCCCGCCTGCCGCAGCGGGGCCCTGGCCGGACGCCCCTCTCCATCTTTCTTCTCCACCAGGCTGTGGCACAGCACATGGAGTCCGTGTTTCAGGAGCTCTTGGGAAAGACAGCGGCGGCTACCTTGTCCGGCCCTGGCGCCCGCAGCCCGAAGCCAGTGGCCTGCAGCCGCCTAGGCAGGAGCAAAGGCTTCTCCCGTGGCCCCGGGGCTGCGCCCGCCTCCTCAGAGTCCCATGCCCAGGGCCCGGACTCCATCTTCAAGCCACACTGAGCTGTTGTGGCAGAGCTGCTGGCCAGGCTCCTTTACAGGCCCCGCCCTGTCCCAGAAGGCCACTGGCGAAGCGGGCCAGCCTACGCAGGCTTTCCGTCAGCCCTGTGGGAGGCAGCCGAGCCAGGAGGCTGGGCCCGCCTCTCTGTGGCTCTGCCGGGGGGTGCAGTGGGGGGGGCGCATCAGCCTCTCCCTCAGCTGCGGGCGGACATTGGCGGTGATTCATAAAGACCTGTGCGTGGACTCCCCGGTGTGGGCCAGCTCTGTCCCGGGGGGCTGGGCAGGCGGGTGCAGGTCGGGAGGGCATCCCCCCGCATGTAGCTGTCTATCCAGGGGCTACGTTGATTGGAACCTGTACTTTGTTTTTCTTAATAGATTTATTTGAAACCCCGAGGGAGAGGGAGGGGGGAGGGGGAGAGGGAGAGGGAGAGGGCGAGGGCGAGGGAGAGGGAGAGGGAGAAGGATCTTCCATCTACAAGTTCACTCCCCAGATGGGTGCAACAGCCAGGGCTGGGCCAGCTTGAGGCCAGCCAGAAAGTCCATCCAGGCTTCCGACACAGGTGCAGGGGCCAAGCATCCGGGCCATCCTCCACTACTTTCCTAGGTGCACTGGCAGGGAGCTGCTTCAGCCGTGGAGGAGCCGGGACTCGAGCCACTGCCCTGATGGGGAAGCCGGCATCGCAAGCGGTGGCATAGCCCGCTGTGTCACAACACTGGCCCTGCCCCTGTGCCTTTAAAGGCTTGGCTGCCAGCCTCGTGGGCTGCAGAGCCGTGCACACGTCTGTGGGTGTGAGGAGCTCCATGGAGGTCTGTGCAATGCCTCCGCATCCACTGAGTTCCTTCTCCAAGGAGAACCCTCGCTGCATGGAAATGAGCTGCAGTTATTACTGGCGACCGCAGTGGGAAGGGAGAGGCCAGAGACAGGAAGCACCCTGGGGAGCACCTGCCAGGGTGGAAGGTTGCCTACTGCCCCCCCCCCCCCGCCCCCAACACCGTGGCCCTCTGCTGCACTCTCCCGTCACGCCAGGCACAGAGGAGCTGCCTCGGGGGTCCCTCACGGTTTTGGAGCCCAAGGATGTCCTTGGACAACGGGGGCCGGGGAGCCCCAGAGGGGCAGAGCTTGCCCAGGGCCTCACGGTATGGCACAACAAACCGCAGGCTCTGGCCACTGCTGCACAGGCCCCTCTCTCCCAGCGGTTCCCAGGGCCAGCCCCGGGCAGGCAGGTGGCTGAGCTCTCAGGACGCCGTGTCCTTGGCCAGCGAGGAGTTGGCGGTGGCGCAGGACTCGTCTTGGGGCCCCAGGCTGCGCAGAGTGTGCCTCCGAGCACAGCAGAGCCAGCTGCGCAGCTCCGACGAGACGCTGCTGCTGAAGGAGGCGTAGATCCAGGGGTTGGTGCAGCTGTTGAGGCTGGCCAGCAGCATGAGTAGCACGAACGGGGGACCTGCGGGGTGTAGGAGGCCAGGCTGAGGCTCAGGGTGGCCGGGCGGGGCTGTGCTCCTAATGCCCGCGAGGGAGGGGTGCTCCGCATGAGCATGCACAAAGGGGGGACCTGCGGGGTGCAGGAGGCCAGGCTGAGGCTCAGGGTGGCCGGGCGGGGCTGTGCTCCTAACGCCTGCGAGGGAGGGGTGCTCCGCGTGAGCATGCAGCTGGGGGGAGGGAGTGGAGGAGCGAGGTGTGTGTGTGTGTGTGTGCCGCCAAGCCTGAGGACCGCCCCCCTTGGCCCTGGCCAAAGCCGCACCCACCTTCCCGAGGCGCCTCCGGGTCCCACACAGACCACAGCTGAACGAGGAAGAAGGGTGCCCAGCACAACACGTAGACAATGACAATCACAAGCGTCATCCTCACGGTCTTGGCCACGGCTGCCGACACCCGGGCTCCCTCGCTGGGCCCACCTGTCCGGCGCCCTCCACGGCGGCCCCCAGCCCTCTCGGATGGCCCTGGCACCAGACTGGCGTGAATCTCTCTGAAGATGAGCACCTGACAGGCGGCGATACCCAGGGCAGGTGCCACAAACACCATCAGGGCGATCCAGGTAACATAGGCACGAAGGCCCCAGGGCTCCACAAACTGGGCCCAGCAGTCAAACACCCCGCTGCCGTCTCCCACGTCGCGCTGGGCAAAGATGAAGAGCTGGGGCAGGCTGAGGAGCAGGGAGAAGGCCCAGGCCACCAGCACTGGCCGGTTCCAGTGTGCCCCACCTCCGTGGCGGTATGCCAGCATGGGGCGGCAGATGGCACGGTGGCGGTCCAGCGTCATGGCCAGGATCATGTAGGAGGAGGCATACATGCCCACCATCTGCAGGTACTTGACAGCCCGACATAAGGCATCAGGCCCGTGGAAGCGGTCGGTAGCATCCCAGGCCAACTGGGGCAGCACTTGGAACAGCGCCACGGCCAGGTCAGCCAGGCACAAGTGGCCGATGAAGACGTGCATGGGCGCCCAGCGGCCCCGCCGGCCCCGCCGTGCCAGGGCCCCCAGCACCAGGCCGTTGCTCAGGGCCACGGCCACGAAGACAGTGGAGAGCAGGGCCAGTTCTGCACGGACTAGCACCGGGTTCCGGGCGCCCACTGGCTCCTTCTGGCTGCCGTTGCCGGGCGGGCTGGGTGGAGAGAGGGGCCTGGGTGCAGCTGGGGGTGGGGGAGCACTGAATCAGGCAGCGGCTGTGCACGGGGCCAAGCAGGGTCCCACCCAGTGCCTCCCGCTTCCCTCGCTCCCCTGCTCTACGGAAGCCACATCTGTGCCCCAGGCTCCTGGGCCGGGAAGGACAGGGCAGCGTCAGCCCAGCCCCAGCCCGGGAGTGCTGGGTAGAGCCTGCCCTCCCCTCCTCTCCTGCCAGCCCCCCACCCCCCAGGGGGGAGAGGAGGGTGAGGAAGGTCTCAGAACAAGGGCTGCTTCCCTCCATCAAACCCACTCAGCCACCGGGCTCAGCACAGCCGGGCCGGCAGGGCCCAGTGGCTGGAACGCTACCTGAAGTGGTGGACGCCATGAGCACGATGGGGCCGCGGCAGGTGTCCTGAGTGCCTGCGGGAGACAGGGCCAACTCAGCCTCCACCAAGGGGCCAGCCCTCCACCCGCCCGGGGCTCTGGACCGCAGCTGGTGGGAGACTCAGGGCAGTGCTTGCCGGGCCGGCGTGTGCGCAGGCAGGATAGAGAGGGGTAGGGAAACAGACAGGTGCCCAGGCCAGCGGGCCAGCCAGCCAGACTTGGGAGTAGGCACCCGAGGCGAACGCATAGACCCCTGCTCTGACTGAGAACTGGGCGGGAGGGGCTGGCTGGACCCCCGAGGCCCCTTCGGAAGCCCCTTACCTGGCTGGGCTCTTGGGCTCCCCGGGCAGCTGGGCAGAGGCGTGAAGGTGCTTCTAGCTCCGGATCTGCTCTCCATCGCCGCCCCGCCCCAAGCCAGCCTCCCAGTGACCTGCCCAGGCGAGGACTTCCTCCCCTGCCCCTCCCCCACACCCCTCCCTGGCCCCTCTCCGCAGGCAGCAGGTTCCCAGCCTCCTCCATCTCCCTTCCTGCCCCTGGCCTCTGTCTCTGTGGTCTGCATCCAGGCCTCGTGCCCTGGGACTGCCACCCCCACCCCTCGGGGCCTGCCTTCTTAGAACATCTCTCTCTTTTTTATAAGTGGGGAAACTGAGGCCAGGCATGGCCTGGAAAAACTGCGCCTTTGGTCCCCCTTATGGTGGTGGTGAGGAAGGGGTAAAAGGACAAACAGTTCCAGCACCCTGAGGACAGCCCCTCCTACGCCCCTCCTTCTCCTCCTCAATTAGGACCCAGGGAGATGAGGGGCAGGAAGTGAGGTGGGGGAGTGGGGGGGAGGCAGGCTAGGCTTAAAGCGCCCCTGTGCAATCTGGCTTCCTCCCCAGGGGCTGGCGTGTGGATGGTGCCAGACACCCACACCCTCTTCCTCCTCCGTGCACTGCCCTGGCCGGATCTCCCCCAGGAGGAGAAGCCTTCCGACCTTCGGGCACTCTTTTGCTTGCTCTCTGTCACACACGTGCGCATACAGGCTTGTGCACACCCACCCACCCACACACATGCGCACACGTGCACATGAACACTTCCTGCTAGGATGCCCACACCCTGTGTTCCCTGTGCCTGTTCCGTGTGGCGGGACCAAGAGGGAAGTTTCCTGACCAGGGCCTTGGGGCCGTCCTTCCACCCTCCCCCCTTTCTCCCCTCCCATCCTCCCTCCTCCCTCCCCCTCAGCCCCTGAAGCCCAGACCCAGCGCCTTCCTTCCTGTTTGTCCTCTGTTGAGCTGCAAGGCTGGAGATGCAGGCAGCTTCGCACCATGCCCACCCCCTCTTTCTGGGATGTGGACTCACAAGCACGTGCCACACAGCGCACTCACACACCGCACCTGTACACGTGTGGCACGGTTTCTGCAGCCCCCTTGGCGAGTGGGTTGCAGAAGGCTGGCACCCCAAGCCTGCACACTGGAGCCCAGCGTTCTCTCTGCAGCTAGCCCAGACACAGGAGTCCAGGAAAAGCCACTGGGGAAATGTCTTACCTACCCAGCACTTCGTTTCTTCCTTCCCTTGGGTGCTGGCCCAGGGTGGCCTCTGGGGATTTGGTATCAAGGACACCAATTTTCTTGTCACACGATGACACCTCTTAGTTGGCATAGAAGGCTCCTGGACTGGGAACAGGACAAAGCAAGACTCAAGTCCTGCCTTGCTGCTGCCTAGGCTATTCACAGGAAATACCTGAAAGGTGTTCCCTTCATATACTGGACGAAGAAGATGGGCCGGTGCCATCGCACAGCAGGTTGAACTGCTGCCTGCCAAGCTGGCATGCCTTATGGGCGCCGGTTCGAATCCCGGTGCTCCCTGCTGATGCGCCTTGGAAAGCAGTGCGAGATGGCCCAAGTGCTTGGGGCCCTGCACCCACAGGGGAAACCCAAATGGAGTTCCAGGCTCCTGGCAGCCATTTGGAGAGTGAGCCAGTGGATGGATGACCTCCCTCTTCCTCTCTCTCTACTCTGCCTTTCAAATAAATAAATCTTAAGAGAGAGAGAGAGACAGAGAGACAAAGAGGCAGAGAGAGAGAGAGGGAGGAGCCAGCCAAGGACTCCATAGAAACAGTGATGGAGAAGCTGGGAGAAGAGGGACAGGTGCACAGGCAGTGAGAGGTCACACCCCAGCAGGTGCTAGCATGAGTGGAGAGTATACTGCCTAGGAAGGCGCCAAATGATGGCACGGGATCTGTAATTTTTTTAAAGATTTATTTTTATTTGAAAGTCAGAGTTACACAGAGAAAGAAGTGGAGGCAGAAGAGGTCTTCCATCCACTGGTTCACTCCCCAGACGGCTGCAATGACCAGAGCTGTGCTGATCCAAAGCCAGAAGCCAGGAGGTTCTCCTGGGTCTCCCACACGGGTGCAGGGGCCCAAGGACTTGGGCCATCTTCTACTGTTTTCCTAGGCCATAGTAGAGAGCTGGATTGGAAGTGGAGCAGCCAGGACTCGAACTGGCAGCCTTAGGGGATGCTGGCGCTGCAGGCCAGGGCTTTAACTGGCTGTGCTACAACATTGGCTCCTCTAAGTTTCTCTTTAAGTAATGTCTTTGCCTTGGGCCAGTTGAGGAGTTCAAGGCTAAGCCCCTAGACGGCCTCAAGGTCGTCCTTTAAGGGCCAGGCAGCCTGAGAGGAGGGGTGCTTTTGGCGAGACGTGTCCCTGCGCAGGGACAGCTGATGGCGGTTCCCGTCGGGAGCTCTTCTAGTCCTTGCTGCTGCCTCCCTCGGTCCTGAGCTCAGGCGGCGGCATAGGCAGCGATTGCTCGCCTTCTCCAGAGTGACGTGTACAGATTAGCGGTAGGGGTGGGTCTCAGGTGCATGGTTTACAGTCGCATCGGGACTTCTGCATCCCTGAGCCGAGCAGCAAGGTTCGAGTCTTGGCTCTCCTCCTGATTGCGGCTTTGTGCTAAGGTGCACCTGCAGAGACAGCAGGTGAAGGCTTAGGCAGCTGGCTCCTTGCCTCTAGCTTGGGAGACTGGGATTGAGTTCCTAGCTCTTGGCTTCAGCCTGGCCTAGCTCTAGCAGATGGGAGATTTCTGTCTGTCTGTCTGTCTCTGTCTCCACCTTTGAAATAAATAAAAATCAGCTTTATTATGGTCTGACTAGCGTACAATAAAATTCACTAATTTTAATTGTGCAGTTTGGTAAGATTTCACAAATGTCTGCAGTTGTGTAACCCCCATCAACATCATGATATAGAACAGACATTTGCATTGTTCCACAACGTTCCCCCATGATCCTTTGCACTCAACCTCTCTTGACCCTGGCAACCAGGGATCCATCACTGTAGAGTTGCCTTTTCTTGAATTTTACATAAATCAGATGGACTTTGCATCTGGTTGCCTTGGCACCTTGCAGGTTTATCTGTGCCATGCTCGGCACCTTGTTCCCATTGGGCGCTGAGCTGTGGGATGGGGGAGGCACCATGACCGCTGATAGGTCGTTGTTCAGAGGCTGTGGCTACTCTAAACGCCCGAGTACAAGCTTTGATTGGTGAAATGTATTTATTTCATTCATCTGAAAGAGAGACAGAGACGGACAGAAATCCCTCATCCACTGGTCCACTTCCCAAATGCCACAAAGACCAAGATGGGTCTGGGGCTGAGGCCAGGAGCCCATCCACATATTCCCCATGGGCGGCAGGGACCCAAGGACTTGAACCATAACTGCTGCTTCCCAGGGTCTGCATTCTCAGGAGCTTGGGTGGGGACTGGCACTGTGGTGGGTAAAATCTTTAGGGGAAAAAAAGTGAAGATGGGATTCGAACCCAGGCACTTCAATATGTGATGTGAGCACCTTTCTTTCTCTCTCTCTCTCTTTCTTTCTGGTAAGATTTTATTTATTTATTTATTTATTATTTATAGAGTTACTGGGGAGAGAGAGAGAGAGAGAGAGAGAGGTCTTCCATCTGCTGATTCATTCTTCAGATGACCATCCAGGCCTCCCACATGGATGCAGGGGTCCAAGCACTGGGGCCATGTTCTGCTGTTTGCCCAGGCGCATTAACAGGAAGCTACATCAGAAGCAGATCGGGGCCAGTGCTGTGGTGTAGACAGTAAAGTTGCTGCCTGCATTGCTGGCATCCCCTATGGGTGCCGGTTCGAGTCACAGCTGCTCCACTTCCAATCCAGCTCTCTGCTAATAGCCTGGGAAAACAGTAGAAGATGGCCCAGGTCCTTGGGCCCCTGCACCCACATGGGAGACCCAGAAGAAGCTCCTGACTCCTGGCTTCAGATTGGTGCAACTCTCTCTCTCCCTCTCTCTCTCTCTCTCTCTCTCTCTCTCTCTCTCTCTCTCTCCCGCTGCCTTTCTGTGACTCTGCCTTTCAAATAAATACATGAATAAATAAATCTTTAAAAAAAGAAGCAGATCACCCAGGACTCAAACCAGTGCTGCAATATGGAATGTTGGCATCACAGGAGGTGCCTTAACCCGCAGTGCCACTAGGCCCGCCCCTGGATGTGAGCACCTTAATATCTGCACCAAATGTCCACGACAACATGTTTGAGTTTTTCCAAATACTTACCAGTAGGGTTACTGGCTCACGTGATAAACATTAGATTTAAGTTTATCAGAAATTCCTGCATTGTTTTCAAGACTTGTTGTACGCTTTTAGATTCCTGCTAGCGCTATCTGGGATTTCTATTTCTGCATCTTGGCCAGGTTTAGATATTATCAGTGTTTACATGTTTAGCCTCTTTAATTTTTTAAAAAAATATTTATTTATTTATTTTAAAAGATTTATTTATTTATTTGAAAGGCAGAGTTACAGAGAGGCAGAGGCACAGAGGGAGAGAGAGAGAGGTGTCCTTCCATCTGCTAGTTCACTTCCCAGATGGTCGCAATGGTTGGAGCTGAGCCAATCTGAAGCCAGGAGCTTCCTCGGGTTCTCCCACTTGGGTACAGGGGCCCAAGGACTTGGGCCATCTTCTACTGCTTTCCCAGGCCATAGCAGAGAGCTGGACTGGAAGAGGAGCAGCCAGGACTTGAACCGGTGCCGATATGGGATGCCAGCACTGCAGGCAGTGGCTTTACCCGCTATGCCACAGTGATGAACCTCCAAAATTTATTTATTTATTTATTTGAGTCAGGATAAAGCTGCCAACTGCCACCCAACCACCCAGCTCTGGTTGTTGCGGCCATTTGGGGAATGAACCAGTGGATGGAAGACCTCTCTTTCTGTCTCTCTCTCTGACTTTCAAATAAATAAATAAATCTTTTTTTTTTTAAATTTTAAAAGCTATTTATTTGAAAGAGAGAGAGGAAGAGAGAGAAAGAGAGACCTTCCACCCACTGGTTGGCTTCTCTAATGCCCTCAGCAGTTGGGGCTGGGTCAGGCCAAAGCCAGGAGCCCAGAACCCCATCCGGGTCTCCCATGTGGGTGGCACTTGCACCATCACCCACTGCCTTCCCTGATGTGTTAGCAGGAAGCTGGAAGGGAAGTGCAGATTTTCTGGAACGCGAACAGGCACTCTGATATGGGTTGTAAGTGTCCCAAGTGGCGGCCCAACCAGCTGTACCACGGCACCCACCTCAGCCTCCTTATTTTTTTTTTTTTTTTATCTATTTGGAAGACAGAGCGACAGAGAAAGAGGTCTCCCTTTTGCTGGTTCACTCTGCAGATGCCCAGGGCTGAGTGGAGCTCAGGCACTCCACCCCCTGCTGCCTTCCAAAGTGTTCTGTAGTGGAATTGGGAGCAGAGCCAGGGCTTGAACCCAGGTGTTCCGATACGGGGTGTGGGTGTCCCAATCAGTGGCAACCTCCACACATACGTGATGTTGTTAATTTCCATGTATTTATTGGAGAGGCAGAGAGAGGCAGAGAGAGACAGAGAGAGACAGAGAGTGAGAGCGCTCCTATGTACTGGTTTAGCCCCCAAACTCTTGCAATGGCCAAGCTGGGCCCCGGGCTGGAGCTGAGCCGTGGGTTGCAGGAGCTGACTTGCGTGAGCAGCCCACAGTGCTGCCTGCCAGGTGTGCCATAGTGGGAGACTGAAGTCAGGAGCAGAGCAAGTGGGGCGCAGCATCCTCGCTGCCGTCTGAACCCCTCACTGACACTCGAATTCGCATCGCCCTTATGGCTGGTGACGTTGAGGACCTTTGATTGAATTATTTGCTTTTGTGGTGAAGCGAAGTTCTTGTTGTGCCTGTGGGCCTCCGGGTGTTTGCAGACTGTCCTAGCGTGGGTGTTGTGTGCACTGAAGACCCCAGCCTTAGTCCCATATTCCAGGCTCTGGGTTCAGGTCTGCCTCCGCCTCCACCGCCACTTCTGAAGATCCAGTGTCCAGCAAACGTGCTCAGGAGGCAGCACACGGCGGCTCAAGTGCTTGAGTCCCTGCTACTCATGTGGGGGCTCAGATGGAGCACCTGGGTCCTGGCTTTGGCCTGGCCCAGCCTCAACTGCTGTGGCCGTTTTGGGGAGTAAATCAGTGGATAGAAGATCTCAATCTCTCTCTCTCTCCCACTTTGCTTTTCAAATACATTTTTAAAAAATCTTTGAAAAAATATTGAATTACCTTTGCTAAAATATCAATGATCAGGGGCCAGCATTGTGGCATAGGTCAAGCCACTGCCTGTGGCGCCAGCATCCCATATGGTGCACCGGTTTGAGTCCTGGCTGCTCCTCTCCTGATCCAACTTCCTGCTAATGCACCTGGGAAGGCAGTGGAGGATGGCCCAAGTGCTTGGGGCCCTGCACCCGCATGGGAGACCTGGAAGAAGCTCCTGGCTCCTGGCTTCAGCCTGGTTCCGCCCTGGGTTCTTGAGGCCATTTCTGGAGCGAAGCAGCAGATGGAAAATCTCTCTCTCTCTCTCTCTCTCTCTCTCATCTGCACCTTTCAAATGAATACATAAACACCCTGTTGTTCTTTCTCAAAATCGTTGTGGCTGCCTTGACTTCTACGGTAAATCTGGGCAGGATGACGTGCTTTTGCTGGTGCACTCAAGGCTCCGCCACAGCCAGGGCTCTGCCAGGCTGCAGCCAGGAGCCAGGCACTCCATCTGGGTCTCCAGCATGGAGGACGGGAACCCAAGTACTTGAGCCGTCAGCTGCTGCCTCCCAGGGCCCTCATCAGGGAGTGGGCTTGGAAGCAGCGCAGGAGAGGACTGGAACTTAAACTTCCGGGCCTCGACATACGAGATGTACTCACACACAGTAGAGTTAACAAGTGGATTTAGCAAGTTGCGAAAGAAGTGGAATGAGGAGAGCCATAACTTGCAGTTTTCGGGGGACAGAGTTTGTGCTTTCCGGGCCACGAGGCAGCCGCGGTCTGTCTCTAGTGCCCGCGGTGCTACCGCACAGCTCTCGCAGGCGCCCTTTCACAGGCGCGGGAAGCGTCCCTGTATCCTTAGTGTGCTGCGGCTCTTGAATTTTGCCACCTTTTCCTACACTTACTGAGGCCATTTTTTATTTTTTCTGGGAGAAACCCTACTTGGTCATGATATATTATCTTTTTAATTTTTATTTTTATATGGGTATCTTTTAAAAAATATTTATTTGAAAGGCAGAGTTACAGAGAGAGAGGAGAGAGAGAGAGAGGGAGAGAGAGAGAGAGAGAAAGAGAGAGAGGTCTTCCATCCACTGGTTCATTCCCCAGTTGGCCACAATGGCCACAGCTGGACCTGGCTGAAGCCAGGAGCCAAGAGTTTCTTCCAGGTCTTCCATGCAGGTGCAGGGGCCCAAGGACTTGGGCCATCCTCCTCTGCTTTCCCAGGCCACAGCAGAGAGCTGGATCGGAAGTGGAGCAGCCAGGACTCAAACCAGCGCCCGCATGGGATGACGGCGCTGCAGGCCTTGGTTTAACCTGCTGGGCCACAGTGCCAGTACCCCTTTTTTATACATTTCCAGATTTGATTCGCTGAAATGTTGTTAGGCATTTGTATCATGTTTTCATGAGGGAGAGCGGTCTGTAATTTCTCTTCGTGTAATGTCAGTCCCTTGGGGACGAGTGCCATGCTGATCCTTGTTTTCCAGAGGCTTTCTGTAGAATTGCTGTTTTTTTTTTCTCTTTGGCAGTTTTCATGGTTTTATTTAAGCACAAACAAGACGTGCACCTGCGCTATCTGTTCTGCTCATTTTCCTCCCTGCGCAGCCTGGCGTCGGGCTGGCTGCCTCCGCTGGCCGGCTGGGCTGCGCCTGCCACAGTTTTGCGGTTCTTGGAAGAAACACTGCAAGCAAGCTCGGCACAGGAAGATTTGCTCCTTTACATTGTTGACTAGGAACTTGCAGAAGTCCCTGAGGACATGTGCTCCGATTTCTTGTTGCTCTTGTAACCAACGGGGGCTGGCGCTGGAGTGTAGCTGCCGCCTCCAGCACCATCATCCCATATAGGCACCGGTTCGAGTCCCAGCTGCTCCACCTCCAAACCAGCTCTCTTCTATGGCCTAGGAAAGCAGTGGAAGATGGCTTGAGGCCTTGGGCCCTGCACCCATGTGGGAGACCCGGAAGAAGCTCCTGGCTCCTGGCTTTGGCCTGGCACAGCTCCAGTCGTTGTGGCCACTGGGAAATGAACCAGTGGATGGAAAATCTCTCTCTCTGTGTCTCTCCTTCTTTCTCTGTAACTCTGCCTTTCAATAAATATTTTAATAATTTGAAAGGCAGAGTTACAAACAGAGGGAGAAATAGAGAGAGAGAGAGATATCTTCTACATGCTGGTTCATTCCCCAAATGGCCTCGACAGCTGGGGCTGGGCCAGGCTGAAGCCAGGAGCCAGGAGCTTCTTCCAGGTCTCCCAGGCAGGTGCAGGGGCCCAAGGCGTTGGGCCATCTTCCACTGCTTTCCCAGGCGCGGGGAGTGAGATTGGAAGTGGAGCAGCTGGGACTCAAACTGATACTCACATGGGACGCCAGCGCCATGAGCTGCAGCAACAAATCTATCTTTAAAAAAAATAATAAATAAATAAATAAACCACACATTGTCCACTCTGCTGGCAGACACAGGGCTGCTTAAGTTACCTGCTTTCAGCATTGGCCATTTGTCTTTCCTCTCCACTTTTTCTGATCAGAGGCTTACCAACTTCATTGGTCTTTTCAAAGAATCAGCTGTTTCCATATTTTTAAAAAATATGGAAAATAAAAATCTTATTTGAAAATCAGAGTGACAGACAGAGAAGGGGCGAGAGAGAGCTCTTCCATCCACTGATTCACTCCCCAAAAGGCGGCAACAGTTAGATCTGGGCGAGGCTGAAGCCAGGAGCCCAGAACTCCACGTGGGTCTCTCATGCGGCTGGCAGGGGCCCGAGTGTTGAGCCAAATTCTTTTTTTTTTTTTATTTTTGACAGGCAGAGTGGACAGTGAAAGAGAGAGAGACAGAGAGAAAGGTCTTCCTTTTGCCGTTGGTTCACCCTCCAATGGCCACCGCGGTAGCGCGCTGCGGCCGGCGCACCGCGCTGATCCGATGGCAGGAGCCAGGTGCTTCTCCTGGTCTCCCATGGGGTGCAGGGCCCAAGCACTTGGGCCATCCTCCACTGCACTCCCTGGCCACAGGCAGAGAGCTGGCCTGGAAGAGGGGCAACCGGGACAGGATCGGTGCCCCGACCGGGACTAGAACCCGGTGTGCCGGCGCCGCAAGGTGGAGGATTAGCCTAGTGAGCCGCGGCGCCGGCCCAAATTCTGCTGCCTCCCAGCCTCTGCGTTTTCAGCAAACTGGATTGGGAGTGGGGCCGCTGGGAGTGAAAGCAGACACTGCAATGTGGGTGCTGGCGGCCCGAGTGGCAGCCTAGCCCACTGAGGTGCATGCTGGCTCCTGTCTTCCTGTGTTCACCCTGTCCTTTCCTGCGCTCTGTTTCCCCGACTTCTTAGCTTTACTGTTTCCTCCTGTTGCTTATTTTGGATTTAATTTGCTCTTCCTTTTCTGGTTTCTTAAAGTGGAAGCCTATAGAATTGATTTGGGACCTTTCTCCTTATTAGAAGGGCAGAGTTACAGAGAGGAGAAGGAGGGAGGGAGGGAGAGAGAGAGAGAGAGACTTCCAGTCACTGTTTTACTCCCAAAGTAGCCACAATGGTCAGGACTGGGCCAGGCTGAAGCCAGGAGCCAGAAGCTTCTTCCAGGTCTCCCACATGGGTGCAGAGGCCCTTGGGCCATCTTCCACTGCTTTCCCAGGCCATAGCAGAGAGCTGGATCAGAAGTGGAGCAGCCGGGACTTGAACCCGTGGCCATATGAGGTGCCAGTGCTGCAGATGGAGACTTAACCGGTTATGCCACAGCACTGGGTCACTAAGATATTTTTTACTTTCACTTGTGATTTCTCCTTTGATCCATGGCTTAGTTGGGAGTGTATTTTTTCATTTCCACATATTCAGACATTTCCTAGATATCTGTTGGTTGCTGATTTCTAACCGAACAACATACACACCATCCTTTGTGATGTACTGAGTTTGGTTCATGTGCACTGGAGAAGAGCGTGTGTCATGCTGTTGGGGTGTTGTAGTCTACAAATATCTATTAAGTCAATGTGGTAGGTGGTATTTGCGCAGTTTGTTTTGTTATGGATATCTTTCCTATTTGTCGCATTAATGACTGAGAAAAGAATGTTGATTCTCCAAGTATGAGGGTATTTCCAAAAATTCATGGGAAAACAGAAGTAAAAGATAAGTTTCTTTTGGTATAAACATTTCTGAAATGCATATATGATTTTTTGCATAATATGCATCTTCCATGAACTTTGGAGTTATCAATGTTTGTTGTTTGCATTTGAGAGGTTTGTTATTAGTTGCTTACTTATTTGAAATGATTATGTCTTCTTTGTTACTTGTCCGATTTTCATTATGAAATGTCCCTCTTTATGTCTGGTAATATTCTTTAACTTGAATTCTGCTCTATTTGATTTTAGCGTATCTAGAGCAGTTTTCTTATGCTCAATGTTTCCTGTATTTTTTCCTGTACTTTCGCTTCCAGCACATCTCTGTCTTTATGCGTCAAATGTGCTTCTTGTAAATGCCAACAATAACTCTCATCCCACATGCTCTTCGGGACCCTCGCTGTGTGCCATCCCAAGGCAGGATCCTCACTCTTCAGGACTGTGCCGCGGTCTGTCTCGAACTTCCATTAACAGGCGATGAGGCATTTCCTTGGAAAGGCTTCCGTTTTCATGTGTCCCTGTATCTGATTGGCCATTAAATCAAGCTGGGATCACATTTGCACTCCCTGCATACCAGGCTGACCTCGTTTCTCAGGGGGCTCTTGGCAGGCACTTCCTGATTGGCCCTGCTTGTTAAATTTGTTGGGAAATCCTGTTCATCCTTCAGGGCCCAGGTCAGATGTCACCTCTCTGAGAAGCCCTGTCTTCCGTGTCACCCTTGCTCTGTGCTTCCAAGGGTCGAGCTTGGTTCACAGCTCTTTCGGTGTGCTCCCAGATCCAGCATGGTGCCTGGGTGTGGGCCACTGAAAAGTGTTTCAGATTGACAGAAGGAAAATGGTTTCTTGAACTTGGTGGTCTGCCTCTGCCCTGCTGTGTGGATGGTGGTGGGACAGCAGCAAGCCTTGGACAGGGGTTGGGGTACTGATAAAACACAGAAGCGAGGGCTTCAGTCTTGCTGAATAGAGGGAGGGGCTGAGTGGTGTCTGTCTGGTGCAGGATCCTGCAGGTGATGGCCTCCCTTCTTCAGGTTCCCCTCAGTGTTGAGAGCAGTGACAAGCCAGAAGATACCCAGAACCAGGGCTCCGGGAATTGGGCTACATGTTATCCCCCCCGCCCCCCACTTACTCCTGAGGGGCGACTGAGTGACTTTAAGAGACAGAGAGAAGGGAAAAGAGGGTGGTTGCTTGCTGCCTTGTGCTCTTGGAGGCAGAACCAGGACTTGTGAGTGAAATGCAGAAAGCCAACAGAGTTGGCCTTCATACCATGAACCGTACTCCCTGGCAGCCCAGCCTTGATAGGGAGTGAGGACGGCCCCTGCCCTGCCTGGAATGTTCTAGAATATGATGAGCACATTTTGTGTCTCCTAGACGGCTCCTGGTGCTCAAGAGCCCTGGGGACATCACAGGTCACTTTGAGCCTGGCCTGCTGGGTCAGTGATCGCAGTATGATGGGAAGGCCACGGCTGAGCTCATCTGCCCTGTGGCTTTGTCCCCAGCCATGACCTATGACTACATAGCTGTTTGCTTCCCCAGCCAGGATAGCTAGTGGCAGCCTGTATGTGGAGCTGTTAGGCAGACATGTATCCATCACTTTGAGTCAGTAAGTGACAAGGATGTTATCTGTCCCTGTTTTCTGTGAGCTCAGGTAAGTCACTTCCCCTGCGGGACTCTGTTCCTTTGTTGACCGGGAGCTTAACTGTGGTGGCCCCGCAGGTGTCTCTCGGCTTTGCTCCTGCTGACATGGATGACACTCCTCCTGTGATCGTTCAAAGCTGTCTCTACCGCTTTGTGGACGTTTGATCGGCTTCCCCATCAGAAGCTGCCTGTTTTCTTGGTTTGTCTTTGCATTGGGACCGTGAGACAGGGCCAGAGAGTAGGGCTCTGGGTAGGTGAGTGTGCGTGTGCACAGGGGGTACACGCGTCCCACGTCTCCTGTAGGAATATGGCAGAAAGGCTGTGCTGGGCAGCCTGGAGTCCCAGTGACTCAGCTAAAAACAGCTAAGGGGACCTGTGGAGTTGGGTAGTGGAGAGCTGGGGAGGCACTTTTCTCTAGGGCAAGGCCTGACTGTCTTAGGGGAGCACCAGCCCCTTGGCCACGTTGCCTGCACAGCTTCAGGTGTGACGGTGTAGGGGCAATGACCCACAGTGTGGTGGAGGCTATAATAACGGTCATGGCCAACCCCTTTTCCCCGAATGCATGTGAGTAAGTGAAAAACCGATTTTCCTTTTCCATCCCTACTCTCATGACACTTCTTTTGGTCAGCAAAGCGAATGTTATTTCTCTTATTATATCATAATACCACAGCATCCTATATGGAAAGTTAGGCTGAGAGCAGTAAAGCAGCTGGGACTGGTCCACAGGAACCTCCCCGCCAGCCATATCCCAAGGGCAACAGTGTTGATTCCCCTTCTCTGCTGTGTGTGCCCAGCTGCTGGAGCCACGCTCTCAGCTCCTTCCTGTAATCCACTTACTCAGATCTCAGGTGTCATGAAAACCCAGACAGGGGTGGGATTGCCTCTGCATCTAGCCCCTGGTTTGGGTTTTGGAGGAGAGTGGCATATCCTCCGAGAGCCCTTTAAATACTGTGTAATGGGAGGAGGACATTGCCAGAAGCCCTAGCACAGCAGGTGTGCGAGCCAGGGAGGGGCATGATCCCTGCTGAAAGCTGACTGCTGTGTTGGGGAAGCCAGGCAGAGCCTGGGGTCTGATTTGCCCTCTCTGATGGATTCCCCGCCCCCAGTTAGAAATGGCTGTTTGAGAGGCTTCTGTGACAGACGCACTGCATGGTTGCCTTGTCATCTCTGGCTAGGGAATATTCTGGAGGGGCACAGGCATTACCGCTGAGTCTGAGGACCATCACCTAGGAGACAGAGAGGTAGGAGGTTGGAGCAGGGATGGTTTGCAAGCCTGCAAGGTGGGCTGGCTCTGGCTGACCTCTATCCCTTGCCTGTCTCCTGGCTTCCTGTGAGAAGATGGACACTGGCCCACAGCGGGTTCTGCATAGGTCACCCAAAGGTGCAACAACTCTAGGCTCTGGCTGTCCCAACCATGTGGTTCAGGGAAGGAAACCGTAGGCTCCCGGAAAGAGGTGCCTGGGGCCACAGTGAGGGTATTTGGACTATAGAAGTTCATTTGTGATGAGCCACTGAGCAGTAGGGGAAGGAGGTTGGTGGCCAGGTTCCCTGAAGCTGACACGTTATCTTGATTTCCGACCTGTTAGAGTGACTGGAGCCAGGTGCCAGCGGTCCAGTTGACAGAGCTCCTTAGGGATGCGGCAGTTGTCATTCCCGCCTTTCTCTGACCACACGTGAAGCCTGTAGACTTGGGGAATAAGAGGGATGGGGGCTCTGGGTCTTGAAGGTTCCGAGGGTTCTGACTTCTGCTTCCTTTTGTTCCCCAGCAACTAACCAGTGGTTCATTCCGGCTGTGAGAGGGGACATCCCCCCTGGGTGTGCCGCCTATGGCTTCGTGTGCGACGGTACTCGCCTGCTGGTGTTTGGTGGGATGGTGGAATATGGGAAATACAGCAACGATCTCTACGAGCTCCAGGTAACAGAGTGTAAAGCTCCTTGGCGCTGTCCCCTCCTCAGCCCTGGGCGACTCTCCTCGCATTCCTTACTGTAGTGGCTTGGGGCATTGAGAAGAGCAAGCAGGTGCAGGTGTCTGCTCAAGAACCTGCCAAAACAACCCTGAACTTGGTCAGCCTCACAGAAGATGACAGGGCTCGAGTGGCCCGCTGCCTGCTTGCTCCCCTCACCCCAGAGCATCTTCTCCCTATACCGCAACCTGTCTGTTCTCCAAGAGTCCATCTCCAAGTCTTGATTTTGCAGGCAAGCCGATGGGAGTGGAAGAGACTCAAAGCAAAGACGCCCAAAAACGGGCCCCCTCCGTGTCCTCGGCTCGGCCACAGCTTCTCCCTTGTGGGCAACAAATGCTACCTGTTCGGGGGTCTGGCCAACGATAGTGAGGACCCCAAAAACAACATTCCGAGGTGAGGCTCAGTCCTGTTCTCTGTGATAGCCCCCAGGGCAGGTGTGGTTGCCCGTGTGCAAGGCTCACCGGAGTCTTCAAGCAGATGCACCAGCTCACCCCACTGAGGCTAAGTCCCCTTTCGTGCTGGGGGCTGTGACGTGAGAATGGCACTAGATGCCCTCTGAGAAAGCCTTCCAGCGGCGAAGTCCAATCCTGTGCAGGCCCCGTGGGAGGAGGGATGGGCCAGGAGGTGGAGGCCTGTTTGGCTTTGGGCTGGGCCCTGCTCCTCCAACCCGCTTGGAGCTGGTTGCTTTCCTTCTTAGCCTCTACTGCCTACAGGTTTCCTGATGGGGATTTTCCAAGGCCCGTGGCCAAGGGCCTTTCTGTTTGGAGGTAGTCCCAAGCCGACACCCCTTCTTGCTCTGAGGAGGCCCTTGAATAATGCCCAGCTTTGTGTGCATAGCAGTCCAGAAGGCCTTGCTGCTGGGTCTGAATTCAAGACTGCCACGCAGCCTGATACACCCTGTGTGCTGCTCCAGTTGAATTCACCCTCTAGCTTCTGGGACCTCCTCCTTCAGGGGTGAGGGTAGAGCAACTTGGAGTTCACATGGCTTTAGCCCCACTATGTTCCAGGGCATCCACTGTTCACTGAGGCCCCTGACACATGGATTCGAGACTTGCCACAACTCAATTTTCTTCATCAGGTACCTCAATGACTTGTATATCCTGGAATTACGCCCAGGCTCTGGAGTGGTAGCCTGGGACATCCCCATCACTTATGGGGTGCTGCCCCCACCCCGGGAGTCACATACTGCTGTGGTCTACACTGAAAGGGATAACAAGAAGTCCAAGCTGGTGATTTATGGAGGGATGAGTGGCTGCAGGCTGGGTGACCTCTGGACCCTGGATATTGGTAAGAAGCTGGGTGGTACTCCGGTAGTACAGCAGGTCTGCTGGTCAGCTAGCCGCACGGGTGACCATCATTGCGTGCTGAGTGGGGCTCATGGAGAACAAGTGTCCCGCGTAGCTCTTTGCTCTCGTCATGGTGGGGTGGGACTGACACAGCTAGAACGGCCCTGTGCTGGTGGGGTCACGTTTTAAAAAGAACAAGGTTCACTTGCCTGAGTTGTTGGCTGGCTTGTAGGAGGATGAGGGGAGAAATGAGTGCCTTTGCATGCTAGAATTCTCCCTGTTGACCGGTCAGTGCTCAGTCTGGATATGCAGTGGTACGCCTTGGTCTAAGTGTTGCAGTAAGATTGGATGTCTGTAGACCGGTAGGTCTCTGGGGGCTCTTTGGGCTGGTCACCAGGTCAGGGGTTAAGAGCAGGTGGTTAACCACTAGGGGGCTGGCTGACAGGAGAGAGCGTATGAACGCTGGTTACGATGTCCGATAGATCAGAGTCGGCACTCAAAAGAAACAGGTAGTGAGAATAATTTTCAGCCCAATGTTTCCCAAACTGGCAGGCAGCATAGGTAGGGTGAGTGCATTTTGTGGAGAGGGGGAAACAAGGCTGGCACAGCTGAAGGCTGAGCTCCGGCGCCTCCCTCAACCCCTACAACAGTGCTGTCTCAGAGCAGGGGCTCAGCACACAGTGCAAGAAACACTTGCTTGGATGGTCGAAACAGCTCGGGAAATGCCAGAGTCAGGCTACTGGGGTGATGGTGAGAGGGCCTGCTAGGGGCTGTAGGGAGGTCAGGGGTGGAATTCTTGCATTGGGTCAGAACCTGCCTTTCTGAGCCTTCCTGAGTCCAGGGAAGAGCCTCTGTGTCTGATCCAGGGTGGATAACCCTTCCTCTCTCTACACAGAAACCCTGACATGGAATAAGCCCAGTCTCAGTGGGGTGGCGCCTCTCCCTCGCAGTCTCCACTCGGCAACTACAATAGGAAACAAGTGAGTAGCCGCTCACCCGCTTTGCTCTTTCCTGGCCCGGCACTGCCCTCCCTCCCAAAAGGTTCTCGGTCAGTTTGGTTCGGACAGTTCCTCAGACCCGAGGCTGCCTCTCTCCACTGGGCCCTGAGAGAAGACAGATGAGAGTGGAGGGGGCTGCACACAAGCCCAGCCTTGAGACCCTTCCTGGGCCTGTGAGGCTCCCTCCATTAGGGGGCAGACTGTGGTAGATGGTTCTGTTAAGCAGCCGAGTCTCTAAATGCAGAGGGAGAGGCAGAGTTCTTAGGAGGGCTGAGCCACCAGGTAGGAGAGGACCGTGGCAGAAGGCCTCGTGCACCCTGGGAGCCTCCTGGGGAGAGCTGGAGCACTGAAGGTGTTTAGAACTTTGTGGGTTGAAGAGGTGGCCTCTAGCTTGGTGCCTCCTCTACAACCCTTTCCTACTCTTCCCTCCCCCTCTCAGAATGTACGTGTTTGGTGGCTGGGTGCCTCTTGTCATGGATGACGTCAAAGTGGCCACACACGAGAAGGAGTGGAAGTGTACCAACACGCTGGCTTGTCTCAACCTGGGTATGGCCTCCTCGGGCTCCGAGTGGCCTGCAGGAGGCTGCCCCTCCTCGGCCCTGAAGGCTGTGTGGGGGATGTGCAGGGAGCAGAGCTGGGCCCAAGGCTCCCTCTAGACTCTACCAGAAGAATGCAGTGCGCAGAATGCTGGAAGCAATGTTCCCCTTTTCCATTGTCTGAATAGGCTCTTCATGTACTTGGTCCAGCATCTGAAAGCACAAAGGCACACACGATGCAGAGCTCCCCTCCCTCCTCCCAGTTTTCCTCCTCAGAGTCAGCCACGTGGGTGGTTTCTTGTCCACCCTGCAGAGACTTCTACACACGCGAGCATTAGCTGCAGCTTCTTTTAAAAGCAAACAAATGGCAGGCCACGCCTGGCCTTTTCCATTTCCTACGTCTTGGAGAGTATTCCCCATCCCTGCCCAGCGAGCAGCCTCGTTCTCTTGTTACTGTCGAGGTGCCGTACCTTGTGCAGATGCTGCTCTGTGAGTATCCTTGTGCTGTTCCCACCCACTTGAGTTACTATCGAGGTGCCATAACTTGTACAGATGCTGCTCTGTGAGTATCCTTGTGCTGTTCCCACCCACTTGAATGCGTATGCAGAGGGTAAACACTGAAGAGTAGAGTTGCCATCACATGTAGGCACACCACCCTGCACAGAGGCTGTGTCAAAGTGGACTGCGCTGGGGGTGCCACAACAGACCACTTTGGCCAAGCCTGATAGGTGACTGAAGCGCCCCATGGGCCACCCCCGGCCCATGTGCATATTGAGCCCCATGTGCAGCCGTCACAGAACTGCCAGACACCTGATGATTCCATTTGCATTTCTCTCATTTTGACTGAGGGTGTGTGTTTCCTCATGGAATCTATTGGTTTTTCTACAAACTCTGTTCCCCTTTACCAGTCTTTCTGTGCATGGTTTCACTATGTGATAAGTTAGGTAAAACTGCATTTTGAATATTTTCCCAGTTTTTTGTTTGTGGCTTTCAAGTTTATATTTTTTAAATGTTTGTTTATTTTCATCTACTTGAAAGCCAGAGAGAGAGAGAGAGAGAGAGAGAGAGAGAGAGAAATACATTCCATCCCCTGGTTCACTCTCAGATACCCACAACAGTCAGGATGACTGGGCCAGACCAGAGCCAGGAGCCTGTAACTCCATCCCGGTTTTGCACATGGGTGGCTGGGACCCAAATACTTGAGCCATCATCCACCGCCTCCCAGGATGCACTAGCGGGAAGCTGCATTTGAGGCGGAACAGCTAGGGCTCAAACCAACACTCCGATACGGGATGCAGACGTCCCAAGCAGCGGCTTTAACCTGCTGCCGCGTAGCACTCACCCCCGTAGTTACATTTTTTGTGCTGTTCTTTGGCCTTGTAGGCTTTTTTTTTTTTTTTTTTGCTTGCTTGCTTTTAACTTAATCTTTGACAACTTCTGGTATCCCCCATCCCTGACAGCAAAAGGGTGAAGGGCCATTTGGTGGGGGGTGGTTTCCTCTATTGACCACCCCCCTCTTTCCATTAGATACCATGGCCTGGGAGACCATCTTGATGGATACATTGGAGGACAACATTCCCCGGGCTCGAGCCGGCCACTGTGCTGTTGCCATCAACACCCGCTTGTACATTTGGAGTGGGCGCGATGGCTACCGCAAGGCCTGGAACAACCAAGTATGCTGTAAGGACCTGTGGTACCTGGAGACAGGTAAGATGCAGTCCGACTGGGCGCCCACTGCTACCATCCCGAAAGCTAACACACCCACCCCCCTTACCAGTGGTGTTCTTTACAGAAAAGCCACCTCCCCCGGCCCGGGTGCAACTGGTACGAGCCAACACCAACTCCCTGGAGGTGAGCTGGGGGGCAGTGGCAACAGCCGACAGTTACCTTCTACAGCTCCAGAAATATGACATTCCTGCCACGGCTGCTACTGCCACCTCCCCCACACCCAATCCAGTCCCGTCTGTGCCCGCCAACCCTCCCAAGAGCCCTGCCCCAGCAGCAGCCGCGCCTGCTGTGCAGCCGCTAACCCAAGTAGGCATCACGCTCCTGCCCCAGGCTGCTGCTGCGCCCCCAACCACCACCACCATCCAGGTCTTGCCGACGGTGCCAGGCAGCTCCATATCTGTGCCCACTGCAGCCAGGACCCAAGGTAAGGTTGGGGGCATTCAGTACCTGAGTAGGGGCTGCTGCTGTGCTTCCCTGGGCCAGCTAAACTAAGTCGGCAGCCCAGCAGCTGGCGACTTCTTCGGGCATGTTCCTGAGGGTGGGGCAGGGTAAGAAGGCCCAGCTGCCGGAGACAACCAGGCGTCTGGGGGCAGGGACCAACCAGACACAGCGCAGGCAGGGCAGGGCAAGTGTGTGTGCTGAAGTTAGCAGAGGAGCTGGGATGTGACGTGCAGGGTGACTTGCTGACAGTTGGCCCCTTCTTGCAGGCGTTCCTGCTGTTCTCAAAGTGACTGGACCTCAGGCTACAACAGGAACCCCATTGGTCACTATGCGGCCTGCCAGCCAACCTGGGAAAGCCCCTGTCACTGTGACCTCCCTTCCCGCTGGCGTGCGAATGGTTGTGCCAACGCAGAGTGCCCAAGGGACGGTGAGGAATGGTCGCTGGGCTGGGCTTAGAGGGCGGGGGTGGGATCTTGCAGGGATCCAGTAGAATCAATAGGAAGCACTCTGACAGAGGCCCAGTCCCAGCCTGCACCTGTACCGCATAACCTGTGCTTTTCCAGCATTTGTAAAGTGCTGATGGTGATAGCTCGGGAAGATGTGGCAAGAGTTAATAAGTTCTTGCCTCAAAGACGGTCACCTTCCATCTGATCCTGAGGGCATTTTGAATGTGGGCTTTCTGGTCCTGGAGCCTGAGGGGAGATTAGCCAGCTGGGTTTGACCCAGGCCTGTGAGAAATGGAACTGTATCTGACTCTGGTCTTTGCTGCTGGGATTGCTGTGCCTGCTCGTGTTTGGGGCCGGCTGCAGGGAAAGCCAAGAGATGCTGGGCAGGGCTGAGCCCTTCCGCTGAGGCCTGCAGAGCAGGGAGGCAGGCGGCGCCCTGTAGGCTCACGCTCCCCGTGCCCACCGCAGGTCATCGGCAGTAACCCCCAGATGAGCGGGATGGCTGCGCTGGCAGCTGCTGCCGCTGCCACCCAGAAGATCCCTCCTTCCTCGGCGCCCACAGTGCTGAGTGTCCCAGCAGGCACCACCATTGTCAAAACCGTGGCCGTGACACCCGGCACTACCACCCTCCCGGCTACTGTGAAGGTGGCCTCCTCGCCAGTCATGGTGAGCATTAGGTTTTCTGGTCCTGTTTCTGAGCCGGCAGCCTCAGGACTGGGGGCTTCTGGTCACTCATCTGACGACAGTGGTCACTCCTTCTGGGCTTTGGACCAACCCTCAGGTTATTGGTCCACAATTGGTGCGTGCGTGGGCTGTGGAAAAAGCTGTCACCCTTAGGTAGGGGTGCGACAGCCTTAGGCTAGACCTGTAATCTTTCAGCTTGCTTGTGTCCTTCAAAATGTGTTGTTCTTTGGCCTGGGATAGGGGAGGAGAGGGGGAAGATGAGGCTGAAGCTGCAAGCCTTCTGTGGGCATTCTGGGTGGTGGCACCGCCCATCATGTATCTCTGTCCCCTCTAGGTGAGCAACCCGGCCACCCGCATGCTGAAGACTGCAGCCGCCCAGGTGGGGACATCGGTCTCCTCCGCTGCCAACACATCCACCCGCCCTATCATCACGGTGCACAAGTCGGGGACTGTGACGGTGGCCCAGCAAGCCCAGGTGGTGACCACAGTGGTGGGTGGGGTCACCAAGACCATCACCCTCGTGAAGAGTCCCATCTCTGTCCCAGGAGGCAGTGCTCTGGTGAGTGACAGGCACCACCTGGCGGCATGTGACAGCTGCCAGGCCACGATGACTGCCAGTGGTGACTTGCTGCTCTGGGCCAGCTCCAGGAGAGCCCCAGCCCAGGCCATGCCCTTGTTTGGTTTCCGGGTCACTCCCTACTGCTTTCTTTCCTTTCCAGATTTCCAATCTGGGCAAAGTGATGTCAGTAGTCCAGACCAAACCAGTTCAGACTTCAGCGGTTACAGGTCAGGCATCTACGGGCCCCGTGACTCAGATCATCCAGGTGAGCTCTTGGTCCGTGCCACAAGTGGTCCCCTTCCTCTGCCTCATAAGCAAGAGTGGGTGCCAGGCCACAGCCCAGACTTGAATCCCTGCCCATGGGGGATCCCCCAAGATGTGTAGTTCAGGAAGTCCTACAGCCCAGTCCCATCATCCACAGCACCTAGAATACCCCCTGAGCTCCTTAGGCTGCCATCACAGGGTAGCCCGCTCATCTACCTGCTTACCCCTTTCAGACCAAAGGGCCCCTGCCAGCGGGGACAATCCTGAAGCTGGTGACCTCAGCGGATGGCAAGCCTACCACCATCATCACTACCACGCAGGCCAGTGGGGCGGGAACCAAGCCCACCATCCTGGGCATCAGCAGCGTCTCCCCCAGTACTACCAAACCTGGCACGACCACCATCATCAAGACCATCCCCATGTCAGCCATCATCACTCAGGCGGGCGCCACGGGTAGGAGCCTGCCCCACTGTGTGAATTCTGTAGCTTCTGGCTGGTGAGGAGGTGAAGTCACACCAGGAAGGGGAATGGAAGCTAGTTGCTCTGTGCTCTTCGAGTTTGCTTTGGTTCCCCTTTTTGATCCCCTGCTTGCATTTCTGTTTGAAGGTCTGGAGGGAGATGGCAGGGTCGTGGCGACAATTTATAGTTCTTCCTTCTGATCTAGAGGCGGCAGGGGAGACACTGGGCCAGGGGACCCTCCCAAGGCTGAATTCCTGGGCCCGTCTCTCTGTCCAGGTGTGACGAGCAGTCCTGGAATCAAGTCCCCCATCACCATTATCACCACCAAGGTTATGACTTCAGGAACTGGAGCACCTGCCAAGATCATCACTGCTGTCCCCAAGATTGCCACTGGCCATGGACAGCAGGGAGTGACCCAGGTGAGGCATGCCCCGGCCCTTTCCTCAGGCCAGTCTCCTCCAGTCCAATCCAGCCAGCTTAGGAGTGACGTTGGTGGCACTTTCCTTTGCTGTTCCAGGTGGTGCTAAAGGGGGCCCCTGGACAGCCAGGCACCATCCTCCGCACCGTGCCCATGGGGGGTGTTCGCCTGGTTACCCCCGTCACTGTCTCTGCCGTCAAGCCGGCTGTCACCACGTTGGTTGTGAAGGGCACCACAGGTGTGTAGCCCACGGGTCAGGGCCTGAGCAGTGGCCGGGTTCCATCCCTCCTCTTGTGACTACATCCCTGCGGTCCGGCTGGGGAGGGTAGCAGATGTTCTCTCCAGAGCCTTCTGTCTCCCATGGCTACCCTTCAGGGTTTCTGGCAGCCCAGCCTCCTCCAGGGAGAAAAGCTGCTGCAAAGGTGGTAGCAGCGACAGGCCTCATTTCCGCCTCTCCCTCCCACCCTGCCTCCCTGTAGGTGTCACAACTTTAGGCACGGTGACAGGCACTGTCTCTACCAGCCTCGCTGGAGCTGGGGGCCACAGTACCAGCGCCTCCCTGGCCACGCCCATCACCACTTTGGGCACCATTGCCACCCTGTCGAGCCAAGTGATCAACCCCACTGCCATCACAGTGTCGGCTGCACAGACCACGCTGACGGCAGCTGGTGGGCTCAGCACCCCCACCATCACCATGCAGGTAGGACTGGGCCCAGGGACACGTTCTGTCTCCAGGGCATTGTGCTGCTGGGTGCAGCGGCGACCAGGCTCCCCTTACCTGAGACGTTCTCCCTGTTGGCGCCCAGTCCCTGGCATTGTCCGCTCGTCAGGGAGGCACCGTGCTTCAGCCATGTGTGGGTGTTGGCCATCAGGTTCTTCCTCTTGTAACGTAACAGAGGATATCAGTGCTTTTTGGGTGTATACGTAGTGTTTCTTCTCTCCATACTGTTCCTAAGCTGAATTCCTGGAATGTGGAGAAGTGTGTCTTGCTGGCCTTTGTGTGTCATGGTGGCGGGGCCGGGGGGGTCCCATTCCCTGGCAGGGCGCTTACCTCTGGCACAGGCCCCTCCCCTGCCTGGGCCTTGCCTCACAGCCCCTTCTCTGTGCGGTTGCCCTTGGTGGCTGAGTGGCAACTCCTCCCTGGTGACTGAGCCAGTGTCTTGGGATCAGAAGACAATTGGATCTTGAATTTGCAAGGACTGTTTAGGAGTTGGTGGTCTTGATTGGCACGGGTGACACTGCAGGACCAGCTGTAGCACTAACTCTTCTGGTCTTGTGTGTTCCACAGCCTGTCTCCCAGCCCACCCAGGTGACTCTGATTACAGCGCCCAGTGGAGTTGAGGCGCAGCCTGTGCACGACCTCCCTGTGTCCATTCTGGCCTCACCCACCACAGAACAGCCCACAGCCACCGTCACCATTGCCGACTCGGGCCAGGGTGACGTGCAGCCTGGCACTGTGACACTAGTGTGCTCCAACCCACCCTGCGAGACTCACGAGACTGGCACCACCAACACGGCCACCACCACGGTGGTGGCTAACCTTGGGGGACACCCCCAGCCCACCCAAGTGCAGTTTGTCTGTGACAGGCAGGAGGCAGCTGCTACTCTTGTGACCTCAGCGGTGGCGCAGCAGAATGGCAGCGTGGTCCGCGTCTGCTCCAACCCGCCCTGCGAGACCCACGAGACCGGCACCACCAACACCGCCACCACCGCCACCTCCAACATGGCCGGGCAGCACGGCTGCTCGAACCCGCCCTGTGAGACCCATGAGACCGGCACCACCAGCACCGCCACCACCGCCGTGTCCAGCATCGGTGCCAGCCAGCAGCGTGATGCCCGCCGTGCCTGTGCCACCAGCACACCCACTGTGGTCCGGATCGGGGTGGCTGCTGGGGGATCAGAGGGAGCCCAGGGTTCTGTGAAGCCCCAATGCCAAACCCGCCAGACCAGTGCAACCAGTACCACCATGACTGTGATGGCGACTGGGGTCCCATACTCTGCCGGGCCACTCCTGGGGCCAAGCATGGCACTGGAGGCTGGGGGCCACGGCACTACCTTTGTGCAGTTGGCACCTCTGAGCAGCAGAGTCGGTCCAGGTGGACCTGGCAGCAAGAACATGCCCTTGGGGCGCCAGCTGGAGACCCTTCACATCCACACAAGCAACAGCCCCGCTGTGGTGCGGGGGCCGCTCACACCTGTGTACGACAGCCTCCAGTCCAGCTCACCCAGCACCACTGTGACTGTGACAGGTCTGGAGGCGCTGCTGTGCCCCTCAGCCACCGTGACCCAAGTCTGCTCCAACCCGCCGTGTGAGACCCACGAGACGGGTACCACCAATACCGCCACTACCTCCAATGCAGGCAGCGCCCAGCGGGTGTGCTCCAACCCGCCTTGTGAGACCCACGAGACAGGCACCACGCATACGGCCACCACTGCCACCTCAAATGGGGGTGCAGGCCAGCCTGAGGGTGGGCAGCAGCCTCCCACGAGTCGCCCTTGCGAGACGCACCAGACCACTTCCACTGGCACCACCATGTCGGTCAGCGTGGGTGCCCTGCTCCCTGATGCCGCCACCTCCCACAGGACCCTGGAGTCCAGCTTGGAGGTGACAGCACCACCCGCCGTCACCCAACAGGCTAGTGCCACGTTGCTTGCTCCGTTCCCAACGCAAAGGGTGTGCTCCAATCCCCCGTGTGAGACCCACGAGACGGGCACCACACACACAGCCACCACTGTCACCTCCAACATGAGCTCAAACCAAGGTGAGTGAGGCAGTGGACCTAGCACGTGTGGTCTCCCAGGGCTCAGAAGACCAAGGCAGTGGTAGAGAAGTCTGTCTAGAGTCCCAACACGTTCTCTGCACCCGTTTTGCCAGCGGGGTGGGGTGGAGGTGGTCTGGCTGTGTGCAGCACAAACGACAGGATCCCCAGGTAGGCCGCCCTGTACTGCTCTGCTCACTTAAGGCTAGCTGAAGCCAAATGGAGGCCTCGGAGCTCCTGCCCAGCGGCCTTGTGTCTGTTACCCCCACAGACCCCCCACCAGCTGCCAGTGATCAGGGAGAGGTGGAGAGCAGCCAGGGTGACGTGAGCATAACCAGCGCTGGTGCCATCACGACAACTGTGTCCGCCACTCTGCCGCGAGCTGTGACGACTGTGACACAGTCCACACCTGTCCCAGGCCCCTCTGTGCCGGTAAGAGTCCAGGACTCCCTCAGCATTCTCCTGCCCTCTGTGCCTCTGGTCCGTGGGAACATGTTCCCGAACCGGACAGCAGATGTCACTCTTGTACCAGACATGGTATCGCTCTTGGGCCCTTTTGCAGACCATATAAGGACAGCCTTGGGGTCTGCCAAGAAAGGAGGCAGCAGGCAGGAATCCCAGGACCTCAGTGGCAATGGGGCACTTGTAGTCCTAATCATTTCCTGTAGCCTGTAAAAGGAAGACAGTGGGGTGAGGTAGGGGGTGGGGAGGAGGTGTCTACCCCCTTGTCTAGGCCAGGCGTCCTCTCTGAGAACAGGCTTATTGCGACTAGGGTGTCTCATGGCTCTGTCCTCTCGCAACATGTCTCATGCCATTCTGTGAACTGCTGCCCCGCACCCCTGATAACATGGCGTTGAAGTAGCCCATCGAGAATGAAATCCGGAGGCCGGCAGGGAAACACGGCAGCTATGTTGCTCCTCAGCCCCACTGCCTGGTTCTGGCCTCCCTCTCCTCCCCTCTGACGGGGGCTTCTCTCCCTTTCTAGAAGATCTCATCAGTGACTGAGACTACCCCAGGGGCTCTGACTACTGAAGTCCCCATCCCAGCCACGATAACGGTGACCATAGCCAACACAGAAACTTCTGACATGCCCTTCTCTGCTGTTGACATCCTGCAGCCCCCAGAGGAACTCCAGGTCTCACCAGGGCCTCGCCAGCAGCTGCCGCCACGGCAACTCCTGCAGTCTGCCTCCACACCCCTGATGGGGGAGACCACCGAGGTCCTGTCAGCCTCCCAGGC
Organism: Lepus europaeus; assembly: GCF_033115175.1. NCBI lineage: Eukaryota > Metazoa > Chordata > Mammalia > Lagomorpha > Leporidae > Lepus > Lepus europaeus. Next base: position 771,425 of record NC_084850.1, read on the forward strand.
CCCTGAGCTCCAGGCCGCCGTGGATCTGAGCAGCACAGGGGACCCATCTTCAGGCCAGGAGCCTACCAGCTCAGCGGTAGTGGCCACGGTGGTGGTACAGCCACCCCCGCCCACCCAGTCCGAAGTAGACCAGTTGTCACTTCCCCAAGAGCTGATGGCCGAGGCCCAGGCGGGCACCACCACCCTCATGGTAACAGGGCTCACCCCTGAGGAGCTGGCAGTGACCGCTGCCGCAGAAGCAGCTGCTCAGGCTGCAGCCACCGAGGAAGCCCAGGCCTTGGCCATCCAGGCGGTACTCCAGGCTGCACAGCAGGCCGTCATGGGTAGGTGTCACCCGGGAGCCCAAAGGGAAGATGGGACCGTCTCAAGGGGTTACAGCTCTAGATGAAAGGCTATGGGGACATCCTGGGAGGAAAAGGCCCCCTGAACCCTGAAGGTGGCACGAGTCACGTGATGGAGAGCATCGCCTCGTGGGCCCAGGCAGGTGGCCATTAGTGGAAAGGAAGGCGGCAGGGCCCCTTGGCCAGGTCCCCCTTGTAGTGGGAAGAGGCTGAGATAAAGGTGGTTTGGGAAGCAGGGTCTCTGGGATCAGCTCTGAGCACCTCCGTCGGGGGCATAGTCTGTGCATTGGGCATGCGCACCAACGTTCCTGTTAAGTAGTGTTTCGCTTGATCCTGGAGCAGGCACTGGGGAGCCCATGGACACGTCTGAGGCAGCGGCGGCTGTGACGCAGGCAGAGCTGGGTCACCTGTCAGCCGAGGGGCAGGAGGGCCAGGCCACCACCATCCCGATCGTGCTGACGCAGCAGGAGCTGGCTGCGCTGGTGCAGCAGCAGCAGCAGCTGCAGGAGGCCCAGGCCCAGGCCCAGCAGCAGCACCTCCCCACCGAGGCCCTGGCTCCTGCGGACAGCCTCAATGACCCGACCATCGAGAGCAACTGTCTCAGTGAGCTGGCCGGGGCCGTGCCTAGCACTGTGGCGCTACTGCCCTCCACAGCCACCGAGAGTGAGTGGGGAACTTGAGCTTTAATGCTTGCCCTAGGGAGCTCAGTGGATTGAAGAGAGGTCTCTCGCGACCTGGGAATGAATTAGTGATTCGCTGGGTAGGGGGTGGGCAGGGTCCTGCAAGAGCAGGACAAGGGTGCCAGTAGGCCCAGGCCCTGTGTGGAAGGCAGGTCTCTAGAACCTTCCCCATTGACACTGTCTCTCCTTCCAGGCCTGGCCCCATCCAACACATTTGTGGCCCCCCAGCCGGTTGTGGTAGCTAGCCCAGCAAAGCTACAGGCTGCAGCTACTCTGACTGAAGTAGCCAATGGCATTGAGTCCCTCGGTGTGGTGAGTTGAGTCTAACGGGACCTGGAGGAGGAGTGAGGGGCTGCTTCCAGGTCCTGAATGCTGAGGGCCTGTTGGTTTTCCAGAAGCCGGATCTGCCGCCCCCACCCAGCAAAGCTCCCGTGAAGAAGGAGAACCAGTGGTTTGATGTGGGGGTCATCAAGGGCACCAATGTAATGGTGACACACTATTTCCTGCCACCAGATGATGCTGTCCCGTCAGATGTAAGTATCCCCAGGAGCTGACCCCTTTGGTGGGTGGATCCTTCCGTGAAGCAAGTATCGGCAGAGACAAGCTTGGGTCTGCTACCCGCAGCAGGGGCTCCGAGGAAGCTGCCCCGTCTTTGGGTCCACTTGAGCAGCCAGGAAACCTGAGGTCAGAGAGGTAGAGACTGCTCTTCTGAGGTAGTGAAAAGAAGCGACAGCTGTTGGTACTTGAAGGTGGTACCTGGCCCAGGTCAGCTTTACCGTGCTGCCCTTCTTGCCACGAAGGGACAGCCATCACTGACCTCCTCTGCCCTTGTAGTCCTCCTGGCCGGCCGTGCCAGTCCCAGGATGAAAAACGGCTCCTCTGCTGGTCCCAGAGCTACCACCTTTATTTTTTTTCTTCCCCATTTTATTTGAAAGGCAGCCAGGTATCTTCCATTCACTGGTTTATTCCCCAAATGCTTGTAACAGGCAGGGCTGGGCTAGGCTGGAGCCTGGAGTGAGGAAGTCAACCTGGGTCTCCCACATGGGTGTCGGGGCCAAGCTGTTCAGGGCTTCACCACTGCCTGCCAGGGTACGCATTAGCAGGGAGCTGGATCGCAAGCAGAGGTGGCACGATTTGAACCAGGCACTCCAACACGGGATGGATGGTGGGCATCCCGAGCAGCATCCTAACCTGCGCCAGACGCCCGCCTCTGAGCTGCCTTCTTGACAGTGGGCTTTGTGTCTCTTTGTTCCCTCTTCTGTTCCGTCCTCTATTCCCAGGATGACTCGGGCACTGTCCCTGACTATAACCAACTGAAGAAGCAGGAGCTGCAGCCGGGCACAGCCTATAAGTTTCGTGTGGCTGGGATCAACGCCTGTGGCCGGGGGCCATTCAGCGAGATCTCAGCATTTAAGACGTGTCTGCCTGGTTTCCCAGGGGCCCCTTGTGCCATTAAAATCAGCAAAGTGAGTCTTGCTGCATGTACCCTTCTGCCTCTGGTTGGTCCTCTGCCTGCAGGGTGCGGAACAGCTTACAACAGAGTGCACGCGCTCAGCACTCCCTATCTGTGCTAGGGCAGGTCACGGGAACAGTGCCAGGCAGGGGTGACTCAGGGGAGCCCCAAGGATGTGGGCAAGGGCAGCAGGGCCCCATCTTTAGTGAACAGACACTGCTATTGTGGGTAATGTCACAAGCCCATCCCTTTCCATCCATCCCCAGCCTCATTTCATCTAATCTTGAAAACATCTCAGATGTGGAAACTGAGGCATCGAGAGGCTAAGTCACACCTAGCAGAGTGGCAGAGTGGGTATAGGAAGGTGTGGGTTTATTGTTTCATTTTTATTTGAGAGACTAGCAGAGTTAGAGAGAGCTTCCATCTGCTGCTTTGTTGTCCGAGATGCCCACAACAGCCGGGGTTGAGCCAGGCCAAAGGTGAGAAGACAAGAACTCCATCCAGGTCTCCCACGTGGGTGGCAAGAACCCGACTACTGGAGTCATTACCTGCTGCCTCCCAGGGGTGTGTTAGAAGCCAGCTGCAGTCAGGAGTCAGAGCCAGAGCTAGGACCCTTTGTACTCAGGCAGTCCAGTGCGGGATGTGGGAGTTCCAACTGGTAGCTTAACTGCTAGACCAAATGCTCACCCCAAGGCTGTTCCAGTTCATTTTATTTCTTCCACTTAGGGGCAGATCTCTTTAAAGCTCTTTGAATTTTGATGTGGACTATCTATGGTGTTATGAAAAATAATGGCTTGTGTGACATATGAGCAGTCTGTTCTGGAAGCTTCTAGCCCCCTCTGTTGTCCTGGGGATGGGCAGGTTGGGCCCTGGCCACAATAGCTGAAGAGGGCAAGGCTTGACCTTGTGCTCCCTTGGTTCTAGAGTCCAGATGGTGCTCACCTTACCTGGGAGCCGCCCTCTGTGACCTCCGGCAAGATCATAGAGTACTCCGTGTACCTGGCCATCCAGAGCTCACAGGCTGGCAGTGAGCCCAAGAGCTCGGCCCCAGCCCAGCTGGCCTTCATGCGGGTATACTGCGGGCCCAGCCCCTCCTGCCTCGTGCAGTCCTCCAGCCTCTCCAATGCCCACATCGACTACACCACCAAGCCTGCCATCATCTTCCGCATCGCAGCACGCAACGAGAAGGGCTATGGCCCCGCCACCCAAGTGAGGTGGTTACAAGGTGAGTCTATTCCCCAGACTCCTTGGGCGGCTTCTAGGGAAGGGACTGGGCATCCAGCCCACCTGGGCGTTGGTAACCGACTCACTGTTCATTTGAGACCTGTTCCCACGTGGCAGTTGCCCCTGCTTTCTCCTGACTCCTGCCCTACAGTCACTGGCCTTTTGTCCTTGTGTTGGGGGCAGGGACATCAGTTCTGAGACAGACTTGACCTGGGATCTTTACGATCTGGGGCCGCTACGAGGGTGTCTCACGGGGTGCTTCGCCCGCTCTGGGGCAGCAGGCATGTCTTCTCAAGGGGGGGTCGAGGTGAGCGGAAGCAGGGAGGGTTGGGAGAAGAGCATGTCCAGAGACCCTGAAGGAGGAGGCGGGAGATCAGAGTCCAGTTGGGCGTGGGAGGAGCCCTCGCTCTGGCGAATAAGGGCTGCAGCCCCCCTGCGGAGCTGAGCCAAGAGGGTTTGCAGCAGGGTCCAGGGACAGCCAGGCGAGAGGTGCCGTGATTGGGGCCCGGAAGGGCAGTGTGGTGTGTGTCGGGCCGGGCTGGCGGCCCTGCTGGCTGGGGAGACATGGGATTGCATCTTCTCACTGATACTCGCCCCTCTCTGCCTCTCAGAAACCAGTAAAGACGGCTCTGGCAGCAAGCCGGCCAGCAAGCGGCCCATGTCTTCTCCAGAAATGTAAGGAGGAAAGCCCCTCCCTCTCAGGAGCCTTCTGAGGCTGCGGGTGGGAGTGCCTGGGGGGGGCGCTTAGCTGGACCCACGCTGCGCGTCTCTGCCCCTGCACCTCTTCTCCCCATTGATGGCGAATGCGGTGCTGTTGGGACCCGCACTAACTGTCCCTTTTCCATCTTCCAAGGAAATCCGCTCCAAAGAAATCTAAGGCAGATGGTCAGTGAGAGGAAGCTGACCAGCACCTGGATTCTTCTCCAGACCCCCCCTTCTGCTTCAGGAACCACCCCCCCGGGCACACCCCTCCCTCCCGTCCCACCCGTGTCCATACTCCACCCTCACGAGCCACTGGCCTGTGTTCGTTCTCTCTCTCTCTCTGTTTTTAAAATAAAGAAAGCACATTTTACCGTGGCTGTTGGGAGGAAGCAGAAGGCCAGTTGGGAAGAACAGTAAGCGAGAGTAGGGTGCCTGCTTCCTCCTCAGTGGGTGCCGGCCCTCCCCGCTGTGCGAGGCTGGAGAACTCAGAGACCGCAGAGGGAGAGAAAGTGAAACTTAAAGGAGACAGAAAATGCCAGCCCTTCAAAGCCCACACCTGTTTTGTGCTTTTTCTCCCATGGCCGGAGGGGGAAGCCAGGGGCTGTGCGGGGAACAAGCATAGGAGCCAAGGAAAGAGGTCTCAAAGAGGCTTCCCACGGTGCCCTGGCCCAGGTGTCTGGTTCTACTTTATTGCGTTTCCCTTGTGTTCCCAGCTACCTTCCACCCCTTCCTCAGGCTTAGCCAGCCCTTTCTGTGCCCATGATCCCACCGGAAGCTTCACATTTCCTCAGAGGCCTTTGCTCCCACCTCTTCTTCCCTTCCCCATTATGGCAAGACAAGAAAGGAGAGAAAAGACAGGAAAGGAGGAGCAGGTGGGGGCGGGGCGGCTGAGCAGCGTCTGTGAGAACGTCCCGATGGGGTGTGGAGTAGCTCCCACCAAGCCTGGCTTGGGCCCTTCCTGGCTCTGAAGCTGGGGGCTGCATCACCAACTGCTGCATTTGTTGTATTTTTTAAGTTGAAATCAATGAAGTTAACATTTTTATTGTAATTTTAGCCTTAGTGTGTGGGGTTTGTCCCTTTTTTGTTGTTAGTTGTGTACAGAATGTGTATCTTTTTTTTTTTTTTTACCCCCTTCTCGGCTAATTCTTGGCAGGGATCTTTTTGGAGGAAAACGCAGGGGGCAGCTGGGGCAGGAAAGGTATGGAATCTCCCACGTGGGGTCTGCTGTCACTGCCCACTTTGATTTCCTGTTGTTAGTCCTGCCCTCTTCCTTTTGTCTGTCCCAGGCCTCTGGGACAGAGGAGGGAGTGAGCCATCGCACCTCAGTCCTCTAGGGCGAGCGCTCCACACTTAGAGGGTCAAGCTTGAGGGTGGGCTGGAGCCTGCTTGTCTTGGCTTCACAGCTCTTTCCCTGCCCCTCAGCCAGGCTTAGAGATACCCTGAAGGGCTGCTTCTGCAGCCAGGAAAGGGGTGGTTAGAGGGGAGCCGGGCCTTCGTGGAGGCAGCCCAGGGAGGCTGGGGCAATTGAGTGGGCTAACGGCACCAACCACCAGCTCAATGAATTTGTAGCTTTGTCCCCAGCCAACCTATCCTCCTGTCTAGGGTCACACTCAGAAATTTGGGGCCCTGGAGTTTTCTGCCCAACATCTGCGCTTTAGGCAACAAGCAAGGCTTGCAAGCAGATCGCAGAAAGACTTAAAATGAGCAGCCAATGTTCTCAGTCCCCGCATCTCTGCCCGGAGATGTGGTGGGGGGGTGGCCCTCCACCTATGCCCTGCACCTCCGGGGCCTCTGGTTTGTTGTATTATAGTATATTTCGCTGTGGAAGACGTCACGTTAAGTCACCTTGGAGCCCACTCGCCTGGTCCCATTGTTCGACCCCATCCCTTCTCCCAAGCGCCCTTTGATTTCTCTTGTTTCTGAGAACAGTACGCCCGTTCATCTATTGTAGAGTAACCCCTTGTGACTCAATATTACCATAGTGCGATGTCGTTTTGTGCTATTTTGAACAATTAAAAGACTTTTTTTGAAATAACCATCTGGCATCTGATTGTGTTGGGGATTCCGTGACAGGCGCCTGGAGGGGGAAGCTGGGGTCTGCCCAGAGCTCATTACTGACACTTCCAAAGTATGGAGGCACGCAGGGGTGAGGCCCATACCCCTGGCTTGTGGCTCCAGGCTCCTGGCTGCCGGCCCGGGGGAAGGCCAGGTGTGTGCCTCTACTTCGCGAGTCAGACCACGTGCACTTCCCTACCCCGCTGGGCAGTGGCCTGGCAGGTCGCCAGCAGCTTCTGTGCTTTCACTGCAAGCACAGGGCCCCCAGGGTGTCCCCACCAGGACAGCTCTGTCTGGCATGAGGTGGGTGCAGTGGGAGTGACTCATCCCGTTCCCTCGTGAGCTAGGGCTCCAAAGGGAAGAAGCAAGACAAGTGTTGACGCACAGTGCCAATGGGGTTGAGGGTATGCTTTCTGTTAGATGGGAAGAGTTTACTGCTAACCAACCCAAGGGCCACGAGCCTGGTGTGGGACCTCGAGCTGGTGGCCTGGGTTCTCAGCTAGTGCTCATGCCACAAGGAGGGGTGCAGCGGCACACATCCTCAACATCCCATTTGTCTCCTTAACACCTCTGTTGCCTGAGCTCCCCCAGCCCAGTTCTGGGTAGCAGACACTTGATGGTGGTACCAGACCCACCCCCGCCTTGTTCTGCATGTGTGCCCTCGCTGCCTGCGGGCGCATCAGAGGCCCGGGGCAATCCCACCTCTCCTGGAAACCTCTTTGCAGTGAGCTGTTTCCCTACAGCTTTGTGCCCTGTGGGTCCACTGCCGCCATCTCGCCTGCTGGCCTCGACAGCAGCCATGGCTTTCTTCCCCTGAGCCCTCCCACACCCCCGGCGCATCTGACCTGCCTTGGATCCCAGCATGGGGTCCTAAGGTTGAAGAGAGGGACCTCACAGCGCAAGGGCCCAGGGCTGCAGCTAAGGGTACCTGTGGGGCTGGCCCAGAAAGTGCAGGGAACCCCTGTGCACTTTGCCAGACTTGACCAATGGCTTTGTGGGTGCTTGGTCTGGGAAGGGCGCAAGGGTTCTTGCCACCCTGCTCCAGTAGCTGCCCTCTGCCAGTCACCTGCCTTCCACCTCCCCTACAAGTAGGCCACTCCAGAAGGCAAAGGGCCACGCCAGTGTGTCTGGTGCTGGCCATGGCAGGGCCTCTTCGGGAGGCACGTGGCAACAAGTGCAGGCTGCTGCGAGGACAGCTGGGTACAAAGCCAGGCCCTCCTAGGCACGAGCCACAGGGGAGGAGGGGTGCAAATAGAGCGGACACCTGCCTGCTGGACAGAGACCAGCCTACTTCCCAAGCATCCCGAAGTGGAATTGTTTGAGGTTGACAGGACTGGCCTGAAGCAGGAATACTGGCCACCAAGCAAGCGGCTGTGGCCTGCGAGGAGACAGCCATTGTGACATCAAAGACTAGCACACATAGCCGGTGCCACGGCTCACTAGGCTAATCCTCTGCCTTGCGGCGCCGGCACACCGGGTTCTAGTCCCGGTCGGGGCACCGATCCTGTCCCGGTTGCCCCTCTTCCAGGCCAGCTCTCTGCTGTGGCCAGGGAGTGCAGTGGAGGATGGCCCAAGTGCTTGGGCCCTGCACCCCATGGGAGACCAGGAGAAGCACCTGGCTCCTGCCATCGGATCAGCGCGGTGCGCCGGCCGCGGCGGCCATTGGAGGGTGAACCAACGGCAAAGGAAGACCTTTCTCTCTGTCTCTCTCTCTCTCACTGTCCACTCTGCCTGTCAAAAATTAAAAAAAAAAAAAAAAAAGACTAGCACACAGCAGCAGGAGCCCCCATCCAGGGCTATGCCTGGGGGCTGCGACCTTCCGCGGCAGCCAGAGCCCAGGGCTGCGGTGCAAGGTCTAGTTAAGCTCCTGAGCCTTCTAGAAGTCCAAGCTTCTCGCAAGCCATGCTGGGAGTCCAGAGACCTCGGGCATTGTGGCTCCTAGAAGCAGCGCCCTCCACATCATTTCTCTGAGAAGTGCAGCTGCCCAGCTGGCAGGGAGGGTGGGAGACTGCCTGGGAGCAAGGAAAAACAGGGCTGGGCCCCTAGGAGAGGGGTCTGGAGGGCTGGAGCGAGGAGGGGGGGCGACACTTGCTCTTACCTGTACAGTTCCCACCTGGCCTCCCAAGTTTTGGTGAGAAACAGACTCAACAGAGAGCATCTGCCCGCCCTGGGAGGTCATAGTTCAGCAGGGCCTGCTGATTCCGGTCTTTATAGTGGATCCCTGTGCTGCTGCACCCCTGAGTCGGCTGCCCTGCCCAGCTCCCCCCCACGCCCCTCCCTAGGTCCCAGGCCGTCCTGCCTGCTCACCGAGCAGAGAATCTGGAGCTGACGGTGTCTGGAACTTGGGCTGCTGAAAGATCTTGGCGGGGCCGGTGCCTCCAAGCCCCGCCCCCCGAGCCCTGCGGAACTCTCAGGAGGAGGGGGTGGGTGGGGCGCAACTCGGTCAGCTGAGTGACAGTCACGGGACTGAGGCCAGTTCAGTCTGGCTTCCTGGAGGAGAGGGAGGGATGAGCAGGGGTCTCCAAGTGCGACAGGCCAGTGGTGGGGCCCGTGGCGGGGGGTGCTGTCCTGGAGGGCCCTGAGGGCTGGTGGGGTCAGAAGCCTCGCATAGAGGTGGGGGTGGGGCTGGGGGTGTTAGGAAACCCCAGAGGGGCGGGATCCCGAAGCTCCGGGGGAGATGGGGAAGTTGCTGTGGGTGAGCTGCACCTCCAAGCCCCAAGTTTCCGGCAGGCCATGGAGAAGGAGCGGGGCACCATGCAGGCGTGGAAGGAGCGAGTAGGGCAGGAGCTGGACCGCGTGGTGGCTTTCTGGATGGAGCACTCCCACGACCAGGACCATGGGTGCGCTGCCTCTTTGCTCTACCTCACCCTCAAGGGGCTCCAGGGGCAGCAGCGGGGGGCTCGATGCCCCTTCAGTCTTTTGCTACCCCTGCGCGTCCCACAGGGGCTTCTTCACGTGCCTCGGCCGTGATGGGCAGGTGTACGACGACCTCAAATACGTCTGGCTGCAGGGGAGGCAGGTAAGGGTGTTCCCTGATGCACTTGGGCCTCTCTTGCCTCAGTGCGCACAGTACGGCCATGGGGGCTCCTCTTCACCTCAGCCACACCCCGCAGACCTGAGCTTGCTCTCTGGTTGCCCCACAGGTATGGATGTATTGTCGCCTCTACCGCAAGTTTGAGCGCTTCCGCCACTCTGCGCTTCTGGACTCTGCAAAAGCAGGTGCAACATTCCTTGCCCATCTTCCTAGTGGCCTCTGGGAAGGCAGGAAAAACCGTGTGTGCCTGGGGGGGGGGGGTTCTGGGCCTCACCTGAGTCCCAGCACCCCACCTTCGCAACTGCCAGGTGGCGAATTTTTGCTGCGTTATGCCAGAGTGGCGCCGCCTGGCAAGAAGTGTGCCTTTGTGCTGACCCGGGATGGCCGCCCGGTCAAGGTGCAGCGGACCATCTTCAGCGAGTGTTTCTACACTATGGCCATGAACGAGCTGTGGAGGGTGACAGGAGAAGTGCATTATCAGGTGCACCCCGGAACTCTGTTGGGATATGCAGGTCCCACTCCCGCCCTGAGAGCTGTGCCCTGCCCCCAGTTGGCAGGGAACCTCTCCCTCTTCCCTGTACTATAAGACCCCGACTCCACTGCCTGGGAGTTGCCTGCACCCCCAGACGGGGAGCCCCCAGAGCAGGCTGGGGCCAACCCGGCCCAGGAGCCAGACCCACAGCAGGCCCCTTGGTGAAGTGTCCTTGGAGTGCATGAGAGGCCACGGGCTTCCCGCCCAGGGCCGAGTCCTCAGGACCCCACCAGGTACCTGGGGACGGGACAGGTGGGACAGCAGCCTCAGCTGGGCCTCTCCTTGCCCCCCCCCCAGAGTGAGGCCCTGGAGATGATGGATCAGATCATCCGCTGGGTGCGGGAGGACCCATCGGGGCTGGGCCGGCCCCAGCTCCCAGGGTCCCCAGCGGCGGAGCCCATGGCAGTGCCCATGATGCTGCTCAACCTGGTCGAGCAGTTCGGGGAGGCTGATGAGGAGCTGGCGGGGAGATACGCCGAGCTGGGGGACTGGTGCGCCCGCAGGATTCTGCAGCACATCCAGGTGGGCGGGGCCAGGGGGCCTGGGCGGGGACAGAGGGCTGATCCCCACGCACAGGGCTGCCTCCAGTGCCCGCACCTGCCCTGCAGTCGGGGAGGCTCGGCCCCTAGGGAAGCTGGACGGCCCCAGCAGGCCCCAGGCTCCCAGAGCTGGGTGGGTGGGGCTGTGGGCTGGAGGGTGGTGGTTGCCAGTTGATGCCTGGTTGCCTAGGGGCAGAACTGCCTCTGTTGGTTCCCTGCAGAGGGATGGACAAGCTGTGCTGGAGAACGTGTCAGAGGATGGCGAGGAACTTCCTGGCTGCCTGGGAAGACACCAGAACCCAGGTGAGGAAGCAGAGTGGCCTCAGGATTTGGCTTCTGCCTTTGCCACTTCCACCCTGTGGTGAGGAGCAGGCCGAGAAAGAGGGGTGAGGCTCCCAGAGTTGGGGAGCAGGGGTGCGAGCTAGGGGCTCCAAGCAGCTCCCACTGTTCAGGAGGGAGGAGGGCGGTGTTGGGGCCTTGAGCTGGTTCCTTCTTACCCCTGCCCCCATCAGGCCACGCGCTGGAAGCTGGCTGGTTCCTGCTCCGGCATGCTGCCCGGAAAGGGGACCCCGAACTTCGAGCGCACGTTATTGACAAGTTCCTTTTGTTGCCCTTCCGTTCTGGATGGGACCCTGACCACGGCGGCCTCTTCTACTTCCAGGATGTTGACAACCTCTGCCCCACGCAGGTGGGAGAGCACCCAGGGACCGAATCGGGGCCAGAGGCCGGGGGTGGGGGTGCTGTGCGAGGGCTGGGCAGGCAGGGTTCTCAGGCCCCTGCGCCCACTCTGCTCTCAGCTGGAATGGGCCATGAAGCTCTGGTGGCCCCACAGTGAAGCCATGATCGCCTTCCTCATGGGCTACAGTGACAGCGGGGACCCTGCCCTGCTGCAGCTCTTCTACCAGGTGGCTGAGTACACCTTCCGCCAGGTCAGTGCTGCCTGCTCGTCCCAACGGGGGTGTGGAGGAGAAGCAGGCAGGCAGGGCCAGGCTTGCCTGGGCCAGTGGGAAGAGGTGGCAGGCAGAGCCCTGGGGTGGGGGTGGGGCCTCCTCCCCCTCACTGGTCTGAGAGTCCCTGGGGGGGGGCAGTGGTCTCTGATTAGTTAACAAAAAAGCCCCATGGGGAGGGGAGACTGTGAGCAAACACAGATGACAATGGGACCGTGGGAAATACCATGGCGGGAGAAGGGGGCAGGGCCAGAGACACTGAGCCAATGGACAAAGGAGGCGGCAGACGTCGGTTCCCGGGAGAAGGGGGTGCAGGGCCCAGGTCAGGAGTAGTGCAGCAAGGACACCTGGCAACCTTGGGAGCAAAACTGAGTGGGAGGGGGGAAAAGCAGAGAGGCCCGGAGGGTCTGTGCCTAGGAGAGTGGCCTGGGCTTTCCAGGGGCAAGGGGAGCAGACGAGACCGTGGCCGTCACCACAGCCAGCCAGATCTGGCCAGGGTGGCAGCCATGGGCAGTAGAAGTGGCAGAAGCGGGTCGGGCAGCAGGTGGATGTCGGTTTCTGTAGTTCAGAGGGAACCATCTGGGCTGGACACACAGATGTTTAGGGAATGGGGAGGCAGCAAAGGCGACAAGTGGAAGGAAAGTGAGCAGGGGACTCCCAGAGGCCCCCATGTCGGCAGCAGACTGCTGAGCTGCTCAGAGTGCTGAGCCCAGGCAGGACCCCCAACGCAGATCTGGGGCATTTCTCCAGCCATGACGATCGATCTGGATCGGAGGGAGTAAGGAGTATGCCTTGGGATCCGTGGGCCGGGGAGCCGAGGGGACATGATAGCTCCCTCTGTGGTGACTGCGAAGTTGAAGTCTAGCATTGCTTCCATCGTGACTGTTAGTGAGGTATCTGCATCACATGGCTTTGGCCAGAGGCATCTCCAAGCACCACACACGCTTGGCAGTACTTCCCCACAACGAGAGCCGTACTAGAAGCCACCAGTTTTTACGAAATGAAATGGAAGGAATACATTTTTCAAAAGATTTATTCATTTATTTGAAACCCAGAGAGAGAGGGAGAGAGATTGATCGATCCTCCAGCTACTGGTTCACTCTCCAGGCAGATCTGGCCCAGGCTAAGGCCAGGAGCCCAGAACTCCCTCCTGGGCTCCCATATGCGTGATAGGAGCCCACGCACTTGGGCCATCTTCAGCTACCTTCCTAAGTGTATTAGCAGGTGGTCACGGGAGAAAGGAAGTGTGGAATGGGCCAGTGAGTTGCTGGACATCGGCAGGGGCAGAAGGAGGGTGAGATGTATTTGGAACCCGTGGAGAGCAAGGACAAGGAGGGGTCTAATGTGCGGGATGTGCCAGACACATTAACTCCAGGGAAGTCATACCTTAAAAAGTGTCAAGGCAGGTAAACCCTCCAGCAACACTTAATTGCAACAAAGTACATTTAAATACACTAAGATGATTTCCATTCAACGAGTTGTGACAATGTATACACCTGGGCAACCAACGCCACGGTGAGGATGTAGACCATCTCTTATCTTTCCCGGGACGATTCTTTTTATTCCAATTCACGGTGTCTCGTTGCATGGCTTGCTGCCTCCCCCAACCCTGCTTGCATCTTTGTCCTGGACGCGGTGTCGAGGTTCAGAGCGCCAGGTCTGGAGTGGTGTTATGGGGTTGGCATGTGGGCGGATCCAACAGGCGCCAGCTGTCACCATCTCTATTCCAGTTTCGCGATCCGGAGTACGGAGAATGGTTTGGCTACCTGAACCAAGATGGAAAGGTCGCCCTTACCATCAAAGGGGGTCCTTTCAAAGGTGAGTGGGGGACAGTGGCGGGTCCGCAGGGGCTCGTGGCACCCACTTCACCTTCTGCTCTACCAACCTACCCACCTTCCTCTCCACACAGGCTGCTTCCACGTGCCACGGTGCCTAGCCATGTGCGAAGAGATGCTGGGTGCCCTGCTGAGCCGCCCCGCCCCCGATACCCTTCCCCCGACTGCTGTCCCCGCCCGCCAAGGCGCGGAATAAAACTGAGCCTGCTCCACTCGCTCCTGTGTGCGCCTCTGTGGGCTCGAGGGTGGGTGGGTGGCGGCGGCCGCTGGGCCGCGTCGGGCTGCAGCGCTGGCACCCGCCTGGCCCGGGGAACGCCCAGGTCCGCCCCAGGCCCGCCCCGCGCGCTGACCAGCTCGGCCCATTGGCTCCTGGCGCGCGCTGGGCCGCCCCGCGGGCAGGCCCGCCCTTTGCGCTGGGCTACCTTGCGCATTGGCCGAGCGGCCAGGAGGGAGGCTCCGGCGGCTGCGCACTTCCGGCCGGTGGCAGGGCCGCTTCACATCGCCTTTTCCGCCGCCACCCCCCCGCGATCCCGGCTCCACTTCCAGTCGCAGCACCGATCGCAGGTCGGTCCCGGCAGGCCAAGCGTCGCTTCGGAGCGCAGTGGCAGCTGACTGCGCGATCTCGATCCCCTGGGACTCGACAGCTTCTCCGCCGTTATGAACATCCGCAATGCAAGGGTGAGGGGCCGGGACGGGAGGCTGTCTGCGCCGCGTGGGCGCCGGGCCGGGTGGCCGCGTGCGCATGCTCCCGAGGGGTCCAGTTGGGCCTGGCCGGTGGCCCTGCGCGCCTGCGGCCACTGTGCCTATGAAAGTGCAGCAGCCCGAGGAGCAGTGCGGGGGAGCCGGAGGGCGCGGATCCCCCTGTTCGAAGATGTCGGGGCGCTCATTGGTGAAACAGCTTTGCACAGCGGCCGTGGGCCGGGCCTTGTGCAAATTCAGATGTTTCCAGCGCCTGCCTAGCCCAGAGGGATGGAGGTGGAGTCGGCAGCCGCGAAGCAGCGTTCTCAGCCGGGTGAGGCCTACTTAGTCGCCACAACCCGGGACTGAGCGCATCCGCTGCCCTGTCCCCTGCAGCCCGAGGACCTGATGAACATGCAGCACTGTAACCTCCTCTGCCTGCCCGAGAACTACCAGATGAAGTACTACTTCTACCATGGCCTCTCTTGGCCCCAGGTGGGCAGTGGTTGAGTTCGGGAGCCGGGGAGTCGAGGTGGAGGGCAACACAGTCTGAGTGGGAGCTCTGGGAGGCCAGGGAGGCTGCACGGGCAGGTGAGGGCAGCAGGGCCGAAGGAGAGGAGGCGCCTGAAGGGAGCCGGAGGTAGGAGTGGGATCCCCAGCCGGCAAAGGGGAAACGGGGCTGCTGGGAGGATCCGAGCTGTCAGAGAGCTCCCGGCATGGCTGGCGTGGCTGGCGTGGCTTACTGCGGCCCACTTGTGCCTGCCGAATGCAGCTGTGGCACGCACTTGCTTTCTGACTTCCTTTTCTCTGTCGCCAGCTCTCCTACATTGCTGAGGATGAGAATGGGAAGATTGTGGGATATGTCTTGGCCAAAATGTGAGTCACCCAGGAGGAAGAGCGAAACATGGTTCTGGGGCTGTGCCCTGGACGGCTTGGGAGTCAACAGCACGTCTGGCCGTAGATGCTGCTGGGGGTTCTTGAAGTGTTAGCTACTAGGCTTTCTTTTCTAGTACAGTGTAAAGTTCACCGACAGACTGAGCCGAAGGTAACTCCCCGCTGCTGCCCACGCCACCAGTGTCCTGTATTATTAACATGTCTTTTGTAGGGTAATTTTTTAAAAAAAGATTTATTTATTTATTTGAAATCAGAGTTACACAGAGAGAAAAGGAGAGGCAGAGAGAGAGAGAGAGAGAGAGAGAGAGGTCTTCTATCCTCTGGTTCACTCCCCAGTTGGCTGTAACAGCAGGAGCTGCGCTGATCCGAAGCCAGGAGCCAGGAGCTTCTTCTGCGTCTTCCATGTGGGTGCAGGGCCCAAGGACTTGGGCCATCTTCTACTGCTTTCCCAGGCCACAGCAGAGAGCTGGATCAAACATAGCAGAGACCTGGCGCAGCTGGGACTCAAAGCGGCGCCCATTTGGGATGCCGGCACCAGCTACACCACAGTGTCCCGGCCCCTGTAGGGAACTTTGTTAACACATGATCACCTAACACTGACACAACATTGCTAACTGCACAGTTTTTCAGTCTCTGATTCCGACAAGTGCTGGGTGTTGGCTGCTACAGTATCACACAGAATCCTCCTCTCCCCCCAACCCTCAGCAGGTGCTCTCTGCAGAGTGGTGCCTCACAAGGCTGTACACTGTGCCCAACTATGTAACAGCCGGAGACTGGCTTTTCATCCTGTTGGCGCTATGTGTATCTGGTGGGCGCTGGGGTGAGGTGGGGGGAGGGTCCAGCTGTCCCCCATCGCAGGTCTGGGGACCCTCACATCCACTATAAACGGATGCGGGGGCAGCTGTGTGCGCACCAGCCCCTTTCTAGCTGCTCTCTTTTCTCCTGCAGGGAAGAGGACCCAGATGATGTGCCACACGGACATATCACCTCACTGGTGCGTAGCCCCGCCCCAGGCTCTGGCAGTGGAGGGGGGCAAGCAGGGCTTAGTGGGAGCAGCCCCCAACGTCCCAGCCCCCGTCCTCCTTCTCTCGCCAGGCGGTGAAACGTTCCCACCGGCGCCTCGGCCTGGCTCAGAAGCTGATGGACCAGGCCTCTCGGGCCATGATCGAGAACTTCAACGCCAAATACGTCTCTCTGCATGTCAGGAAGAGGTGGATGCGGGGCAGGGGAGCGAGCGCACCGGCAAGGGGGTCCCGGGGAGCCTTGGCTTTTGCAGAAGATTGGGGAAGTGCGCTGAGCGGGAAGGAGGGACCGGGGAGAGGGGTGGGACCTGGACATGCTGTCCCGCCCCGGCCAAGTCTGTGCAGCTCAGCAGTGCCTTGTTCCCCTGCAGTAACCGGGCCGCCCTGCACCTCTATTCCAACACCCTCAACTTTCAGTAAGTACGCTGAGTATCCTAGCTGCTGGGGCGCCTTCCTGCTTGCTGACAGAGAAGCTGGCGTGGAGAGGGCACTCGCCTGCGGCAGCCAGCTCCCTATGCGTGGTGGGGGTGGGGGAGGCCGGGCGCAAGCAGCGAGAAACGCAGGCAGGAGGCTGTTTAGTGAGTTGAGGAGTCGCCGTGTGCCCAGCACAGGAGAGAGGGAGCTGGGGACACTCGCTTCCCGTCTGGGGGCGGGGGGTGGAGAGGAGACACTCTTCACCACCCAGCTGCAGGCCCCTGGGACTTTGTCCCGGAGAAGGCCCCTAGTTGGAACTGCGTCGCGGCTGAGTCAGCAGCTCCCACGTCCAGGCCATCAAGTCCGCTGCCCTGCCCAGGGACGGGCCACCTCTCAGCGCCAGTGAGTGCCCAGGAGCAGGGAAGAGGAAGCCAGCTCAGGACTTGTGCTAACAAAGCAAGCACAGAAACATCCTTGGTGGCCAGGCCAGGGACGCTGCGCGTGGCAGGCCCCAGGGCCGGTGAAGGCCTCGGGTGCTGCTTCCTGCCGGGCTGGAGAGAGCAGAGGGAAAGCTGTGCTGGAAACTGTGGCTTCTTGTGGGCGGGCCCTTCCGGGGAGGAGGACGCCGGGACGGGAGCAGGACTTGCCCCACGGTCGGGTCTTCCTCTGTGCCCAGGATCAGTGAAGTAGAGCCCAAATACTACGCCGACGGGGAAGACGCGTACGCCATGAAGCGGGACCTGACTCACATGGCCGAGGAGGTGAGTCCAGCCCGGGGGCGGGACAGCAGGCAGCCCCCAGCGCGGGGACGGACCACCAGCTGCTCGGCTGGGAGTCCTGGCCCCCGTGCCCCTCGGCTTGCTGCCCTGTCACGCGGGGAGGTGCTGTCTGGGACGCGAGAGCTGTCTAGAGGAAGCAGGACCACCCGGGCATGGCTGTGCCTGGGGCCCGCTGTGGCCTCTGCATAAACTGTGGCTCCTGCTCTTACTGAGAGAGGCCGCGCCGGGCCCCACCCAGGCCTGGGGACTTAGGGTCTCTTCCCTCCATGTCCCCTGGGCTCATGGCGGCAGCTGAGGCGGCACCTGGAGCTGAAGGAGAAGGGCCGGCACGTGGTGCTGGGCGCCATCGAGAACAAGGTGGAGAACAAAGGCGGTTCGCTTCCGAGCTCGGGAGAGGCCTGTCGCGAGGAGAAGGGCCTGGCCGCTGAAGACAGCGGTGGGGACAGCAAGGACCTCAGCGAGGTCAGTGAGACCACCGAGAGCACCGACGTCAAGGACAGCTCGGAGGCCTCTGACTCGGCCTCCTAGAGCCTGCCCCGGCCCACCGTCCTGCCCAGGAGCTCTCAAAATAAACTTCACCCCGTGGTCCTGGGGAATCTGTGTGTGTGTGTGTGTGTGAGAGAGAGAGAGAGAGAACCAGAGCGAGAAGGAGAGTGTGTGAGCATGTTTGGGAGAGAGAGAGAGAAAGAGAACCAGAGCGAGAAGGAGAGTGTGTGAGCATGTTTGGGGGCACATGGCTCCATGCAGTGCCTTTGGGTGCGCAGCAGCCTACCAAGTAGAATGGAAGAGCTGTCGGGCCTTCGGAGGTGAGACTGCTAAGTCTGATGGCTTTCAGCAGCTTTGGGCCTGGGAAAGGGGGCCTGGACTTCTGGGAGAGACCTCATTAATGTTCCAGCCTGAGCTAGGTGACCCAGCACAGAATGGAGGGACTCGCCTTGGTAGCCGCTGTCAAACCTTGGCTTCCTTCGCCGCCTCTGCTTGGTCGTCATCTTAAGGCTTAAGGTCCCCATGATGCCTTTTGAAGCTATTCCTGAACCTGGGCCCTCATTTGAGAATAACTCACAGGCTATGTTTAGTACAGACTAGCCTCTCCAGCCCTTCAGTTTCCTCTCATTCACATTTTGGGTCCTGCCAAGTGCAGGTTTACATTCGGGTTCCCCCCCTGGATTGTACGATTCCCATAGGCTTTGACAAATGCATACACTCAGGTACTCGCCATTAGAGTTGCATGCACAATATAAATTTGTTGCTCCTTGCTCCCGGACGGGCTCCTCTGGCCGCCTGCCTCCCAGCGGAGCCGGCACTCCGGAGCTGTCACTATACCTCATGCCCCAGCTACAGCAGGTGGCACGCTGCCCCCCTGCTAGGCTGAATAATTCGCCACCCGCTCCCATAGCTAGATTCTTTGGCCCGTACCTGACACGTGACCAACAACAGGCCGCGCAGAAAGCTGAAACTAGCGCGAGGGCGGGGCGGGGGCAGACTGATCAGCTGCGCCTGCGCAAAGCCGCCGCTGGAGGAGGCTTTGTTCTGATTGGTTCAAGCCGCGGACTTCCCTTTGTATGGTTCGGAGGCGGGAGCCGGTCCCGCCCTCGGCGCCCGGAGTCAGTCGCTTCCGGTTCGCAGACCGCGACGGGCAGCGTTCCCAGGCTCCGGTTGGTTCGGCGGCGGCGGGGCGGGTGCGCATGCGCGCTGCGCCGGCCGCGCCCCGGCGCTGAGGGAAGCGAGCTCGCGCAGGCTCCCGCGGCGTCCTGCAGAGGGCTCCGTGCTGAGCGCGGGGCTCTCCCGGGCTCCGCACTCCCAGTGCGTTCAGTGCCCTGCGTCCCGAGCTGCCCGTTGGGGCTCGGCCTCCGCCTTCTTCCCGAAGCGGTTGGGTTTCCCGGGGGGAGGTGGCAGCTGCGGAGGCCCTGAGGGGAAGGGAAAAGGCAAGCCGCCGGCCAGACCTGACTGGTCTTGGGGCCCCGCTGCCTTCGCTGCCTGTGCAGCACCCGCCTCCTGGGAGCGGCTGCCTCCTGGCCGGTGAGCTGAGGTGCGCAGACGAGCTCCGGAACCGCCTCTCCGTGTGCCTGGTGTGGGTCCCAGAGATGAAGCAGCCGTGACCCCCGAAGTGCCCGTTTCCAGGAAACTTGCTTTGTAGGAAAGTCGGGAGGAGCCGCAGAGAGTCATTGTCTGGGACCCTCTGCCTGACTCATGCTCTCATGTAGTCTCCCCCGGGCACGGTGCCAGCAGCCTCACCGCTGAGCTCATCTTCCGCTGGTCCACGCACGAAAGCGGACCGCGCCAGCCCTGGGATAACTGCGCAGAGCTGCATGGGTTCTGCAGCCCTGGTCCTCACCTCGGCGGCTCTGGCTTTTCCGTTAGTTGTATGACCACAAGACGAGGAGGCTGTTTTCATTCAAGCCCATCAACGCCAAACAGGAGTCAAACGCAGGGCTAGTCCCCCAAGGTTTTAAAGCAGCAGCTGCATGAGGCATGGGGAGGGTGTCTGTGCACTCAGAAGAGGACTCAAGAGCCCGTTTGGAAGTTCAGACCAGTTCAGCAGCCATTTCCTGTGGCTCGGATGGATGGACAAGGGGTCTTCTGTGTACTGGGCAGGCTCAGATGGAAGCTTAGGGCTCAGGTACAGCGTGCTGAGGCGGCCGTGGCGTATATAAGCCTCTCCTGGTGCTGGAGCGGGCCTGCGTGGGGTGCACATGGACGTTTGCGGCCTAACGTGCACACTTGCCTGCCTTGCTGGAGGACCCCAACATTGGCACTTCTTTTTCTTTTAAGATTTATTTATGGGGCTGGCACTGTGGCGTACAGGGTAAAGCTGCCGCCTGCAATGCCTGTTGGCGTCCCGGCTGCTCCTCTTCCAGTCCAGCTCTCTGCTGTGGCCTGGGAAAACAGTAGAAGATGGCCCAAGTCCTTGGGCTCCTGCACCCACCTGAGAGACCCAGAAGAAGCTCCTGGCTCCTGGCTCTGAATCAGCACAGCTCTGGCCATTGCAGCCAATTGGGAAGTGAAGCAGCAGATGGAAGACCTCTCTCTCTCTCTACCTCTCCTTCTCTCTGTGTGTAACTCTGACTTTCAAATAGATAAATCTTTATAAAAATAGATTTATTTATTTATTTAAAAGGCAGAGTTACAGAGGCACAGAGAGAGAGAGGTCTTCCATCTGCTGGTTCACTCTTCTGATGGCCTCAATGGCTGGAGCTGGGCCAATCCAAAGCCAGGAGCCAGGAGCTTCTTCCAGGTCTCCCACGTGGGTGCAAGGACCCAAGGACTTGGGCCATCTTCTACTGCCTTCCCAAGCCATAGCAGAGAGCTGGATCAGAAGTAGAGCAGCCAGGACTAGAACTGGCGCCCATATGGGATGACAGCACTGCCAGCAGTGGCTTGACCCACTACACCACAGTCTCAGCCCCAGCACTTCTTTTTAAGAAATAAATTATTTTCATTTTGTTTGAAAGGCAAAGACGCACAGAGAGAGGTATCTTCCATCTGCTGGTTTGTTCCCCAAGTGTCCACAACAGACTGCACTGGGGCTGGCCAAAGCCAGGAGCCTGGAGCTCCATCTGGGTCTCTCCCGTGGGTGGCAGGGACTCATCTACTCGAGCCATCACCTGCTGCCTCCAGGCTGCACATTAGCAGGGAGGTCCAGGCACTGTGCTATTGGGCACAGGCATCTTAACCGCTGAGCCGAACGCCTGCCCCGACACTGCTACATCTGACGCCAGTTGCTGGAAGTCCAAGTCCTGGACGCCTGCAGGACTCCCAGGCTTTGCAGCTCAAAGCTGTGTGGACACATGGCAGTGGTGCAGAGACAGGCCTCAATACTGGGGCTGGGAGGACAGGCAGCCGAGGGAGTGTGTCTTCTTCAGGCAAGAGGATTGATGGCTGACAGCGCAAGGCGGCAGATACATCCGGGGCTCAGCAGCATCTAGTGCTGTGGGCCTGCCTCCCTGGGCACCATCTGAAATTACAGGGCTTCCTCCATCAAACTGAAGACAGTTGTCTAGTGTGGCTTGTCACCCACCACCTACCTTCCATCTTTCCAGTTGGCTGGAGAAAAGCTGTTGCCCTGTGGCTTCCAGTTGGTGGACAGAGTTGAAAGGCAACCCCACTGCCCTGGATGAGGGCGGCCCTAAGAGTTGCCCCAGGCTAGCGAAGGGGTTGCTCTGAGGGGAGTACCCCCCCAACCTCAGGCCTAGGACAGGGCAGGTGCAAGCTGCAGGGGAAAGGAGCTAGAAGAGCCTCTTCCGGCAGCAGGAAGTGGTAACCACCTATGAGGAAATGAGGCTTGTTCCTCCCTATAGGGTAGAACAGAAGGGGAACCATAGCTGAACCCCACTCCCTCCCCTGCCCCAGGGCCTGGAGGGAAAGAAGGGGGGGAGCATTCCCACTCCAGCTCTCCAGGCTGCTTAGGACTCTCAGGGCTGTGACCTGGGAACAGAGGGCCCCATCTGGTGTCCTGGGAGGCTGGGGAAAGTGGGCTGGGGGTGGGGAGTCTCCGGTGTGGAGCAGCTGTGGTGCACTGCCCACTGGAGGTCATGGGGGGACGCCAGCAGGGCGGCCCAAGTGGGGCTCTCCCTCTGGTCCTAGCCACTTGGCGGCTGGGCTGGGGACACAGGCAGCCCAGGTGCCGGTGCAGGGGGCGGGGCAGTAAGGCCCGGGAGCAGTGGGTTTGAGAGGGGCAGTACCAGGCCCGGACCGCCCCGCCCCGTCCCGTCGGGGGCCTCGCTGGGGGCGGGGCGGCGCGGGGCGGAGCCATGCAGGGTGCTGGTCGCAGCGCCCCCGGTCCCAGCGCCCGGCCTGCTCGTGGCCGCGTGGGAGCAGCGGGGCTCGACGGCGCTGCCGCCCGGCCCTCATGGCCGCACACGGAAAGCTGCGGCGGGAGCGGGGCCCGCAGGCCGAGTATGAGACGCAAATTAAAGGTGAGAGGGCGCCGGGTGCTCCTGACCTGGTTCTCTGCGGAGACCCCAGAGGTCGTGGGAGAGTTGGAAGCGGCTCGCCCGCTCAGCCTTCGGACGCTGCTCTGTGCCAGCGACCTGTGGAGGTGGGTGGAGGAGGGAGCCCGAAGCCCCTGCTGGCTTCCTGGCGCCCGCGAGTCCCCCATCCTCCCTCCGGCCCCATCTCTGCGCTCCTTGGCTCTCCCTCTTCCTCGCTTGATCGCTTTGACTTTGCTGGGGGGTGGGAGAGACATTCGGGGAGTGGAGGGAGCGGGCTGCTCATCCTCACAGCATTGTACTCCCCCCCCTGGGGCACCGAGTGACTCAGGAGGGACAGCCACCGTCCCTGGGTCAAGCCGATGTAGTGAGTCTTGGCTTGAACAGGGTGACTTCGCTGCAACCTTCTGATGTGAGACGTCTTTTGGCTCTGGTAAACACCCTTGTGCAAATCACATGCAAATGAGCTTTGCAAATCATTCGCTGGTAGCTTCTGCCAGTCTTAGGGCCAGGGCACTCTTGCAAAGGCAAAGAGGCAGCATCTGAGGGCCCTAGTGCCTTCAGCCGCCTGTCCCCTTTGTCACTGTCACTCGCTCCGTTTTAGGGATTATGGCGGTGTGGGTTCCGATGTAATTAGCCAATGCCAGCATCTATACCCAAGGGTGCCCCAGTGCCTCCCTCTGTTGTGCAGAGCTCGCTTGAGGTGGCTGCAGCTCTCCAAACACCACGAAGCTGAAGCGCTTTGAAAACTCTTGGATCAGCAAATACGGATCAGATAATTGACCCTGCAGTTTTGGGGTTTGGAGGAAGACTGTCTTCAGATGTCCGTTCCTCGCTTGCTCTGGCTCTCTGACATTCTTAGCTTCTGTTTCCCACCCGCCCCCTACTGCGCTAGGAAATCAGGGGGACTGGCTCGACTCCCTAAATTCGGAAAGGTCAGCACAGTCGCGCTTTGGGAGGCCATCTTCTCATTCGCTTCCCTTGTCAGCAGAAGTGAGAGCGAATGCCATGCTCACAGGAAGTGTGCTGGGGCCTCAGGCCCAGCTCTGCAAGTCAAGCACACGGGCTTCTCTGCTGCCTTTTGCCACATGTTTGTGTGCATGTGTTGTGTGTGACCCAGGCCCTGGGAACACACTGTGGAGCCAGGGGGACCCAGTTCCTGCCCTGAAATGACTCACGCGGCTCAAGGAAGGGTGCTCGGACCCTCTGCGGCGAGGGTGTCACTTAGTGTGGGGGCAAGGCGGCAGTGAAGGAGAAACAGCGCCGTGGGTCGCCGCTCCACTCAGTTCCAGTCCCTAGTAATGCGTCCCCAGGGTTAGAACATGCGTGTGCCAGGAGCGCCGGGCAGGCTCCAGAGGGCGAAGCCCCCACGTGCTCCTCTGAGTCCGCGAGGACATTCCTACGTGAAATCACTGGCGTCCGGGCCCAGCCCACCTGGCCCACAGCCCTAAGGGCTCAGTTCCCAAGGCCAGCCTTGGGTGGAACATGTGGCTCCTTCCGGGTCTTACCCTCGGTGTCCTGGGCTCTGCCCTGGCCTGAGTTCATTTCACCATAGGGAGGCGCTCCCAGCCGAGGCGCGCATTTACCCAGCCTGGCCCCTCGGTGGAAAGACGTGATTCCTCCTCAGGAATTCCAGGAAAAGGCGTAGGATCGGATCGTGGTGCCTGGGTCCCTCACCGAGCTAGCCCACTGCGGGTGGAGGGGCCGAGGGCGGGGTGATGCATTCAGCCAGGTGTCGGGGGCCTGGAGTCAGCGCGAGAGGGCACCCCCACCGAAAGCTGGGGTGCTGAGAATAGAGGCGTCCTCCACCAGGAGGTCCTGGGAAGTGCACTGCTGGGCCTGCGCTCTGGGACGTCACCGGCAGGAGAGCCATCCAATGGCACTGAGCTGTTCCAGGTGGCTCCCTCAGTCTCTAGTTCAGTGACTGCCACCTGGGCTCCGTACGGCCCTGGAGATGAAGCCGGCTCACATGACCACACCTCTGTGGCTCCCATGTCACTTGGAATCCGTCACTGGGAGGCCTCCCCGCACATGTGCGTGAGGCCATCTGTCCTGCCCCTTCTTGGACTCCCCTCTACTGACCCCACCCCCACCGTGCCTTGTGTGTCTGTCTTAGCTCCCACTGCTCTTGGACATTCTGGTATATGCGTACCCAGTTGCCATCTGTCCTCCCATTTTGGTCCCAGCTCTGGGAGGGCAGGCACTGGGCCAGCCCTCTCCAACCCTGTGTCTTAAATGTGCCTGCCCCAGTGTCTCCAGCAGGTTGCTTAAGTCGCTCGCTCAAGCACTTCTTTGCTTTGGGTCTGGGGGGGGGGGGCGGGGGCGGGGAAGCAGCGTTGCCAAATCATGCGAACGATAAGGTGTCAGAAGGCCCATGGTGGTGTGGGGCCCTGGGTGTGGCTCTCCCCTTGGGGTGGGTGGGCGACTGGGAGCAGGAACTGGGGACCAGAGACACGGCCAGCCCCGCACCATCCGTTGACCTACCGGCGCCGATCAGCTCCTGCTGTCCCCCCCCCCCCCCTCACCGCTCTCACCGCGGGGCTGCCTTTCCCTGGGGCTAACGGGCAGCGCTCCTGGCCACTGAGGTCGTGAGTTCAGCGCAGGCTGTGCGCCAGGCTCCTGGGAGCCCAGGGGGAAGGAAGTGGCAGGGGAACCAGGCAGGGCCCAGAAGCCAAGCTGCAAGGCGCCCGGGGCGGCCCTGTGGTCCCCGGTCGTGAACAGCTCCGGGCGGGGCCTTTGCCCAGCTCTGCCCTCCTGCTGTGACGCCCTTCCCCTGCCTCTTCAACCAGGAGGGTCTGGCCATTGTCCATCAGCCCCAGCTCCAGGGACACTTCCCCAGGAGCCTTCTCTGAGCCCAGACCTGTCTCGCCCCAGCCCTTAGCCGGGGCCAGGCACGTGGACCCTGGGCGCGGGCAGGGCAGGGGTCCGAGCGTCCCTGCCCCTCCCACCCTGCGCTGGTGTTCCTGGCCTGGGCCACTGAGCCAGCGCAGGCCTGAGCCCGTGCTCCTCCGCAGAGATGCGCGGGCAGCTGAGTGAGCAGCTGCGCTGCCTGGAGCTGCAGGGCGAGCTTCGGCGGGAGCTGCTGCAGGAGCTGGCCGAGTTCACGCGTCGCCGCGCCGAGGTGGAGCTCGAGTACTCCCGGGGCCTGGAGAAGTTGGCAGAGCGCTTCTCCAGCCGCGGAGGCCGCCTGGGGGGCAGCAGCCGGGAGCACCAAAGCTTCCGGTAGGTAGTGCAGCGGGCCCCAGTGCGTGGCCCGGGGGCCCGAAGCTCCCATGGCCTGGCCTGAGTGCCCCTCTGCTCTCAGGAAGGAGCCTTCCCTCTTGTCACCCTTGCATTGCTGGGCCGTGTTGCTGCAGCACACGCGGCAGCAGAGCCGGGAGAGCGCAGCCCTCAGCGAGGCATTAGCCGGGCCCTCAGCCCAGCGCCTGAGCCACATCGCAGAGGATGTGGGACGCATCGTGCGGAAGGTAAGGCTCTTGTCCTGGGCTGTGGGAGTGCTGGGAAGCCTTGGGATCTAGTGAGGGCAGCTGATGGGGGCTCAGGCTGTGGGCGCTGCAGCTCGGAGGGCACGGGAGGGAGGCCAGGCAGGTGTTGAGCGGAGGGCACCTGCCTGGCCCGAGACGGCCCGGTGTGGAGGTCGGCGGGCACCCCAGGCGGCGGCCGCTGTGCTGCTCACACTCCCGTCTGCCTCTAGAGTAAGGACCTGGTGCAGCAGCTGCAGGAGGAGCTCCTGGAGGTGGTGTCAGAGCTGCAGACGGTGAGGACTGGCCAGGGAGCAGGGCTGCCCCGAGGACCCCGTGCAGCAGCACCAATCAGAGCAGGGCAAGAACACTCCACGCCATCTCATTCCCCCACCTTGGGCTCCAGGGGAGACCAGGGTGTAGGGGACCTGCTGTGGCCTCACGGCTGTTACGCTAAGCTCTCACGTGGGGTCGTGTGGGTGCCAGGTCCCAGTGCCACATGGGCCGGGAGTTGGGGGAGGGGGCGAGGGCTGGCTGTGGTCATGGCCTTCAGCAGAGCTGCCTGGCCTTGGCCTCTTTGCAGGCCAAGAAGACCTACCACGCGTATCACGTGGAGAGCGTGAACGCCGAGGCCAAGCTCCGAGAAGCTGAGCGACAAGAGGAGAAGCGGGCAGGCCGCAGTGCCCCTGCGGCCCCCGCTGCCGCCGCCACTGAGGCAGGGCCCCTCCGCAAGAGCTCCGTGAAGAAGGGCGGGCGGCTGGTGGAAAAGGTGGGCCTGCAGGGCTCCAGGCCCTTTGTCCCTGTCCTCAGCTTTTCCCCCCGGGCCTACCAGGTGCACAGGAAGGGAGCAGAACCACAGACCTCCAGTAGGGGGCGGGCCTTGGCCTGCTCAGCGCTGCTGCCTCTGGAGGGTTCTTCCAGCTAGGGACAGTAGTGGAGGACAGTGCCAGTAGGCCTGAGACACAGAGCGGGAGGAGAGTCCTTGAGCCCAGGGCAGCCATTGTCGTCGCCTCTCCCTTCTCCCAGACCCTGCCTTTCCCTTACTCGAGGACTGGAAGTGGCGGTGAAGAGCTGGGGCGTGGCCAGGCACGTGGCGGGGCTGCTGGGGCCTATCCCAGGGAGCCCAGGGCCGCTGGCTGGAGAGGGCGGAGGTGGGGGGAGGCTGAGCTCATGATGCTTGTGCACTTCGTTGTCCCGAGCAGCGTCACGCCAAGTTCTTGGAGCACAAACTCCAGTGCACAAAGGCACGGAATGAATACCTGCTGAGCCTGGCCAGCGTCAATGCTGCCGTCAGCAACTACTACCTGCGCGACATCTTGGACCTCATGGACGTGAGTCCTGGGTGGGTGGGCAGCGGCCCCGGGCGCCAGCGACCACAGGGCGTGCCGCAGCCACCGAGTGTCTCCTTGCCTCTCCGCAGTGCTGTGACACAGGCTTCCACTTGGCCCTGGGGCAGGCACTCCGGAGCTACGTGGCTGCTGAGAGCCGCACCCAGGCCTCTCACATGCAGGGCCTGTGCAGCCTGGAGGAGGCCCTGGAGGCCCTGGATCCCCCAGGGGACAAGGCCAAGGTGCTTGAGGTGCATGCGACGGCCTTCTGCCCCCCGCTGCGTTTTGACTACCAGCCCCATGAGGGCGATGAGGTGAGGCACAGGGCAGAGGGCTTGGCAGGGTCTGGTCTTCACTGGAGCCGACTCCGCGTAGACTGCATGGGGGCAATGCAAACCGCCGGGCGCAGCCCCCTGCTCCCCAGGGCTCGGGCCGGGTGGCTCCCTAGAGAAGTTTCCCCAGCTCCGAGGCACCATATGCTCCTGTATGTTTGAAATTCTTCCGCTTGCAGATTCGGAAGGAAGTAAGCCCACACAAGCAGTATGAGGCGACACCTCCGGCTCGGTCCCGGCATGCGTGGGCCGCCGTAGTGGCTGACGTGGGGCTTGAGTTACTTTCCTCTAGAGTTGGATGGCGGCGTTCCTGAGGGGTCACACGGGGCTGCCGCTGACTTTTGGGCCCAGACCCCACAGGCAGCCTCACGCCGCCCCCTCGTCCTTTTTCACTGTGCAATCACCTCCGACTTTGGGGACAAACGAACATCCCGCGTTGATGCTGTGCTGACAGCAGAGCCTGGTCACGGCTGAGCCCTGTCCCGCCTTGGCCTAGGGCTCTGCGGCTGCCCTTGCCCATGGCTGCCCTCCCTCTCCTGGGAGCCACGTCTGCGTGGTTTCTCGGTGGGCGCCTGCACCAGTGGTGTCTGGACTTGGCGTATCTGGGGCTGTCCCTATTCCTCGCCGCCACTGGTTGGTACTTGGGCCAGGCGTAGAATTCAGGCTGAAATCCGTTTCCCTGTAGGAGGTTACAGGTAGTCTGGGCATCTCGTGTGACATCTTTCTCCCCAGAGCTTTTGTCCCTTGTTGGAAAGATTGTAGGAGGCTCTGCGCACAGCACCAGCTCGCAGGCCCTGGCCCCGGCTTGCTGCTGTGTGTCTCTGTGAGCGCCACTCCTCTAGGTGGACCCCGACGTGACTTGTCCTGCTGTGCCTGCCTAGCCTCACTGAGCAGCCTGTCCTCACGGGTCCTCGCCGTGGGCACACGGGTCTGAATGTCCTCCCTATCCCTAGGACTACCTCCTGCTGCCGCTCGCTGTATCCCTTCCCTGAGCCACCTGCAGATAACACAGTCCTCACTCCCTATGTGTCATTCCATTTTATTTGTTAAAAAGACTGATTTATTTGAAAGGCAGAGTGATAGAGGAGAGAGAGAGAGAGAGAGAGAGAGAATCTTCTATCCACTGGTTCACTCCCCAGATGGCTGCAATGGCCAGAGCTGGGCCAATCTGAAGCCAGGAGCCAGAAGCTTCTTCTGAGTCTCCCACGTGGGTGGCAGGGGCCCAAGGACCTGGGCCATCTTCCTCTGCCTTCTCAGTACATTAGCAGTGAGCTGGATCAGAAGTGGAGCAGCGAGGATTTGAACTGGCACCCATATGGGATGCTGGTACTGCAGGTGGCAGCTTAAGCTGCTATGCCACAATGCTGGCCCCTATATGTTTAATTTTTAAAAATATTTATTTGTTCATTTTGAAAGGCAGAGTTACATAGAGGCAGAGTCAGGGAGAGACAGAGAGACAGAGAGAAAGAGAGGTCAGTCTTCCATTTGCTGGTTCACTCTCCAAATGGCCGCAACAGCCAGAGCTGGCTCGATCCAAAGCCAGTAGCCAAAGGCTTCTTCTGGGTCTCCCATGTGGGTGCAGGGGCCCAAACACTTGGGCCATCTTCTCCTGCTTTCCGAGGCCATAGCAGAGAGCTGGATTGGAAGTGGAGCAGCCAGGACTCAAACTGGTGCCCATATGGGATGCTGGCGCTGCAGGCGGCGGCTTTACCCGCTACGCCATGGGGCTGACCCCCCGTGGGGGGGCCAGCTTTACAATGTCTGAGTGTTGTAGATACTTACATGTCTGAAAGAGTGGACTCAGGGTGGGCATTGTGCCGCAGTGGGTTAAATGCTTCGGATGCCTTTTTCCCATAACTGAATGCTCATTTGAGTCTCGGCTGCTCCACTTCCGATCCAGCTCCCGGCTAATGCACCTGGGAAAGCAGCAGAAGATGGCCCAAGTGCTTGGGCCCCTGCACCCACGTGGGAGACCCGCATGGAGTTCCTGGCTCCTGGCTTCAGCCTGGCCCAGCCCTGGGTGTTGTGGCCATCCGGGGAGTGAACCAGTGGATGGAAGATCCATGTCTCATCACTCTGCCTTTCAAATCAATCAATCAATCAATTAACTAATAGCTTTTATAAACCAGAAAAAAGCAGCGGCAGCAGCAGCGGGCTCCTCACTGCCTGCAGCGCTGCCCAGGGTGCAGGCTGCTCTCTGCCTGCCAGTCCGCGCGTCCCCTGTGTCCTCTCCTTTGCCTGGGCGCGGTCTCTTGGGGCTCCCAGCGCAGCCCTCCACGGCAGTCTTTGTTTTCCAGAAGCAGCTTTATTGAGATGGAACTCACACGCCAGGCAGGTCAGCCTTGAGCATTCAGCGGCACTGTCGGCATCCCAGCATGGCCACGCCCCCCACGCCCGGCCCCTGGTGCGCCTGCCTGTGCGGCGTTTTCTCCGCACGTTTGCTCATGTAAATGACTGCGTACACGGTGTGGCCTTTCATGTCTGGCTCTGTTCACTGAGCATAATGTTTTCAAGGTCCGTCCATGTTTTCGCATGGACTGGTGCTGCCTTCCCTTTTCAGCGAATTCTTTTATTATTTTGAAAAGGTTTTTTTTTTTTAAGGCACAGTGACAGGGAGAGGAGGAGAGACAGAGGGACACACACACACACCTTCCATCTGCTGGTTCGGTCCCCAAATGGCTGCAATAGCTGGGGTGAGCCAGGCTGAAGCCAAGAGGCTGGAATTCCATCCGGGTCTCCCACATGGGTGGCAGAGACCCAAGCACTTGGGCCATTACCTGCTGCCTCCCAGGTGCATCAGCAGAGAGCTGGATCAGAAGTGGAAGAGTGATCTCTCTCTCTCTCTTATAAATAAACCACTCTGTACTTGAAAGGCGGAGAGAGACAGAGAGCACTAGAGATAAATACCTTCCATTTGGCGGTTCACTCTCCAAATACCTGCAACAAACAGCCAGAGCTGAGCCAGATCAGAGCCGAGGAGCCAGGAACTGCATCAGGAGCTCCCAAGTGCGTGGCAGGGGCCCAAGCACTTGAACCACCACCTGCTGGTTCCCAGGTTGAGCATTAGTGTGCCACGTGCCTGCTCCATTCTTTTTTTTTTTTAAAGATTAATTAATTTATTTGAAAGTCAGAGTTACACAGAAAGAGGAGAGGGAGGGGAAAAAGAGAGAGAGAGAGAGAGAGAGAGAGAGAGAGAGAGTCTTCCATCCCCTGGTTCATTCCCCAGTTGGCCACAATGGCCAGAGCTACGCCAATCCAAAGCCAGAAGCCAGGTGCCAGGAGCTTCTTCCAGGTCTCCCACGTGGGTGCAAGGGCCCAAGGACCTGGGCCATCTTCTACTGCTTTCCCAGGCCATAGCAGAGAGCTGGATCAGAAGTGGAGCAGCCGGGATTTGAACCAGGGCCCATATGGGATGCCAGCGCTGCAGGTGGCGGCTTTACCTGCCACGCCACAGCGCCAGCCCCTGCCCCATTCCTTTGCATGGCTGAATGCGATCCCATTGCGTGGGCAGCCGCACATGCTTCTGCATTCGTCAGTTGGGGGCTATTTGGGTTGTTTGTACCTGTGGGCTGTCAGGAGGAATGCTGCCATGAACGTTTGCTGCCAAGTCTTGGTACGGACATGCGTGTTCAGTTCCCTAGGGAGATACCTTCTGCAGGCTTTAGCCATGGGGCAGGGTGGTTCCCTCCAACCCAGGCGCGGCCCTCAGCCCCCTGCACACTGCCCCCTGCAGGTGGCTGAGATCCAGGTGGAGATGGAGCTGAGGGACGAGCTTCTGCCCAGAGCCCAGAATATCCAGAGCCGCCTGGACCGGCAGACGATCGAGACCGAGGAGGTACGGGTGGCCTGGCTCGGGGTGGGGCTGGGGAGCGGCAGCTGGCTGCCGTGGCCACCTCTTCCCGCGTCTGCTGAGTTGGGCTTCCTGTCGCCTCCCCAGGTGAACAAGACATTGAAGGCGACACTGCAGGCGCTGCTGGAGGTGGTGGCGTCAGATGACGGGGACGCGCTGGACTCCTTCCAGGCCAGCCCCTCCACCGAGTCCCTCAAGTCCACCAGCTCCGACCCCGGCGCTCGGCAGCTGGGCCGGAGGCGGGGCCAGCAACAGGAGACGGAGAGCTTCTACATCATGGTGGGGGGCTACCTGGGAGGGCAGGGCCAGGATGGAGTGGGGGGCGGTGCACGAGGTCCTGGTGGGGCTAAAGCTGTGACTTCTTCTCGGGCTTCCTAGAAACTCCAGGAGTACCTGAGCGGGCGGAGTGTCCTTGCCAAGCTGCAGGCCAAGCATGAGAAGCTACAGGAGGCCATCCAGCGAGGTGCGCCTACTCTCCCTCCTCCTGGCCCAGGGCAGGAGCTACACCTGCCCTCCGGACAAGGGACGTCCCCTCTGCAGCCCTTGGAGCTGCTCTTCCCCTAAGCCCTCAGGCTGTGCCTGTCTCTCTGGGGTGCCCCGAAGACCCCAGCCTTCTACAGACTGCTGTCTCCTTCCCCACAGGTGCCAAGGAGCAGGTGATGTCTCGGTGAGTGCTTCCAGGGGCACAGGCTCTGCTGCCTGTTCCTCCCGGCCTAGGTACCCACAGGCCCAGTGGCTCCAGAGACCACTAGAGAGGTCCAGGGCTATTTGGCTGGGCTGGGAGGTGGGGCATCCTCTTCTGTGTGCTCACTCTCCTCCGGTCCGTCTTCCATCCACTACAGAACCCAGTACACGCAGAGAAAGTTCCAGAAGAGCCGCCAGCCTCGCCCTAGTTCCCAGTATAACCACAGACTCTTTGGGGGAGACATGCAGAAGTTTATCCAGGTACTGGCTTGGCCTGGGACTTGCACCTTCAGCTCTTTCTCCAGCCTTGGGCCAGCCACAGAGTTCCTAACCTTCCCTGAGTTTGATTGCATGTTGTGTTCCAGCAGCGAACAAGTTGCCAATAAGCTGTAAGTCACTACCCAAAATAGCATCAGCACTATCAGGCACCTAGGAGGGGCTCTAACACACTGCAGGGCTGGACACGCTTTGCCGGTGGTGTAGCAAATGCCCTCTCTGTCCCCAGAGCTCAGGCCAGCCCGTGCCCCTGGTGGTGGAGAGCTGTATCCGCTTCATTAACCTCAACGGTAAGAGCAGCTGCCCCGGCACCTGCACCTCACACCTGGCACCTCTTGCAGGGGCGGGGCCCACCCTGGAGGCAGTTGGGAGGGGACTGGGTGGCGCTCACCAGCTCCTCCCCCTCCCGCAGGCCTGCAGCACGAGGGCATCTTCCGGGTGTCGGGTGCCCAGCCCCGGGTCTCAGAGATCCGCGATGCCTTCGAGAGAGGTGGGGACAGGCAGGTTGGGTGGGAGTGGAGGCGGGGGCGGAGCAGGTGTGCTGGGGCTCACCCGTGAGTCGCCGCCTGCAGGGGAGGACCCGCTGGTGGAAGGCTGCACAATGCACGACCTGGACTCCGTGGCTGGGGTGCTGAAGCTCTACTTCCGGAGCCTGGAGCCCCCCCTCTTCCCTCTGGACCTGTTTCATGAGCTTTTGGCTTCTGCGGGTGAGGTCGGGGCCTGAGGCCGGCTGGGTGGGAGGGCTGCTCCCCAGTGGCTGCGGCCTACTCACGTGGCTGTCTTTGGTGGTGGTGGCCGTGGGGGGTGGTGTGTGTGTGTCCCTGGGTCGCAGAGCTGGAGGCCGTGGCCGAGCGCGTGGAGTCCGTGAGCCACCTGCTGGCCAAGCTGCCCGCGGCGGTGTTGGTGGTGCTGCGCTACCTCTTCAGCTTCCTCAACCAGTGAGTGTTCCTGGGGGCCAGGCGAGCTGCCAGTGCGGCTGGGAGGGGACACTGCCCGGGAGCTCTTCACCTGTGACCCACGTGTCCCTCCCCCGCCCCAGCCTGGCCCAGTACAGCGACGAGAACATGATGGACCCCTACAACCTGGCCGTGTGCTTCGGGCCCACGCTGCTGCCCGTCCCTGCGGGCCAGGACCCTGTGGCCTTGCAGGGCCGCCTCAACCAGCTGGTGCAGACCCTCATCATGCAGCCGTCCAAGGTGTTCCCGCCCGCAAGCGTGCTGCCGGGCCCCGTGTACGAGAAGTGCATGGCGCCGCCGTCCGCCAGCTGCCTGGGGTATGCCCTTGGCCCTGCCCGTGGCGGGGGTGGGGGAGCGGAGCCAGGGAGCCCGCCTCACCTGCCTCCCTCTGCTCCCAACCGTAGGGATGTGCAGCTGGAGGGCCTGGCGGGGGAGACCGAGCCAGAGGAGGCTGAGGGACTGGCAGGCACGCCCTCCTCCGGCCCCGCCCTGGGGGCCTGCCTGGTGCCACCCTCGGAGCCGGGGGCCGTCACGGAGGCTGTGGCCTGCTTCGCCTACACGGGCCGCACGGCACACGAGCTCACGTTCCAGCGCGGGGACGTGCTGCGGCTGCACACGCGGGCCTCGCCTGACTGGTGGCGGGGTGAGCTGGGCGGCGTGCGGGGCCTCATTCCACACAAGTACATCACGCTGCCCGCGGGGTGAGTGAGCCGTGCCGCCGCCCGACCGGGGATTCTGTAGGCCCAGCCAGAGCCTGAGAATCGCCATTTCTGACAGACGTGGGGGCCACAGGCTGCCCCCACAGGGCCAGGCTGGAAGTGGCTGGGCTCAGGCATCAGCCGCAAGGAGCTGGGAGGCGTTTTCAGATGAGGGACGTGGAGAAAGGGCCAGGGCCGAATGCAGCCCTGGAGGAGCTTGGGGGTGGGGGAACCCACAGGGCCCACCTCTTTGCTGTGGCCACCCCCGGCATGGGAGAAGCCACTGCTGGTTTAGCTCGGGGACTTCCTGGGCCCTCACCAGGCTCACTGTCTGTGCCCTGCAGGCCGGAACCAGGCACCCCAGCAGAGACCGTGGGCCCGCCTGGGCGCAGACGACACTGCTTGCTCCCCACGTCCCCGGAGCGGCCAGTGGAGGTGGACAAGGTGAGAGCTGGGACAGGCTGTATGGCACGTGGCAGGCCCTCTCCCGGGGTCAGGTCTCTGCTTCCCCTCGTGACCCTAACTCCTCCCCTCTGAGGTTCCCATCTCCACCCTCGTAGTCCTCCAGACAAGGGGGCAGGCGGGCGAGGTGGTCAGGGTGTGTGTGTGTGTGTGTGTGTGTGTGTGTGGTGGAGGCGGGGTAGGAAACACAAGGCCCTCGGCCTGGCTGGGACGTGGGGCGCACACATTGTGGCGCGGGGAGGCAGCAGGGGTGGGCCCCGGCTGTCGTGACGGTCGCGAACAACGGGCTCTGGGCAGACTTGAAGGCTGGCATCGAGAGCCGAGGTAGGTGACAGGCAGTGACGCGGCAGGTGCTTGGCACACCAGGGAGGAGGAGGAGGACAGATGGCAGGGAGGCAGGAGGCAGGAGGCAGGAAGGGGTGGCTGGGGAGCCGGGTGGGGCGGCAGCAGCTCTCGCAGGAGCAGAGCTGCCGGCAGCCCCAGCAAGGGGCACAGCCCTGCGAGGCCGCACGCCCTGCTCTGCATGGTGGGTCCTGCGAGCACGACGCGCCGGACAGGGAGGCCATGAAGACGGTTGTGGGGACATACGGGGGCAGAGGCCAGGTGTGCGGGGTGGGGGCAGCCGGGAAACCCCAGGGGGCATTGACCTTGCAGTTCCCAGCGTGCTGGTGGCTCCCACAGTCAGAGGTTGAAGACTTGCAGTCTGAGCCAGCGAGAGAGAGGGAGAGAGAGAGAGGGAGAGAGAGAGGGAGAGAGAGAGAGAGAGAGAGAGAGAGAGAGGAGAAGGAGCCCGAGGCTCAGCCCCGGGGACCCCTTCTTCAGGGGAACTGCTATCCCTGCAGGAGGCTGTGGCAGCAGGGACTTGGGTTGGGGGGGGGGGGGCTTCCCGCCTGCCGCAGCGGGGCCCTGGCCGGACGCCCCTCTCCATCTTTCTTCTCCACCAGGCTGTGGCACAGCACATGGAGTCCGTGTTTCAGGAGCTCTTGGGAAAGACAGCGGCGGCTACCTTGTCCGGCCCTGGCGCCCGCAGCCCGAAGCCAGTGGCCTGCAGCCGCCTAGGCAGGAGCAAAGGCTTCTCCCGTGGCCCCGGGGCTGCGCCCGCCTCCTCAGAGTCCCATGCCCAGGGCCCGGACTCCATCTTCAAGCCACACTGAGCTGTTGTGGCAGAGCTGCTGGCCAGGCTCCTTTACAGGCCCCGCCCTGTCCCAGAAGGCCACTGGCGAAGCGGGCCAGCCTACGCAGGCTTTCCGTCAGCCCTGTGGGAGGCAGCCGAGCCAGGAGGCTGGGCCCGCCTCTCTGTGGCTCTGCCGGGGGGTGCAGTGGGGGGGGCGCATCAGCCTCTCCCTCAGCTGCGGGCGGACATTGGCGGTGATTCATAAAGACCTGTGCGTGGACTCCCCGGTGTGGGCCAGCTCTGTCCCGGGGGGCTGGGCAGGCGGGTGCAGGTCGGGAGGGCATCCCCCCGCATGTAGCTGTCTATCCAGGGGCTACGTTGATTGGAACCTGTACTTTGTTTTTCTTAATAGATTTATTTGAAACCCCGAGGGAGAGGGAGGGGGGAGGGGGAGAGGGAGAGGGAGAGGGCGAGGGCGAGGGAGAGGGAGAGGGAGAAGGATCTTCCATCTACAAGTTCACTCCCCAGATGGGTGCAACAGCCAGGGCTGGGCCAGCTTGAGGCCAGCCAGAAAGTCCATCCAGGCTTCCGACACAGGTGCAGGGGCCAAGCATCCGGGCCATCCTCCACTACTTTCCTAGGTGCACTGGCAGGGAGCTGCTTCAGCCGTGGAGGAGCCGGGACTCGAGCCACTGCCCTGATGGGGAAGCCGGCATCGCAAGCGGTGGCATAGCCCGCTGTGTCACAACACTGGCCCTGCCCCTGTGCCTTTAAAGGCTTGGCTGCCAGCCTCGTGGGCTGCAGAGCCGTGCACACGTCTGTGGGTGTGAGGAGCTCCATGGAGGTCTGTGCAATGCCTCCGCATCCACTGAGTTCCTTCTCCAAGGAGAACCCTCGCTGCATGGAAATGAGCTGCAGTTATTACTGGCGACCGCAGTGGGAAGGGAGAGGCCAGAGACAGGAAGCACCCTGGGGAGCACCTGCCAGGGTGGAAGGTTGCCTACTGCCCCCCCCCCCCCGCCCCCAACACCGTGGCCCTCTGCTGCACTCTCCCGTCACGCCAGGCACAGAGGAGCTGCCTCGGGGGTCCCTCACGGTTTTGGAGCCCAAGGATGTCCTTGGACAACGGGGGCCGGGGAGCCCCAGAGGGGCAGAGCTTGCCCAGGGCCTCACGGTATGGCACAACAAACCGCAGGCTCTGGCCACTGCTGCACAGGCCCCTCTCTCCCAGCGGTTCCCAGGGCCAGCCCCGGGCAGGCAGGTGGCTGAGCTCTCAGGACGCCGTGTCCTTGGCCAGCGAGGAGTTGGCGGTGGCGCAGGACTCGTCTTGGGGCCCCAGGCTGCGCAGAGTGTGCCTCCGAGCACAGCAGAGCCAGCTGCGCAGCTCCGACGAGACGCTGCTGCTGAAGGAGGCGTAGATCCAGGGGTTGGTGCAGCTGTTGAGGCTGGCCAGCAGCATGAGTAGCACGAACGGGGGACCTGCGGGGTGTAGGAGGCCAGGCTGAGGCTCAGGGTGGCCGGGCGGGGCTGTGCTCCTAATGCCCGCGAGGGAGGGGTGCTCCGCATGAGCATGCACAAAGGGGGGACCTGCGGGGTGCAGGAGGCCAGGCTGAGGCTCAGGGTGGCCGGGCGGGGCTGTGCTCCTAACGCCTGCGAGGGAGGGGTGCTCCGCGTGAGCATGCAGCTGGGGGGAGGGAGTGGAGGAGCGAGGTGTGTGTGTGTGTGTGTGCCGCCAAGCCTGAGGACCGCCCCCCTTGGCCCTGGCCAAAGCCGCACCCACCTTCCCGAGGCGCCTCCGGGTCCCACACAGACCACAGCTGAACGAGGAAGAAGGGTGCCCAGCACAACACGTAGACAATGACAATCACAAGCGTCATCCTCACGGTCTTGGCCACGGCTGCCGACACCCGGGCTCCCTCGCTGGGCCCACCTGTCCGGCGCCCTCCACGGCGGCCCCCAGCCCTCTCGGATGGCCCTGGCACCAGACTGGCGTGAATCTCTCTGAAGATGAGCACCTGACAGGCGGCGATACCCAGGGCAGGTGCCACAAACACCATCAGGGCGATCCAGGTAACATAGGCACGAAGGCCCCAGGGCTCCACAAACTGGGCCCAGCAGTCAAACACCCCGCTGCCGTCTCCCACGTCGCGCTGGGCAAAGATGAAGAGCTGGGGCAGGCTGAGGAGCAGGGAGAAGGCCCAGGCCACCAGCACTGGCCGGTTCCAGTGTGCCCCACCTCCGTGGCGGTATGCCAGCATGGGGCGGCAGATGGCACGGTGGCGGTCCAGCGTCATGGCCAGGATCATGTAGGAGGAGGCATACATGCCCACCATCTGCAGGTACTTGACAGCCCGACATAAGGCATCAGGCCCGTGGAAGCGGTCGGTAGCATCCCAGGCCAACTGGGGCAGCACTTGGAACAGCGCCACGGCCAGGTCAGCCAGGCACAAGTGGCCGATGAAGACGTGCATGGGCGCCCAGCGGCCCCGCCGGCCCCGCCGTGCCAGGGCCCCCAGCACCAGGCCGTTGCTCAGGGCCACGGCCACGAAGACAGTGGAGAGCAGGGCCAGTTCTGCACGGACTAGCACCGGGTTCCGGGCGCCCACTGGCTCCTTCTGGCTGCCGTTGCCGGGCGGGCTGGGTGGAGAGAGGGGCCTGGGTGCAGCTGGGGGTGGGGGAGCACTGAATCAGGCAGCGGCTGTGCACGGGGCCAAGCAGGGTCCCACCCAGTGCCTCCCGCTTCCCTCGCTCCCCTGCTCTACGGAAGCCACATCTGTGCCCCAGGCTCCTGGGCCGGGAAGGACAGGGCAGCGTCAGCCCAGCCCCAGCCCGGGAGTGCTGGGTAGAGCCTGCCCTCCCCTCCTCTCCTGCCAGCCCCCCACCCCCCAGGGGGGAGAGGAGGGTGAGGAAGGTCTCAGAACAAGGGCTGCTTCCCTCCATCAAACCCACTCAGCCACCGGGCTCAGCACAGCCGGGCCGGCAGGGCCCAGTGGCTGGAACGCTACCTGAAGTGGTGGACGCCATGAGCACGATGGGGCCGCGGCAGGTGTCCTGAGTGCCTGCGGGAGACAGGGCCAACTCAGCCTCCACCAAGGGGCCAGCCCTCCACCCGCCCGGGGCTCTGGACCGCAGCTGGTGGGAGACTCAGGGCAGTGCTTGCCGGGCCGGCGTGTGCGCAGGCAGGATAGAGAGGGGTAGGGAAACAGACAGGTGCCCAGGCCAGCGGGCCAGCCAGCCAGACTTGGGAGTAGGCACCCGAGGCGAACGCATAGACCCCTGCTCTGACTGAGAACTGGGCGGGAGGGGCTGGCTGGACCCCCGAGGCCCCTTCGGAAGCCCCTTACCTGGCTGGGCTCTTGGGCTCCCCGGGCAGCTGGGCAGAGGCGTGAAGGTGCTTCTAGCTCCGGATCTGCTCTCCATCGCCGCCCCGCCCCAAGCCAGCCTCCCAGTGACCTGCCCAGGCGAGGACTTCCTCCCCTGCCCCTCCCCCACACCCCTCCCTGGCCCCTCTCCGCAGGCAGCAGGTTCCCAGCCTCCTCCATCTCCCTTCCTGCCCCTGGCCTCTGTCTCTGTGGTCTGCATCCAGGCCTCGTGCCCTGGGACTGCCACCCCCACCCCTCGGGGCCTGCCTTCTTAGAACATCTCTCTCTTTTTTATAAGTGGGGAAACTGAGGCCAGGCATGGCCTGGAAAAACTGCGCCTTTGGTCCCCCTTATGGTGGTGGTGAGGAAGGGGTAAAAGGACAAACAGTTCCAGCACCCTGAGGACAGCCCCTCCTACGCCCCTCCTTCTCCTCCTCAATTAGGACCCAGGGAGATGAGGGGCAGGAAGTGAGGTGGGGGAGTGGGGGGGAGGCAGGCTAGGCTTAAAGCGCCCCTGTGCAATCTGGCTTCCTCCCCAGGGGCTGGCGTGTGGATGGTGCCAGACACCCACACCCTCTTCCTCCTCCGTGCACTGCCCTGGCCGGATCTCCCCCAGGAGGAGAAGCCTTCCGACCTTCGGGCACTCTTTTGCTTGCTCTCTGTCACACACGTGCGCATACAGGCTTGTGCACACCCACCCACCCACACACATGCGCACACGTGCACATGAACACTTCCTGCTAGGATGCCCACACCCTGTGTTCCCTGTGCCTGTTCCGTGTGGCGGGACCAAGAGGGAAGTTTCCTGACCAGGGCCTTGGGGCCGTCCTTCCACCCTCCCCCCTTTCTCCCCTCCCATCCTCCCTCCTCCCTCCCCCTCAGCCCCTGAAGCCCAGACCCAGCGCCTTCCTTCCTGTTTGTCCTCTGTTGAGCTGCAAGGCTGGAGATGCAGGCAGCTTCGCACCATGCCCACCCCCTCTTTCTGGGATGTGGACTCACAAGCACGTGCCACACAGCGCACTCACACACCGCACCTGTACACGTGTGGCACGGTTTCTGCAGCCCCCTTGGCGAGTGGGTTGCAGAAGGCTGGCACCCCAAGCCTGCACACTGGAGCCCAGCGTTCTCTCTGCAGCTAGCCCAGACACAGGAGTCCAGGAAAAGCCACTGGGGAAATGTCTTACCTACCCAGCACTTCGTTTCTTCCTTCCCTTGGGTGCTGGCCCAGGGTGGCCTCTGGGGATTTGGTATCAAGGACACCAATTTTCTTGTCACACGATGACACCTCTTAGTTGGCATAGAAGGCTCCTGGACTGGGAACAGGACAAAGCAAGACTCAAGTCCTGCCTTGCTGCTGCCTAGGCTATTCACAGGAAATACCTGAAAGGTGTTCCCTTCATATACTGGACGAAGAAGATGGGCCGGTGCCATCGCACAGCAGGTTGAACTGCTGCCTGCCAAGCTGGCATGCCTTATGGGCGCCGGTTCGAATCCCGGTGCTCCCTGCTGATGCGCCTTGGAAAGCAGTGCGAGATGGCCCAAGTGCTTGGGGCCCTGCACCCACAGGGGAAACCCAAATGGAGTTCCAGGCTCCTGGCAGCCATTTGGAGAGTGAGCCAGTGGATGGATGACCTCCCTCTTCCTCTCTCTCTACTCTGCCTTTCAAATAAATAAATCTTAAGAGAGAGAGAGAGACAGAGAGACAAAGAGGCAGAGAGAGAGAGAGGGAGGAGCCAGCCAAGGACTCCATAGAAACAGTGATGGAGAAGCTGGGAGAAGAGGGACAGGTGCACAGGCAGTGAGAGGTCACACCCCAGCAGGTGCTAGCATGAGTGGAGAGTATACTGCCTAGGAAGGCGCCAAATGATGGCACGGGATCTGTAATTTTTTTAAAGATTTATTTTTATTTGAAAGTCAGAGTTACACAGAGAAAGAAGTGGAGGCAGAAGAGGTCTTCCATCCACTGGTTCACTCCCCAGACGGCTGCAATGACCAGAGCTGTGCTGATCCAAAGCCAGAAGCCAGGAGGTTCTCCTGGGTCTCCCACACGGGTGCAGGGGCCCAAGGACTTGGGCCATCTTCTACTGTTTTCCTAGGCCATAGTAGAGAGCTGGATTGGAAGTGGAGCAGCCAGGACTCGAACTGGCAGCCTTAGGGGATGCTGGCGCTGCAGGCCAGGGCTTTAACTGGCTGTGCTACAACATTGGCTCCTCTAAGTTTCTCTTTAAGTAATGTCTTTGCCTTGGGCCAGTTGAGGAGTTCAAGGCTAAGCCCCTAGACGGCCTCAAGGTCGTCCTTTAAGGGCCAGGCAGCCTGAGAGGAGGGGTGCTTTTGGCGAGACGTGTCCCTGCGCAGGGACAGCTGATGGCGGTTCCCGTCGGGAGCTCTTCTAGTCCTTGCTGCTGCCTCCCTCGGTCCTGAGCTCAGGCGGCGGCATAGGCAGCGATTGCTCGCCTTCTCCAGAGTGACGTGTACAGATTAGCGGTAGGGGTGGGTCTCAGGTGCATGGTTTACAGTCGCATCGGGACTTCTGCATCCCTGAGCCGAGCAGCAAGGTTCGAGTCTTGGCTCTCCTCCTGATTGCGGCTTTGTGCTAAGGTGCACCTGCAGAGACAGCAGGTGAAGGCTTAGGCAGCTGGCTCCTTGCCTCTAGCTTGGGAGACTGGGATTGAGTTCCTAGCTCTTGGCTTCAGCCTGGCCTAGCTCTAGCAGATGGGAGATTTCTGTCTGTCTGTCTGTCTCTGTCTCCACCTTTGAAATAAATAAAAATCAGCTTTATTATGGTCTGACTAGCGTACAATAAAATTCACTAATTTTAATTGTGCAGTTTGGTAAGATTTCACAAATGTCTGCAGTTGTGTAACCCCCATCAACATCATGATATAGAACAGACATTTGCATTGTTCCACAACGTTCCCCCATGATCCTTTGCACTCAACCTCTCTTGACCCTGGCAACCAGGGATCCATCACTGTAGAGTTGCCTTTTCTTGAATTTTACATAAATCAGATGGACTTTGCATCTGGTTGCCTTGGCACCTTGCAGGTTTATCTGTGCCATGCTCGGCACCTTGTTCCCATTGGGCGCTGAGCTGTGGGATGGGGGAGGCACCATGACCGCTGATAGGTCGTTGTTCAGAGGCTGTGGCTACTCTAAACGCCCGAGTACAAGCTTTGATTGGTGAAATGTATTTATTTCATTCATCTGAAAGAGAGACAGAGACGGACAGAAATCCCTCATCCACTGGTCCACTTCCCAAATGCCACAAAGACCAAGATGGGTCTGGGGCTGAGGCCAGGAGCCCATCCACATATTCCCCATGGGCGGCAGGGACCCAAGGACTTGAACCATAACTGCTGCTTCCCAGGGTCTGCATTCTCAGGAGCTTGGGTGGGGACTGGCACTGTGGTGGGTAAAATCTTTAGGGGAAAAAAAGTGAAGATGGGATTCGAACCCAGGCACTTCAATATGTGATGTGAGCACCTTTCTTTCTCTCTCTCTCTCTTTCTTTCTGGTAAGATTTTATTTATTTATTTATTTATTATTTATAGAGTTACTGGGGAGAGAGAGAGAGAGAGAGAGAGAGGTCTTCCATCTGCTGATTCATTCTTCAGATGACCATCCAGGCCTCCCACATGGATGCAGGGGTCCAAGCACTGGGGCCATGTTCTGCTGTTTGCCCAGGCGCATTAACAGGAAGCTACATCAGAAGCAGATCGGGGCCAGTGCTGTGGTGTAGACAGTAAAGTTGCTGCCTGCATTGCTGGCATCCCCTATGGGTGCCGGTTCGAGTCACAGCTGCTCCACTTCCAATCCAGCTCTCTGCTAATAGCCTGGGAAAACAGTAGAAGATGGCCCAGGTCCTTGGGCCCCTGCACCCACATGGGAGACCCAGAAGAAGCTCCTGACTCCTGGCTTCAGATTGGTGCAACTCTCTCTCTCCCTCTCTCTCTCTCTCTCTCTCTCTCTCTCTCTCTCTCTCTCTCCCGCTGCCTTTCTGTGACTCTGCCTTTCAAATAAATACATGAATAAATAAATCTTTAAAAAAAGAAGCAGATCACCCAGGACTCAAACCAGTGCTGCAATATGGAATGTTGGCATCACAGGAGGTGCCTTAACCCGCAGTGCCACTAGGCCCGCCCCTGGATGTGAGCACCTTAATATCTGCACCAAATGTCCACGACAACATGTTTGAGTTTTTCCAAATACTTACCAGTAGGGTTACTGGCTCACGTGATAAACATTAGATTTAAGTTTATCAGAAATTCCTGCATTGTTTTCAAGACTTGTTGTACGCTTTTAGATTCCTGCTAGCGCTATCTGGGATTTCTATTTCTGCATCTTGGCCAGGTTTAGATATTATCAGTGTTTACATGTTTAGCCTCTTTAATTTTTTAAAAAAATATTTATTTATTTATTTTAAAAGATTTATTTATTTATTTGAAAGGCAGAGTTACAGAGAGGCAGAGGCACAGAGGGAGAGAGAGAGAGGTGTCCTTCCATCTGCTAGTTCACTTCCCAGATGGTCGCAATGGTTGGAGCTGAGCCAATCTGAAGCCAGGAGCTTCCTCGGGTTCTCCCACTTGGGTACAGGGGCCCAAGGACTTGGGCCATCTTCTACTGCTTTCCCAGGCCATAGCAGAGAGCTGGACTGGAAGAGGAGCAGCCAGGACTTGAACCGGTGCCGATATGGGATGCCAGCACTGCAGGCAGTGGCTTTACCCGCTATGCCACAGTGATGAACCTCCAAAATTTATTTATTTATTTATTTGAGTCAGGATAAAGCTGCCAACTGCCACCCAACCACCCAGCTCTGGTTGTTGCGGCCATTTGGGGAATGAACCAGTGGATGGAAGACCTCTCTTTCTGTCTCTCTCTCTGACTTTCAAATAAATAAATAAATCTTTTTTTTTTTAAATTTTAAAAGCTATTTATTTGAAAGAGAGAGAGGAAGAGAGAGAAAGAGAGACCTTCCACCCACTGGTTGGCTTCTCTAATGCCCTCAGCAGTTGGGGCTGGGTCAGGCCAAAGCCAGGAGCCCAGAACCCCATCCGGGTCTCCCATGTGGGTGGCACTTGCACCATCACCCACTGCCTTCCCTGATGTGTTAGCAGGAAGCTGGAAGGGAAGTGCAGATTTTCTGGAACGCGAACAGGCACTCTGATATGGGTTGTAAGTGTCCCAAGTGGCGGCCCAACCAGCTGTACCACGGCACCCACCTCAGCCTCCTTATTTTTTTTTTTTTTTTATCTATTTGGAAGACAGAGCGACAGAGAAAG
Organism: Lepus europaeus; assembly: GCF_033115175.1. Taxonomy (NCBI): domain Eukaryota; kingdom Metazoa; phylum Chordata; class Mammalia; order Lagomorpha; family Leporidae; genus Lepus; species Lepus europaeus. Next base: position 815,284 of record NC_084850.1, read on the forward strand.
AGGTCTCCCTTTTGCTGGTTCACTCTGCAGATGCCCAGGGCTGAGTGGAGCTCAGGCACTCCACCCCCTGCTGCCTTCCAAAGTGTTCTGTAGTGGAATTGGGAGCAGAGCCAGGGCTTGAACCCAGGTGTTCCGATACGGGGTGTGGGTGTCCCAATCAGTGGCAACCTCCACACATACGTGATGTTGTTAATTTCCATGTATTTATTGGAGAGGCAGAGAGAGGCAGAGAGAGACAGAGAGAGACAGAGAGTGAGAGCGCTCCTATGTACTGGTTTAGCCCCCAAACTCTTGCAATGGCCAAGCTGGGCCCCGGGCTGGAGCTGAGCCGTGGGTTGCAGGAGCTGACTTGCGTGAGCAGCCCACAGTGCTGCCTGCCAGGTGTGCCATAGTGGGAGACTGAAGTCAGGAGCAGAGCAAGTGGGGCGCAGCATCCTCGCTGCCGTCTGAACCCCTCACTGACACTCGAATTCGCATCGCCCTTATGGCTGGTGACGTTGAGGACCTTTGATTGAATTATTTGCTTTTGTGGTGAAGCGAAGTTCTTGTTGTGCCTGTGGGCCTCCGGGTGTTTGCAGACTGTCCTAGCGTGGGTGTTGTGTGCACTGAAGACCCCAGCCTTAGTCCCATATTCCAGGCTCTGGGTTCAGGTCTGCCTCCGCCTCCACCGCCACTTCTGAAGATCCAGTGTCCAGCAAACGTGCTCAGGAGGCAGCACACGGCGGCTCAAGTGCTTGAGTCCCTGCTACTCATGTGGGGGCTCAGATGGAGCACCTGGGTCCTGGCTTTGGCCTGGCCCAGCCTCAACTGCTGTGGCCGTTTTGGGGAGTAAATCAGTGGATAGAAGATCTCAATCTCTCTCTCTCTCCCACTTTGCTTTTCAAATACATTTTTAAAAAATCTTTGAAAAAATATTGAATTACCTTTGCTAAAATATCAATGATCAGGGGCCAGCATTGTGGCATAGGTCAAGCCACTGCCTGTGGCGCCAGCATCCCATATGGTGCACCGGTTTGAGTCCTGGCTGCTCCTCTCCTGATCCAACTTCCTGCTAATGCACCTGGGAAGGCAGTGGAGGATGGCCCAAGTGCTTGGGGCCCTGCACCCGCATGGGAGACCTGGAAGAAGCTCCTGGCTCCTGGCTTCAGCCTGGTTCCGCCCTGGGTTCTTGAGGCCATTTCTGGAGCGAAGCAGCAGATGGAAAATCTCTCTCTCTCTCTCTCTCTCTCTCTCATCTGCACCTTTCAAATGAATACATAAACACCCTGTTGTTCTTTCTCAAAATCGTTGTGGCTGCCTTGACTTCTACGGTAAATCTGGGCAGGATGACGTGCTTTTGCTGGTGCACTCAAGGCTCCGCCACAGCCAGGGCTCTGCCAGGCTGCAGCCAGGAGCCAGGCACTCCATCTGGGTCTCCAGCATGGAGGACGGGAACCCAAGTACTTGAGCCGTCAGCTGCTGCCTCCCAGGGCCCTCATCAGGGAGTGGGCTTGGAAGCAGCGCAGGAGAGGACTGGAACTTAAACTTCCGGGCCTCGACATACGAGATGTACTCACACACAGTAGAGTTAACAAGTGGATTTAGCAAGTTGCGAAAGAAGTGGAATGAGGAGAGCCATAACTTGCAGTTTTCGGGGGACAGAGTTTGTGCTTTCCGGGCCACGAGGCAGCCGCGGTCTGTCTCTAGTGCCCGCGGTGCTACCGCACAGCTCTCGCAGGCGCCCTTTCACAGGCGCGGGAAGCGTCCCTGTATCCTTAGTGTGCTGCGGCTCTTGAATTTTGCCACCTTTTCCTACACTTACTGAGGCCATTTTTTATTTTTTCTGGGAGAAACCCTACTTGGTCATGATATATTATCTTTTTAATTTTTATTTTTATATGGGTATCTTTTAAAAAATATTTATTTGAAAGGCAGAGTTACAGAGAGAGAGGAGAGAGAGAGAGAGGGAGAGAGAGAGAGAGAGAAAGAGAGAGAGGTCTTCCATCCACTGGTTCATTCCCCAGTTGGCCACAATGGCCACAGCTGGACCTGGCTGAAGCCAGGAGCCAAGAGTTTCTTCCAGGTCTTCCATGCAGGTGCAGGGGCCCAAGGACTTGGGCCATCCTCCTCTGCTTTCCCAGGCCACAGCAGAGAGCTGGATCGGAAGTGGAGCAGCCAGGACTCAAACCAGCGCCCGCATGGGATGACGGCGCTGCAGGCCTTGGTTTAACCTGCTGGGCCACAGTGCCAGTACCCCTTTTTTATACATTTCCAGATTTGATTCGCTGAAATGTTGTTAGGCATTTGTATCATGTTTTCATGAGGGAGAGCGGTCTGTAATTTCTCTTCGTGTAATGTCAGTCCCTTGGGGACGAGTGCCATGCTGATCCTTGTTTTCCAGAGGCTTTCTGTAGAATTGCTGTTTTTTTTTTCTCTTTGGCAGTTTTCATGGTTTTATTTAAGCACAAACAAGACGTGCACCTGCGCTATCTGTTCTGCTCATTTTCCTCCCTGCGCAGCCTGGCGTCGGGCTGGCTGCCTCCGCTGGCCGGCTGGGCTGCGCCTGCCACAGTTTTGCGGTTCTTGGAAGAAACACTGCAAGCAAGCTCGGCACAGGAAGATTTGCTCCTTTACATTGTTGACTAGGAACTTGCAGAAGTCCCTGAGGACATGTGCTCCGATTTCTTGTTGCTCTTGTAACCAACGGGGGCTGGCGCTGGAGTGTAGCTGCCGCCTCCAGCACCATCATCCCATATAGGCACCGGTTCGAGTCCCAGCTGCTCCACCTCCAAACCAGCTCTCTTCTATGGCCTAGGAAAGCAGTGGAAGATGGCTTGAGGCCTTGGGCCCTGCACCCATGTGGGAGACCCGGAAGAAGCTCCTGGCTCCTGGCTTTGGCCTGGCACAGCTCCAGTCGTTGTGGCCACTGGGAAATGAACCAGTGGATGGAAAATCTCTCTCTCTGTGTCTCTCCTTCTTTCTCTGTAACTCTGCCTTTCAATAAATATTTTAATAATTTGAAAGGCAGAGTTACAAACAGAGGGAGAAATAGAGAGAGAGAGAGATATCTTCTACATGCTGGTTCATTCCCCAAATGGCCTCGACAGCTGGGGCTGGGCCAGGCTGAAGCCAGGAGCCAGGAGCTTCTTCCAGGTCTCCCAGGCAGGTGCAGGGGCCCAAGGCGTTGGGCCATCTTCCACTGCTTTCCCAGGCGCGGGGAGTGAGATTGGAAGTGGAGCAGCTGGGACTCAAACTGATACTCACATGGGACGCCAGCGCCATGAGCTGCAGCAACAAATCTATCTTTAAAAAAAATAATAAATAAATAAATAAACCACACATTGTCCACTCTGCTGGCAGACACAGGGCTGCTTAAGTTACCTGCTTTCAGCATTGGCCATTTGTCTTTCCTCTCCACTTTTTCTGATCAGAGGCTTACCAACTTCATTGGTCTTTTCAAAGAATCAGCTGTTTCCATATTTTTAAAAAATATGGAAAATAAAAATCTTATTTGAAAATCAGAGTGACAGACAGAGAAGGGGCGAGAGAGAGCTCTTCCATCCACTGATTCACTCCCCAAAAGGCGGCAACAGTTAGATCTGGGCGAGGCTGAAGCCAGGAGCCCAGAACTCCACGTGGGTCTCTCATGCGGCTGGCAGGGGCCCGAGTGTTGAGCCAAATTCTTTTTTTTTTTTTATTTTTGACAGGCAGAGTGGACAGTGAAAGAGAGAGAGACAGAGAGAAAGGTCTTCCTTTTGCCGTTGGTTCACCCTCCAATGGCCACCGCGGTAGCGCGCTGCGGCCGGCGCACCGCGCTGATCCGATGGCAGGAGCCAGGTGCTTCTCCTGGTCTCCCATGGGGTGCAGGGCCCAAGCACTTGGGCCATCCTCCACTGCACTCCCTGGCCACAGGCAGAGAGCTGGCCTGGAAGAGGGGCAACCGGGACAGGATCGGTGCCCCGACCGGGACTAGAACCCGGTGTGCCGGCGCCGCAAGGTGGAGGATTAGCCTAGTGAGCCGCGGCGCCGGCCCAAATTCTGCTGCCTCCCAGCCTCTGCGTTTTCAGCAAACTGGATTGGGAGTGGGGCCGCTGGGAGTGAAAGCAGACACTGCAATGTGGGTGCTGGCGGCCCGAGTGGCAGCCTAGCCCACTGAGGTGCATGCTGGCTCCTGTCTTCCTGTGTTCACCCTGTCCTTTCCTGCGCTCTGTTTCCCCGACTTCTTAGCTTTACTGTTTCCTCCTGTTGCTTATTTTGGATTTAATTTGCTCTTCCTTTTCTGGTTTCTTAAAGTGGAAGCCTATAGAATTGATTTGGGACCTTTCTCCTTATTAGAAGGGCAGAGTTACAGAGAGGAGAAGGAGGGAGGGAGGGAGAGAGAGAGAGAGAGACTTCCAGTCACTGTTTTACTCCCAAAGTAGCCACAATGGTCAGGACTGGGCCAGGCTGAAGCCAGGAGCCAGAAGCTTCTTCCAGGTCTCCCACATGGGTGCAGAGGCCCTTGGGCCATCTTCCACTGCTTTCCCAGGCCATAGCAGAGAGCTGGATCAGAAGTGGAGCAGCCGGGACTTGAACCCGTGGCCATATGAGGTGCCAGTGCTGCAGATGGAGACTTAACCGGTTATGCCACAGCACTGGGTCACTAAGATATTTTTTACTTTCACTTGTGATTTCTCCTTTGATCCATGGCTTAGTTGGGAGTGTATTTTTTCATTTCCACATATTCAGACATTTCCTAGATATCTGTTGGTTGCTGATTTCTAACCGAACAACATACACACCATCCTTTGTGATGTACTGAGTTTGGTTCATGTGCACTGGAGAAGAGCGTGTGTCATGCTGTTGGGGTGTTGTAGTCTACAAATATCTATTAAGTCAATGTGGTAGGTGGTATTTGCGCAGTTTGTTTTGTTATGGATATCTTTCCTATTTGTCGCATTAATGACTGAGAAAAGAATGTTGATTCTCCAAGTATGAGGGTATTTCCAAAAATTCATGGGAAAACAGAAGTAAAAGATAAGTTTCTTTTGGTATAAACATTTCTGAAATGCATATATGATTTTTTGCATAATATGCATCTTCCATGAACTTTGGAGTTATCAATGTTTGTTGTTTGCATTTGAGAGGTTTGTTATTAGTTGCTTACTTATTTGAAATGATTATGTCTTCTTTGTTACTTGTCCGATTTTCATTATGAAATGTCCCTCTTTATGTCTGGTAATATTCTTTAACTTGAATTCTGCTCTATTTGATTTTAGCGTATCTAGAGCAGTTTTCTTATGCTCAATGTTTCCTGTATTTTTTCCTGTACTTTCGCTTCCAGCACATCTCTGTCTTTATGCGTCAAATGTGCTTCTTGTAAATGCCAACAATAACTCTCATCCCACATGCTCTTCGGGACCCTCGCTGTGTGCCATCCCAAGGCAGGATCCTCACTCTTCAGGCCTGAAGCCCCCAGGTCAGCCCCTTGAGCCTTCCTCGGCTACAGAGCTATGAGAAAGCCAGAACCAGTCAGCATGGGAGACCACCTGCAAGGACTGGAAGGTGACACGAAGAGGGAGATACCCAGGCAGCTTCAGCCAGTGTCTGATGGCAACCATGTGGTATACCCTGAGGCACACCTTCCCGAATTCTTTTTGCTGTTCCTAATGGTCACAGTGGCAGGTGATTCTCCTGGAGGTTAAGACCCCAGTTAAGATGGCAGCATCAGGGCTGGCATTCTGGTGCAATGGGTTAAGCCATGCTTGCAATGCCAATCTCTCTCTTTCTGCTTTTCAAATAAAATGAATACATAAATGTCTTTGAAAAAAAAAAAAAAGACCCCTGCATCCCACATGGGAGGCTCTGAATTGGATTCCCTGCTCTAGCTCCCAATGTTGGCTTCTTGCTTATGATTGGGTCCTTGCCACCCATGGAGGAGACTGCATTGAGTTTTAACTGCTAACTTTGGTCCCCAGCATTTCGGAAGTGAACTAGTGAATGGTAACTATTTCTGTCTGCCTGTCTGTCTCTCTCTGTCACACACACAAATAAAAAATATCTATATATGGGGCTGGCGCTGTGGTGCAGCCGGTTGAAGCCCTGGCCTGAAGCACCAGCATCCCATATGGGCACTGGTTCTAGGCCCAGCTGCTCCTCTTCCAATCCAGCTCTCTGGATTGCCTGGGAAAGCAGTGGAAGATGGCCCAAGTCCTTAGGCCCTTGCACCTGCGTGGGAGACCCAGAAGAAGCTCCTGGCTCCTGGCTTCGGATCGGTGCAGCTCTGGCCATTGCAGCCATCTGGGGAGTGAACCAGCGGACGGAAGACCTCTCTCTCTGTCTCTACCTCTCTCTGTAACTCTGTTTTCCAAATAAATAAAATATATATTTAAAATCTATCTATCTATCTATCTATCTATCTATCTATCTATCTATCTATCTACGGTTGAATGGGAGACAGACATAATTTGACATCTTAATCATTTTAAATGTACCAGACGAGTAATTGCATCTCCTGGCGACCTGTAATCTACCTTCTGGTCGTAGAAGTGGAACCACTGCGTTTTGTGTGTCCACTTGTCTCCTGATGGACACGTGGGCTGCTTCTGCTGCAGTGAACGTTGCCACACAGGAGTCTGCGCCCCTGTTTCCTATTTGTTGAGGGCATACTGAGCAGAGGGATTAGAATTATCATGTGCTAATTCTACATCTATAGGTTTTTGAGAAATTCCCTTCCCATATTCTCAATTCACACACACACACAAAACATGAATAATAAGCAAATGCTTGTTATTTTTTAAAGATTTATTTTTTAAAGGTGGAGTCATAGAGAGGCAGAGAGAGAGAAAGAGAGAGAGAGAGAGAGAGAGAGAGAGAGAGAGAGAGAGAGAAAGAGAGAAAGGTCTTCCATCCACTGGTTCACTCCCCAAATGGCCGCAATGGGCAGAGCTGAGCTGATCTGAAGCCAGGAGCCAGGTGCTTCCTCCTGGTCTCCCATGCAGGTGCAGGGGCTCAAGCACTTGGGCCATCCTCCACTGCCTTCCCAGGCCATAGCAGAGAGCTGGATTGGAAGTGCAGCAGCCGGGACTCGAACCAGCGCCCATATAGGATGCTGGCACCACAGGCAGCAGCTTTACTTGCTGCGCCACAGTGCCAGCCCCAATTGTTGTCAATTTAAAACATGAAGTTTGAGTGCCTTTGGGAGCCCAGCTGTTCTGCTTCCAATCCAGCTTCCTGCTAACGCTCCAGGAGATTGGCCCAGGAGTTTGAGCTGCACTGGGCGTGGCGGGCGTGGCCGAGGAATCAGGGGTAACACAAGCAGCTCTAGCTGGCCGTTCTCCATGTTACTTGGCACCAAGGCTCTGCCCATATGGGCTCATCACTTTCTTTCTCCAATGCCAGAGATGTGGGAGCCAACAGGAAGCAGAAAGTAGAAAGGATCAGCAGCAAAGTCGTTGCTGCGTGGGCAGAGTCGCCCTAATGGCCGCGCTGGGGTAGGAGGCTGGGAGTGTGGACCCGAGAACCTGGCCCCTGCCTCCTCTCTCTCTCTCTCTTCCTCATTCGCACTGACTCTCCTTTGATGGAGACACTGGAGCTGATGTGCAAGAGAAAGCAGACTGGCCACAGGGCTCAGGGCACTGGGAGGGCCTGGGCAGGAGTCCCCGAGGGCAGGGGAACTGGGCAGCACCTCTCAGAGGGAGGAGAAGCCGAGAATTTGGGGGCTGATGTCAGAACAGAAACAGGGCCCACACCCACCTGCCCACAGAGGGTGGCTGCGCTTGGCCGTGGGCACAGCAGCTGGGCTCGGTGGGCAGCTGGGCCAGGCAGCAGTGCTCACAGGAGAGCTGGCCAGCGCACCTGGGAGTTTCGCGCGGATTGTTGGGACACTTGTGACAGCACTGACTACTGTGGCTTTTTTTTTTTTTGAAAGGCAGAGCCACAGAGGGGTTACAGAGAAGCAGAGGCAGAGACAGAACTCCCCCACCCGCTGGGTCACTCCTCAGATGGCCCCAACAGCCAGAGCTTCGCCGATCCGAAGCCAGGAGCCAGGAGCTTCTTCCGGGTCTCCCACATGGGTGCAGGGCCCAAGCACTTGGGCATCTTCCACTGCTTTCCCAGGCCACAGCAGAGAGCTGGATCGGAAGTGGAGCAGCCAGGACTCGCCCATACGGGATGCTGGCACTGCAGGCGGCAGCTTTACCCGCTACGCCACAGCGCTGGCCCTACAGTGGTATCTTTTTGAACTCAAAGGTGTCACTGGTGGCACAGGCAGCAACTCCTTTGTGGAGCTATTTCTGCTGGAGCCTTCTGGGGTCCCAGCCTGGCGCCCACTCCTCCAATGCATCCAGCCACTGCCTAAATGATGCCCCGTGTACACAATCCCTCTGCGCATGATCGCTTGGGGAATGTCTGCTTCCTGCCACCATAGCCAGGCATACATAAGCCCAAACAGAACAGCAGCCATCGCAAGTGTCAGGCACGGGGGGCCAGCAGCACCCTCCTGGGTGGATGCACACAGAAGCCTGGGTGTGAATGCTTAGAACAGCTGGAAACCACCTAGCAGTCTCACTGGGCAGCTCGCTAAACAGCCTACGATGGAGCTGAACAATGGACTGCTATACTACTCAGCACTGAAAAGGCACACACACAAAAGGCCACGCCCTGCACAACACACGTGTTGTGTTCAAGAAAACATAGAACGCAGATTAGTGGGGGCCAGGGACCGAGGCGGGGGGAGGCCGTGGTTGGGTGCAAAGAGGCAGGTGGGGGCTGACACTGTGGCACAGCAGGTTAATCTGTCACTTGTGACACCTGCACCCTGTATTGGTTGGAGTCCTGCCTGCCCCACTTCCCTTTCAGCTCCTTGCCAATGCACCTGGGAAGGCAGCGGACTCCCTGCTAAATTACACTTCAGTTCAACTGATTTTTTAAATAGAGCTACACCTAAGCCATGAACACATGGAAAGAGGCACTTGACATTAACAGGTAGGTGGGTGGGCCAGCCGAAGCCGTCTGCCTGCCTAGTGACCCCCAAAAGTCCACAGCAAGCATGAGGCAGTGGACAGATTAAAAAAATTATTTATCTGCAAGGCAGAGTTATGGGGGCGGGGTAGATAGAGAAAGGGATCTTCCATCTGCTGCTACACTGCCCAAATAGTTGCAATGGTCAGGGCTGGGCCAGGCCAAAGCCAGGAGCCAGGAGCTTCTTCTAGATCTCCCACATGCGTGCAGGGGCCCAGGCCTTGGGCCATCTTCCACTGCTTTCCCAGGCCACAGCAGAGAGCTGGGTCGGAAGAGGAGCCGCCGGGACTGGAACCGGCATTGTAGGCCTCGGTGTGTGATGAGCTCAGGGAGAGCAAGTGAGGCTTCCTGGCCGGGCTTGCTCATGGAGTTCATGCAGGGCTCCTGTCTGGAGGGAGCTGCGCTAATACAGGAAGCGCGCTCAGAACAGCGGCAGCCCCACGGCAGTGCTCACTCGCTGATTTCCTGTAATGGCAGTAATGAATTCTCTTTCGCATAAACACAGACTGCACCCATCATTATGCATCGCTCCAGCCGTATCAATGCCATCGCGGTGAGCAGCACGAAGCACTAGACTAGGCCAGCGATTTGCAGAAGTTGGGGCTGGGGAAAAGGCTGGGTGAGGGGAGTGGAGGCAGCAGCTGGGAAGGAGAGAAGCCAGGGCCGGCTTGGCCGCAGCCTATCAGAGCCGGGATCAGCGCAGGAGGAAGCAGAGTACAGCTCAGTGCCTTGTGGAAAATACCCCCTCTGCCCAGCTCATGGCCCCTGCCTCTTGACCCAGGTCAAGAGCCCTGCCCTACTGAATCCAATGGGACCAAAAGGTGGGCGATGGGCAGTGCCCTGGTGCCCTCTCTCCCCGCCCTCTCCCCGTTCTCAGTCTTGTCTAGTCTAGGTGGGCCACCCCAAGCCTCCCCTTCCAGGCAATGGGGGCTGGGCCGGAGGTGATCCCACCGTGCGGGGGGGGGGGGGGGGGAGGTTGGGTGGGGACTGCAGGCCAGGATATGTGGGCTGCTGCCTTGGGGGTTCTCAGGAGGCCAAGCCCAGGGCCCCGGGACGCTTCACTGGGCAGAGGCATGCCCATAAAAATACCGTGGCCACCAAGGCGGCAATCTGCCATCTGGACCCTAGGGCTTCCTTGCCCTGAGGCTGCGGCCGGCTCGGCTCGCTGTGGAATTCCTGCCCCCTCTGCCTTGCGTCGCCTCGCTCGCCTGCTAGGTCACGGCCGGGAGCCCAGGAGGGGCGCTTCTCTCCCGATGCTTTCCTAGTGGGGCTGAGATTGGTGCTGGCGGCAAAGGTCGCGCTGAGGCCAATCGCGGGCACAAAGAAATAAGCCACTGGGCCCGGGGACCCGGCGGGGATGTGCGGAAAATCTGGGAGCCGGGAGTGGCAGCCGGAGGGGCGCCCTTTCCGAAACCCTTTCTCCCCTGGGTTCTGCCTCGCCGCCCGCTGCAAGGACCTGGCCGGGCGCCTCGGGGCGCCGGGTGGGGGCAGTGATTCGGCGGAGGGTCGGGGACTCGGCAGCCCTGCCCAGTGTGTGGACGGACGACGAAAGGCACGGACATCAGGGCGCGGCCCCGAGCGCTGCGTTGCGTACGGGTGCCCCGCGTTGGCCGGTGTCCTCCCTCCACCGCTCAGCTCCGGGTCGCCAGGAGCGCTCCCGCCCGGCGATTCCCGCTCCGCGCCTTCTCGGCGGGGGCTGCCGGGTGGTCCGAGCGGGGCGCTCTCGGGCTGGGGTCTCTGGGACTGCGAGTGCGACTGCGGTGGCACCTGGCAGCAGAGACGGGGAGGCTCCCTTTGAGCTCCAGGAAGGGACCACCGAGGGAGTCCCTAGTCCACGCCGGGGTCGGCGGCCGGGCTCTGCTGGGACGAGGGGCGAGCGCGAGGCGGGGCGGGGCCGGTGGCCGGGGAGGTGATCTCACTCCCCTCCCCCTTCCCTCCGCGCACGCCCGCCCCGCCCCGCCCCGCCCCCGCCCCGCTGCCGCCGCCGCCGCCGCCGCCGCCACCGCCGCCACCGCCGCCGCAGCAGCAGCAGCATCGGCACCGGCCTCGCAGACGCGCTTGGGCGGCGAGTCCGAGGCCGGCGTGCGCGGAGGCTGGGCGGGCAGCCCGAGTGGCGGCTGCAGCGCAGGTAAGGCGGGCCGGCCTGCCGTGGCGCCAGGGCCGCGGCTGCTACCCCCTGCACCCCCGCCCCAGCCCTGGCCCCGGGCGAGGACAGGAGGGGGCACCGTCCGGCTCTGTCGGTGGTCACGGGCGGCCGGGCTGGAGCCCCACCCATGCCAGCCCACGGCTGTGGGCACCGGGGACGGGAGCGGGGCGGGAGACGAAGGCTGGGTGCCAGAGCCCGGCAGGTGAGGGGGTACCTGGGCGGCGCCCCAAATGCAGACCTAGGAGGCTCCCGGAAGGAGGTGATCGGGCGGGGTCTGTGTGGACAGGTAGGAGCAGAAAGTGGAGTGTCCCCACGGGTGTGTGCGCGCGTGGGAGAAGGAAAGCGACACCGCGACCGAATGCCCCACATCGGCCGTTGTGGGGTGTGGCCCTGGGCGTGGCTGCCCCTCATTCCCAGTCCGGGGCCCTGTTTGCCTGGCAATCCGGCCCCAGCGTGGCGGAGGGAGACTGGGCTAACCTGCCCTTGCACTGGGGGGAGGGGAGGGAACCGGGCAGGGCGCTGCCGACTCCTCCACCCCAAAGTGGGGAGGGCTTTGTTCTCTGCCTCATTCTTTGCAAATTCCAGCCGGGGCGAGGCTCCCCTCAAAGCCGGCTAGGGAGCCAGGGTCTCCTCCCTTGAGGCGCAGGGACGCTGGAGCCTTCTACAGGCTCTGCGACTCATAACCGGTGCAGTGGGAGAGGGCACCCAGTCGTGTGCCTCCCGTGCATGGCTGTAGCATGTGAGCCTGCCAGGTAGGGGTGAGGGGAGGGCCACCGTGCAAAGCAGGATGCTTGGGGCCCTGTTCCTGCCCACGGCGAGTCTTCCTGTCCCTGTCACTTATGGCAGGGACCTCCATTCCTAGTGACACCTTCCTATGTTAGATTTTGGGGCTCCTGTGTGATGGGCAGGGCTGGCAAAGAGCACCTAGCACAGCCCGTTCCCGCTGCCAGGCCCTGGCACCTGCAGTGCCCGCCTATAGCTGTCCTCCCGGGGAGGCAGGCCCAGGGCCAACCGCTTGCCCCAGGTGGATGCCCTACTTCTGCCTGACGCCACCCAGAGGGCAGGGGCTTCTGGACCGGCCCAGTGCCGTCTCTGCTGACTCACGTGGCCATGACGGCGAATGAGCCCAGTGAGCCTTTCCCCCTACAGGAGCTCCTGCTGAGCCTCCTCTTCCTCGCCCCTGCTCTGGCCGGCTCGCCTCCAACGGGCTCCCTGCTGCAGGTGCTGGGACTCGCCCTGCCTGCCTCTCAGCTGGCGCAGCACCCAGGCAGCGCCTGCACATGTGCGCCCCTGGGCTCCCGGTGCTGCCGGCGCTCTCTGGCGCTTCCTGGTGAGCTCCTGGCAAGGGCTGGGACCGGAACTGAAACCTCCCCAGCTCCCTGGCTTCTGGCCATTTCTCTTTGCTGCATCTCAGCCTCTTTCTCTCCGTCTTTATTTATGCTTGTGGGTGTTTGATCCCAACAGTAATACATCTTGCTGTGGTACACTTGAGACATACAGCGAAGAACAAAAGAAATTAAGAAGCACCGGTGATCTGACCACCCGGAGGGAAACGCGTTCAGCCTCCCTGGTTTGTTATAATCCACTCTCTAGAGGCTCCTCCCTCAGTGCCCAGCCCGTAGCCCCCTGCAGAGCAACACGAGGGCCCACAGCGCCCCAGGGTGGCGGGTCCGGATCCTGCAGCCAGGACCTCAGCAGCCTGTGGGTGGGCTGGCTGGCATTCGCCAGGCAGTTAGCCGGGGCAAAGCCAGTCACAAATGGGGCCAGCGCCGTCCTTGTCTGCATGGGGTGTGGATTCATTTTTTCTTTTCGGTTATCTGAAGGGGAGAGGAAGGCAGGGAGTGGGCAATGGCCTGGGCCGAGGGCTACTCCAGTGAGCTGTGCCTTCCTGATTGGCCGCCCCCTGCTCCGTGCTTTCTGCTATTGGCCCAACAAGCAGGTGCCTTCCATGGCACGTACTTGGCCAAGACTGGCAGGGGAGGGCGGAGGAGGCAGCTCCGTGTGGTGCCATATTGGCTGCTTCCCCAAGCCAATGATTTGGGACAGTCGGGCCCTGGCTTTTTCTGGCTCCCACGTGATGGGCACACTCATTGATTCGCAAGAGCCCTTTCAAGAAAGCCAGTCCCTGGTTGGCGAGGGCGATGCGGCCTTGTGATGGGGCACGGCCTACAGCACTGGCCAGCCGCAGGAGGGCCTGGGGGGGCAGTATGGAGAGGGCTGCCAGGGTGGGCATCCCAGCCAAGCATGCATGGGGGGCCCCACCTCGCAATTCCCACAGCAGGGCAGGCAGGGATTCTGAGTCCCCCTTGTAGGATCCCAGGCCGGCTGTGGATCTCCCTGGGGGAGATGTTCCCGCTTCCCACTTTCTCTGATCTGGCCCATGCCAGACACCCCCCCCCCCCCCGTCAGCTGCCACAAGCCTTTCCTTCATGCTCAGGGGGATTTGCTGCAGGAGTGGAGACGCCCTCTCCTCCCTCTGCTTGCTGCCCCTGCCCCCCACTCCTCCGATACCCAAAGCTCTCTCTGCTTCCCCTTTTGTCTCTGAGCCCTTTGCCCTCTCTCCTAAAGCCCCTCCCTCTCTTGGGGGCCCTTGATGGCCCTGACCTTGGCACTGAGCCGTGAACCCCAGCACTGGGGGGGAGGGGTGACCTCAGTGGGGCTCCATGCTTCTGGTTTGGGCCCAGCCTGCGTTGGGGGCCCCGTGTGACCTGCAGAGTGGATGGTGCACCTGGTGGCAACCAGCGCGGCCCAGCGGCCTCCCGAGATAGCAACAGGGTCTGTGGCTTCCTAAAGGCTGCGGTTGGAGGGGAAGGGAGGAGCCCATGGAGGGCGGGAGTCTTCTGCCGGGGAGGAGGGGCTGGATGATGGGCTTTCTAGAAGCTTCCCTTTGTCCAGTGCCCCTCACCCAAGGCCTCGGGAGCTCGCCTTGGCTCTTCTGTATTCTCCCAAGGTTGGAAAGCTCCAGAGGGGGTGTCCGGCTAATCTCACCACTTGGCAGCTTGGGGCAGCTGGGGCAGCAGGGGCTTGGGTGGGGCAGGAAGCTGGCAGCCGCCGAGGTCTAACTCACTTGGTCAGGGGGCACCTCTGAGCCCACCCGTCTCCGGAGTGTGAAGGTGGAGTGCCCCAGGAGCCCCTGGGAACTTAGCTCTCCCACCTAAAGCACCCAGGCGGGGCCGCGCGAGGAGAGCACGAATCAGGCTAGAGATTTGCATGGGATACGGTGCTGCTGGGAGTCTGTGTGTGTGTGTGTGTGTGTGGTGGGGCTCCTAGTAGCCTTATTTGCGTGTGTGGGTGATATATCTGCTTGCATGTGTGTGCGTGCGGGAGCGAGTGCGCACACACGTCCTCCTGCCCCCACGTGGGTTCCTCACATGCCCCAACAGGGCCTCTGCCGGGAAGGGGTGGGGCTGCGGGTGGTGGCTGCCTGGCATGGGGATGGAGCTGGTGGCTGCAGTGGAGGGGTACTGCCTCTGGCCCCCTCCCCAGCTGTCTTCCTTCATGCTTTAGGAATGCCAAGGCCTTGGGGAGGACAGAGACCGCATTGTCTGCCCCAGGCTTCCTGTGGTCCCTCGTGCCCTTTAACCCTTTGTGAGTGGGGAGCCTGGCCATGTCTGAGCTGTTTCCAGGGCCCCCAATGCACTTGAGCCAGGTGTCCCAGAACCAGGCGGTCTACACAGTACACTGCAAGAGGCGGGTCCTCCTTGGCTGCGGGATCTGCTGCCTGCCCGGCCCTTCCCCACCTCCTCTTCCACAGGCCTGCCCCCTCCCCCTGAAGCCCCTTTCGTGTCACACTCATCCGGCTCGCTGGGGAGGCCCCTGTCGCCCACTGCTTTCTCATGCCCCGGGAGGCTGGAGCCTTGGCCCGGCTAGCCTCGGCCTCCCTGCGAGCACAGCAGTGCAGCCCTTGTTGTCCCCGGGCTCTGGCTGGGCTTTCGGAGGACGAAAGAAAGGGGTCAGGGCCAGCTGAGGTGGCTCGCAGGGGAGGGGACCAAGCAGCCCAGCCCGTCCCTGGGCTGAGGCCTCTATGTTGCAGAGGCCTCCAGAAGCCTCAAGCTGAGGGATGGGGGGCGAGGATGAGGATGGTTTGGGGCCAGGCCCCTGCTCCGGGCTGAGACGTGATGTCGGTCACATCCTACTTCGGTGTGGCCTCCCTCCCAAGGTTGCACTGCCTTCTCCCCACATTTGCCTGCCATCTGCCTAGCAAATAGGCCACTGGGAATGCAAGCAGGCACATGTGAGGATTGCCAGAGTGCCTGGGGGTAGGGAGGTCACCCAAGAGGAGCCTTTGGCAGCTTTGGGAGCCTCTACCTTGCTAAAACCTCACCCCTTCTGAGCGCCAGTGCACTTCCCGGAGCCTCGGTTTCCCCGTCTGTAAAATGGGAGTAATGGTAGCACCTCCTCCACGGGACAGTGTTGATTAAACGAGTGGATGGGTAGAAGAGGGTTTAGGAGAGTCCCTGTGAATGGACTTAGCACAGCGGGGCGAGGCAGAGCCCACCCACAATGGGCCATTACAGGTGAGCTGCAGTTGCCTTGGAGACCAAAGCCTCAGGTGGGCTGAGCGCACTTGGGGAGGGCTGCAGTGGAGAACCCAGAAGCCTTAGCAGCACTCTTAAGACTTCGGGGGCCCCCAGGTCCCCCGGGGGCTCCCTGGAGCAGCCTCCTTCACGCAGGAGTATCTAAATAACTCAGTGGGCTCCCCGGCTCCCCGCACTGCTAGCAGAGAGCTGGGCTCCATCACCATAGAAACCCACCAGCCTGGGGAGGAGGGTGAGGGAAAGCCTTAAAGGAACACAGTGCAGGGGTGCAGGTGAACCCATGGGCCTGGGAGCCACACTCAGCCTGCGGCACACCTCCCAGCCCCGCCCCTGCTCCAGCCCACAGGGTCACCGGGCACCGCCGTTCCCAGCAGAGACCATGCAGGAGGACCTGGAGACCCTTGGCCCTTGTCTCTTCTCCTTTGAGAAAGCCCTCAGGGAGGACCTGGGAGCCAGTGGGCTTGGTGCGCTTTGAGGTTGGGGGTGGCATTGCAAGGACTCCGGAGGGACCTAGGGTGGGGTTGGGGGAGAATCTCCGCTGGGGCCTGTAAATGAGCCCCTCCCTCGGCGCCTGACCCTGGTCTCCTGGTCTTGTCCCCCTCGGTTCCTGCTGTGCCCTTTGTCCCTGCCTGCGTCCTGTGTGTGCGTGTGCGTGCGTGTGTGTGTGTGTGTGTGTGTTCCCGAGCTAGGTTGGGGGCTGGAGCGACTTGAGAGCAGCCCCACCTTTGTACACAGTCGGCGCGCAAACACACCCACACGGACACACGCTTGCTCGCTCGAGGTGGTGCCTGTGGCTGCGCACGCACCTCCCCCGCCTCCCCCGCCCCCCCGCCGGGCGGCTGTTACTCACTGCTAGCAGCAATCTTGGAAGCATCCACTGGGAGCCTCTGGCTGCTTCTACCCCTCCCCTCGCTCTCCCCACAGGGTCCCCACCTGCTCCCTGGCATGCCTGGGTATGCCAGCAGTGGGCCATTCATCTTGTCTTACAACCAGCCCCTGGCCCCAGTGCCACAAGTGGGCAGGGGACTTGCCGCTCTGCAGCTGAGGGGCTTTGTCTGCCTCCCCGTCCCTCAGCCCTGCTCCTCCGTCCAGCCTGGACTCCAAGCCCGAGAAGCCCCCCTCTGCCGCCCCAGACCCATCTTCCTCCCTTCCCGGCCCCTAGCCTGGCACACCCCCTGGGGACGAGGACGCCGCGGAGGCGCCGCTCGCCTGCACGCAGGCGCAGGCGCACGCGCGGGGGCCCAGCCCTCGCTTCTCGCCGTGTCTGCCATTTCTCAGCGGTGCTTTCTGCGGCTGTCTCTCACCCTTTGTGCTCCCTTTTCCTGACTTTCCGTTTCTCCCCTGCCCGGGTCTCTTTCCATATTTCTCCATTTCCCTAACAGCTCCCATCCTGGGTATGGAGCTGCCTTTGTTTCCTCTCTCTGCCGGCCCCAGCCGCTCCTGTCCCCTCCTGCTTCTTTTCTCACCCTGTCTGTCACCTTTGGCAGACCTGGCCTTGGCTCCATCTGTAGTACACTTCCCCCTCCCCTGCTCCCTTGCTCTTGGTGGTGCTGCTGGGGGGTCGGGGGCCTGCTGAGCTGACAACCTTAGCTGCTTGCTCTGCCATTGCCTGAGGGGTGGTGCAAGATCAGAGGCCCAGCAGCAGTGGGAGGGGAGGAGGGGGAGCCCCCCTCAGCTGTCAGGGGCTTCTCAAACCTTCTGGCTCCTTCCTGCCTGTCGCTAAGTGCTCAGGGTGGTGACAAGCTGCATGGCAAATGCCAGGAGGCTGCCCGTGAAGCCAGGGGGAGTTGAGATGCGACAGAGAACGGAGACTGGAGGCTTGGGAATAGTGTGTGTCCGCTGTGGGTGCGTGCAGCACCCCGTTCTGGGAACCTAGACTTGGAGGACAAATGGACGAAGCGGCACAGGCACAGCAGGAGCGGTCACTGCTACACACAGCACCCAAGCTCCTCACGGGAGGAGCAGCCTCCCTCCAGCTTCCCTCCCCTGCTCCTCTCAGGACCAGAGCTCGGAGCTCCCAAGGCTGCTGCTTGATCGGCTGCTCTCTGATCTGAGTCTCCTACTGCTTCCGACAGGCCTTGAAGTCGGGCCACCTGGGGCCCACCCTGATCGTACTGGTTTTGTTGGGGGAGGTGGGGGCTGAAGCAGCCCGGCTCTTTGCAGGTTGGAAACTGGCCATTCATGCTCCGCTTCCGTTCTTCCTGCCCAGGCCTCGGGCAGCCTGCTGCCTTCACTGCTGTCCTCGGGTTAGCCCCTTAATGAAATGATCTGCGGATCCTGGTTGGCCACTTTCTCCCAGTGTCCAGATGTCAGCATGGCGTCGGAGGCCACTGTACCCACTCTTCAAGTGTTTAGCCTGACGCTTAGTCTCCCTTTCACAGGTGCCTGGCTGGGATTTGATAAGGGCATCTGGGGTGGAGCTCTTGCTGGAGCACTCACTCTGCCCCCTCCCTCCCCCTTTTTGAAAAGATTTATTTTTTTTATTTAAAAGACAGAGTTACAGAGAGAGAAAACACGAGAGACAGACATATTCTATCTGCTGGTTCACTACCCAGATGGCCACAACGGCCAGGGCTGAGCCAGGCTGAAGCCAGGAGCCAGGAGCTTCTTCTGGGCCTCCCACGTGGGTGGCAGCCACCCAGGCACCTGGACTACCTTCTACTGCTTTCCCAAGTGCATTAGCAGGGAGCTGGATGGGAGGTAGAGCAGCCGGGACTCCAGTCGGCGCCACTGTGGGATTCCGACATTGCGTGTGGCAGCTTAGCCGGTGCACCACAGTACCGGCCCCAACACTCTGGCCTTTTCTGCACATTCGCCACTTGCCTCTCTCCCACACCTGTTCCTATTCCTATGCTCTTGGGGGTCTCTTTTCTGCTCGTTGTCAGAGGAAACTCCTCTCCCAGACCTCCAGGCTTTGGGGTCCTGTAGGCATGGCTGGACTTACTTGGGCTTGGAGTGGTCACATCTATCAGCTGAGCCCAGAAGACTCAGGAAGAGACCTGTAAGCCAGGACTGCCAGACACTTGAGAGGCGTTAGGAATGCTGTCTTGGGAAATGTCCCAGAGCTTTCTCTGACCTCTGCCCTGACCCCAGCTGGCCTAGAGCATCTGGAAGCAGAGGCCGCAGTTGCCTCTAGCATTCCCCAGGGCGCTCACTTTTTTTTTTTTTACTTGAGAGGTACAGTTACAGGCAGAGAGAAGCAGAGATAGAGAGAGAGATAGAGAGATAGAGAGAGAGAGAGAGAGAGAGAGAGAGAGTCTTCCATCCACTGGTTCACTCCCTAGATGGCTGCAATGGCCGGAGCTGGGCCAATCTGAAGCCAGGAGCCAGAAGCTTCTTCCAGGATTCCCACGTGGGTGCAGGAGCCCTAGGACTTGGGCCATCTTCTACTGCTTTCCCAGGCCATAGCAGAGAGCTGGATTGGAAGAGGAGCAGCCGGGACTAGAACCAGCACCCATATGGGATGCTAGCACAGCAGGCAGAGGTTTTACCTGCTGTGCCACAGTGCCGGCCCTGACACTGAATCTCTCTTCCTTCCCCATTTTTTCTTCCTTTAACTGCACTTCAGAGAAGTGCAGCCATCTTGGGGCCATGTACTCACTTCTCTATCAGCTTTTTAGGTCTGAACAGCACCCGGGGATCACTTGGCTCTAAAAGCCATGGTAATGAGACTATGGGAAGACTTGTCTTCTGCACATGTGTGCACGCGTGCCTGTGTGTTCGCACAGATAGAAGACATAGGGATTCTGCACAGCTGGCAGGCACACTGCATCACACACACCACATTTCTCTAGATACACACCAATGCACGTGCAGCTGTGGGTGTGCCCCCAGCCCCCAGAGGAGACATCCAAGCATGCTCATGGCTGCACACATTCCCTGTGCGGCTCCACATCCACACACATTCCCATGGACACCTGCTCACGGGCATGTCCAGACACACATGGGAATGGCGCGCCTGGAGTGCCCTGCAGCAGGCACAGTGGAGCCGATGGGGGCAACAAGTTGGTGCTGGGGACACAGCTGGTGGGAAAGAGGCAGACAGAGAGCAGGGAGGTAATGAAAGGCAACCTGGAAGCCCAGCCAGAGCTGTCTCTTCCAGGTTTCTCCCTCCAAGGTGGGGGTGGGGTGGGGGAGGCAGGGCGAGGGAAGCTGGCCAGTGGAGGGCGGATCTGTGGGCGGGGCCAGGAGCTCGGACGCGCCCAGATGTTAGTCTCTAACGTCCGTCCCTTTTCTCCTCCCCCACCCTTCCCTTCCTTTCTCCCCTCTCCCAGTGCCTCCACCCGCAGCTGCCGCCCCCAAGCCGCCCACCAGCTCCTTTCCCTCCGGCGAGAGCCTGAGCCAAGCCGGGTGGTCTGTGCCGGGCCGAGCCGCTGGCGCCGCGGGGAAGATGGTCGTGGCGCTGCGGTACGTGTGGCCTCTCCTCCTCTGCAGCCCCTGTCTGTTCATCCAGATCCCGGAGGAATGTGAGTAGCTGAGGGGAGTCTCGGCGCCTCCCTTTGCCGCTGCGCTGGGCCGCTCTTTATCTTCTGCCACCTCACCTTCTCTCCGCTCCGGAGCCTCCCCCTCCTTTCCTGGGGCGTAGCGGGAAAGTGGGTGCTCCTGGAGAAAAGGGCAGGCTGGAGGGCTCGGGCTGTGTCAGCACCGCGGACAGTATCCAGAGCGGAAGCCAGGGGCGTTTTCAGCACCGCGGACAGCGGCGCCAGCAGGGCTCTCCACCTGTCCTTTGCTGGCACCATCCCCGCCCTAGGGGTGTGGTGGGCAGAGTGGGCCCGTCCCCAGTCCTCAGGCAGCTTGTGCAGAGATCTGCATTCAAGTGTTGCGTGCATTTCTGACTTGTGTGCTCACATCTTGAGCCCTTCTTAGCTCTGTCTCTGAACAGAGACAAGGAAAAGCACGTGGGTCTAGCCTGGTAACCCTCCGGATCTTTTCCCTGGGTAGTTATTTGGTGGGGGTGCGGTGGAGCTGTGGAGCATGTGTCTGTGGTTCTGAGCTTTGTGGGAGGAGGTCACAGGTAGGTGTGTGGGTTTTGGAGAGTTATTGAGCTTGAGTTTTTGTGTATACTTGTGAGTCTCAAAGACTGTACTAGCATGTGTGAGTGTGTGGGGTCATGGTTGATTAGGAGGGGTATTTGTGAGTCTGACTTTGACTTCCTATACAGGTAAGTGTATACATCACTATAGCTGTTAGTTACGGATCAGGTTTGTGAAGGTCTGTGGGTTGTGTAATTTTGCGAGTGGGGCTGTGGCCACATGGTAGGTGTTGTTAGTGTGATGGTGTTTTCTGTTGTGTATGAGGGAGAATTGGAAACTCACTGCACTAACGGATCCTGTTGGAACTTGTTGGGACATTTCCAAGGGTATCATGGGGTGGGGAAAGCTGTGCCAGGACAAGAGCTGAAGGATGTGGACTTGGGAGGTGCCCGGTAGTGGGAGGACTCAGTGAGCATTTGAAGGAGGTGGAGGGGGTCTGACGGAACAAAGGTTGGCGATGCCCTCTGAAACACATCCGTGGAGGTCTACACAGTCACCCACCACAGGTTCCTATGGATCCTCATACCCGCTGGTAGACACAGATACCTGTATGCAACCAAGTGCAGAGCTAGCAAAGGTACAAAGACGCTGATTCGCCACACAAACAGAAACACAAGTACACAAGCGAGGGTTTTTAAAAGATTATTTGAAGGTCAGAATGACACAGGCAGAGGGAGAGAGAGATCTTTCATCCACTGGTTCACTCCCCAAATACTCGCTGAGGGCAGCAGCCAGATCTCCCATGTGGGTGGCAGGAACACAAGTACTTGGGCCATCGTCCATTGACCCCAGACTGGACCCTAGCAGGAAGCTGGATCAGAAGTATGAGTAGTCAGGACTCGAACCAGGCTCTCTGACGTGGAAAGTGGGCAGACCAAGAGGTGGCTTTACCTGCTGCACCACAATACCCACCCCCAAATGAAGCTTTTTTTTTTTAATTTTAAAAGATATATTTATTTATTTGAAAGGCAGAGTTACAGAGAGAGGGAGAGAGAGATCTTCCATCTACCAGTTCACTCCCCAAATGGCTGGGCCAGGCTGAAGCCAGGAGCCAGGAGCTTCTTCTGGGTCTCTCACATGGGTGCAGGAGCCCAAACACATGGGCCGTCTTCCACTGCTTTCTCGGGCCATTAGCAGGGAGCTGGGTCCAAGCAGCTGGGACTCCAACTGGTGTCCATATGGGATGCCGGTGTTGCAGGTGGCGGCTTACCCCACTGTGCGCAGCGCTGGCTGCCCAGTGCCCAGATGAAGTTTTAGATACAGAAGACGCAGAGGTGGGTGTGCAACACAACACTCCCCGCTGAAAAGTAAGCCTGCAGACAGACACAGGCTGCAGTGCGTACCTGCAGGGCATCCGCACATTCTTAGCCATGTGCTTGTTTCCCTTCCCTCTCTGCCTCCTGATCATTGCTTTTCAGCGACTGTCCCCTTACCCTAGGCACGAGACTGGCCTCCTATCAGGTGGGCACACACATGTCTGTGTGTGGCAAGGTTAGGGGACACAGAGAGAACTAGGCCAAAGCCCATGGCCTGGGGCATGGACCAGCACCTGCTGTCGACCCCAATATAACCCAGCAGGCTGCTGGGTAACTCCCTGTTGAAACCGGCCTTCCCACTCTCCCTCCCTCGCCCCTCCAGCCCCCTGTCTGTCATTCTCTGCTGCTTCTACCCACTTGATTTTCCCTCTCCTGTCATTCCTGCTCTCAGGCAGCCGACACCGGCCCCTCCCCAGCCCCTCTGCCTTGTCCCCGGGGAGCGCCCACCTCCTGCCTGAGCCCTTACACTGAGGACCTCTGCAGAGACAAAGCGCCCCTCCCCCTCTGCTGGGCTGAATCCCGGGGCTGGGGCAGGCACTCTGGCCTCTGCCCCAGGGAGCACGGGTGGCTGGCTGGGAGGAAGGAAGTGCAGAGAGTGCTGTGGGCCATGGAAACTCCGATGCAGCAGGGCCTTGGGGAGGGGCTGGAGCGGGCTCTGCAGGCTGGGCCTCAGTAATTGAAAACACTGAGCTGTGCTAATTGGATTAGGAGCTGGGGGGGGGGTGCTTTGGCTGCAGGCGTCCTGGGTGGGTGGGGTCAGTTCTGCAGGCCACACTGGGCCCTGCCTGGGAGCAGTGAGGTCACTCTTGTTAAAGAAAAGATGTTTATCCTGCCCTTGCCCACGGCAGCCCAGGGGCAGCTCTCCCCTGCGTGTCCCTGGGCAGGGGAGCCCTCTACGGGTCCCAGGCCGGCCCAGGAGGAGTTGCCCAAGCCCAGTCGCCACCACCGCAGCCTCCTCTCCTTCCCCTTCGTGCGTGGGCCCTGCCGAGGCTGCCTGTCACTGTTTCTCTCCGTTCTCTCCCTGGCTGCCGGGATGGCTCAGATGAAGGACACCACGGTGAGTTGAGGGAGGAGTGGGTGTGTCTCCCAAGGCCAGGGCGCAGCTGGGTGCACGCCAGGCCGGTCCCAGGTCCTCCTGGCTCTTATGCTCTGTGCCTCTTGCTCTGGGGCCCGCGTGCCGCCCCACCTGGGTTTCTGCGTGAGCGCACACTGTGGCCCTCTCCTTCTCCTGTCAGGGACGTGTGCTTCCTGGTTGCCGGGCCGCCAGCCTTTGCTTTGCTTGCGGTCATCTGTCTGTCCCTATCTCTTCCTACAGGGGGGTGTCTGTGTGCCCTTTTCTCCCAGTCTTTGATGCTAACCCCTCTGAGGGCTCCAAAGCCTGCTTCCCCACTCAAGCCAGGGCGGGGTGGAGGCAGTGACGCCAACACGCCGCTCCCCCGCTGTGTGTCCGCAGTGCTGGAGCCGCCGGTCATCACAGAACAGTCGCCACGACGCCTGGTTGTCTTCCCCACAGACGACATCAGTCTCAAGTGCGAGGCCAGCGGCAAACCCCAAGTGCAGTGAGTGACCGGGCCCCTGCCCTCGGCCTCCGGCTCTTACGACTCCCTGCCCCCCTAAGTTCTGAGCCCCGAAGCCTGCAGACCTCCCTCAGGGCCGTCTTGCCTTCTCCCAGGGCATGCCCTGGGGCCCCTGGCTGCCTTCGGCCGCGCATGCAGCCTGTTCCAGCTGCTGTCCCCGGTGCCAAGGCCCTCTGCCTACACAGGTTCCGCTGGACGAGGGACGGCATCCACTTCAAGCCCGAGGAAGAACTGGGAGTGACTGTCTACCAGGCGCCTCACTCCGGCTCCTTCACCATCACGGGCAACAACAGCAACTTCCCCCAGAGGTTCCAGGGCGTCTATCGCTGTTTTGCCAGCAATAAGCTGGGCACGGCCATGTCCCACGAGATCCAGCTCATGGCCGAGGGTACGGCGCGGCGGTGTGGCTCTGTGCTGGAAGCTACTGTCGCTCGGGTGGCTGCTGAGGGTGCAAAGGGTCTGGGTGGCTGCCAGCCCTCTCAGCCCAGTGGCCTTCCTCTTTGGCTCCAGCCACGTCCCTTTCCTCACTCCGTCTTCTCCCCCTCTATGCTGGTGCTCACTTCACGCACCTGCCTGGTGGTGGCTGCTGGCAAGCTTGGGCTGCCAGACTTGTCTCAGCGCCTGTTTGTCCCTCTTTCTGGCCAGCCTTGTCTGTCCGGGTCACTGCTCTGGCTGGGTCTCTGTCCCTGTTTCCTCTTCCATCACTCTGGGTCCTCTCTGCCCATGTCTGCGTTCTGTCCAGCACCTCTGCCCTCGGCTTTCCCTTTGCAGTCTCCTCCGCCCCTGCGCCCCCTCGGCCCCTCCCCATGCCAGCCCCCCTCTCCAGCCCCCTCTCCTGCCTGCTCCTGAACTCCATCTTTATGTACGCAGTGCTTTCCCTGGGGTCTTCCCTCTGCATTCCGTCCTCTCTGAGCTTTCTGCCTCTTGAACACTCTCCCCTCCCCTCCCAACCCCTCTGGTTACCTTGGGAACCGTTGCCATGGTTTCCGTGTCAGGATGATGGAAGGGTCTGTGACTCCCAGGCTGTCCACAGCTCCCTCCCCCACTGCTGCACCTCAGCCTCCCCCAACCCGTCCTCATCCTTTCTTTGGGGAGAGGCATGGAGGCTTAACCCTTGATGGCCACCTGGCCCCCCGCTTGCCAGCTCCTCCTGCCCTGTCCATCCCGGGCTAGCCCGCCCTGCTGCTCTCCCCTGCCCTGCACTGCCTCTCTGTCCTCCCTAGGGGCCCCCAAGTGGCCAAAGGAGAGGGTGAAACCTGTGGAGGTGGAGGAAGGGGAGTCGGTGGTGCTGCCTTGCAACCCCCCGCCCAGCGCGGAGCCGCTGCGGATCTACTGGATGAATAGCAGTGAGTGCCAGCGAGGGCTGCCACGGGGGCTTGGGGTGGCAGCGGGAGCTGTCCCCGATGGAGCCCCTGATGCCTGCCCCGCCCCCGCCCTGCAGAGATCCTGCACATCAAGCAGGACGAGCGGGTGACCATGGGCCAGAACGGCAACCTCTACTTTGCCAACGTGCTCACCTCGGACAACCACTCCGACTACATCTGCAACGCCCACTTCCCGGGCACACGGACCATCATTCAGAAGGAGCCCATCGACCTCCGGGTCAAGGCCAGTGAGTCCCAAGGGCTCTGACAGCCCTTTCTCACCTGTAGCTGTGGCCCGTTAACCACACAACCTCGAGGGCCACTTGGCTGCCATGTCCACCCTGCCAGGACCCCTTCCCGGGCCAGGAGGGCAGAGATGAGGCTCTCCCCTTCACGGAAGCAAGCACAAGCCCAGGGGCTCAGCAGGGGATGCCACAAGCGGCACCGCTGGCTTCGGGCCCCGGGAGGTGGAGGGAGGTGTGGGCCGGGCCACCCACACCCTCTCTCCTGGCAGCCAACAGCATGATTGACCGGAAGCCGCGCCTGCTCTTCCCCACCAACTCCAGCAGCCACCTGGTAGCCTTGCAGGGCCAGCCTTTGGTCCTGGAGTGCATCGCCGAGGGCTTGTGAGTCCGGGCACCTGGGGCAGGGGCAGGCCGGGCTGAGGCCACCCAGCAGGGCCCCAAGACAAGCGGCCTGTCCTCTCTCCCTCCCTCTTTCCTCCCTCGGGCAGCCCCACACCCACCATCAAGTGGCTGCGCCCCAGCGGCCCCATGCCGGCTGACCGCGTGACCTACCAAAACCACAATAAGACCCTGCAGCTGCTGAACGTGGGCGAGGAGGACGACGGCGAGTACCGCTGCCTGGCCGAGAACTCACTGGGCAGCGCCCGGCACGCCTACTACGTCACCGTGGAGGGTACGGGGCTGTGGTGTGCACATCCCCCTCTCTGCCCCAGGCCCCCCACAACGGCCACTGGTGGAGAGCAGGCCCCATACTCAGCACGCCTCTCCCTTCTTCTCAGCCGCCCCGTACTGGCTGCACAAGCCCCAGAGCCACCTGTATGGGCCGGGGGAGACCGTCCGCCTCGACTGCCAAGTGCAGGGCAGGCCCCAGCCAGAGGTCACCTGGAGAATCAACGGGATCCCTGTGGATGGTGAGCGGTGCTGCGGCTGGGGCAAGGGCTGCCGTGACCCTGGGGGCGTTGGGGAAGGAAGAGACACGTGAGGTGGGGCCTCCACACAGCTCAGTCTCTGGCCTGGGCCCATGGACCGCTCTCCCCCTCAACTCGGCTGCCCCCACAGAGCTGCCCAAGGACCAGAAGTACCGCATCCATCATGGTGCCCTGATCCTAAGCAACGCACAGCCTAGCGACACCATGGTGACCCAGTGTGAGGCCCGCAACCGGCATGGGCTCCTGCTGGCCAACGCCTACATCTACGTTGTCCGTGAGTGACCCCCTGGGGCTGCCTTTCCCCTTGCTGACACCTTTACCCCATAGCTACCCGGGGCGGATGGCAAGGGCAGGGGCTTGGCTGCTAAGGCTTTTGGGAAAAGGCAGGCTGTCAGCTGGGCCTGAGCGCTCAGGAAGGCACGGCTGGCGGGGAAGCCCTATGTGCCGGGCTCTTGGGACCGAGGTGCGCTGGTTGGAGCATGGCTGGTTTCTCTCAGCGGGGTGGCCCTGAGGCCAGCCCTGTCTCCCGACCCTGTTCCTTCCCCAGAGCTGCCGGCCCGCATCCTGACTGGGGACAATCAAACATACATGGCAGTGGAGGGGAGCACTGCCCACCTGCTCTGCAAAGCCTTTGGGGCGCCCGTGCCTACTGTCCAGTGGTGAGCACCCCGTTCCGTGGCCATGCAAGCTGGGGAGAGGAGAGAGCCCAGGCTGCTTGGGGACAGCCAGGCTCCTACCCCCGCCTGCACCGCGTGCTCTCTCTCCAGGCTGGATGAAGAAGGCACCACGGTGCTGCAGGACGAGCGCTTCTTTCCCTACGCCAATGGCACTCTGGGTATCCGTGATCTCCAGGCCAATGACACTGGGCGCTACTTCTGCCAGGCTGCCAACGACCAGAACAACGTGACCATCATGGCTAACCTGCAGGTCAAAGGTCAGGCAAGTCCCCGACGGGACTGCTCAGGGTCTCTGCAGGACATCAGAGTGACCCGCTTCCCCTTCCTCGCCCTTAGAAGCAACTCAGATCACACAGGGGCCCCGCAGCGCAATCGAGAAGAAAGGCGCCAGGGTGACGTTCACGTGCCAAGCCTCCTTTGACCCCTCCTTGCAGCCCAGTATCACATGGCGCGGCGACGGGCGAGACCTCCACGAGCTTGGGGACAGTGACAAGTGAGGCTTGGTGGAAGGGGCCCAGTGGGAAAAGCCAGAGGCCCACACCCCTTGGCCGTGGCCGTGAGGAGGTGCTCCCCTGCTTTGAGGGGGGAGGTTCTGCAGGAGGAGGAGGAGATGGAGGGGAGGGGAGCCCCCAGGGCAAGGCAGTGGCGGGTCTGCTGGGTGCCAAGGGACACACGGGCCCCCCGCAGGTACTTCCTAGAGGCCGGGCGCCTGGTCATCCACAGCCTGGACTATAGTGACCAGGGCAACTACAGCTGCGTGGCCAGCACTGAGCTGGACGAGGTGGAGAGCAGGGCGCAGCTCCTGGTGGTGGGTAAGTTGGAGGCTGGGGCCATGCCTCTGGTGGGGGGCAGTAGGGGTGGCTCTCCAGGGGGCCAACGAGTGTCCCTGCTTGGCCCCCCAGGGAGCCCTGGGCCAGTGCCTCAGCTGGAGGTGTCAGATCATGACCTGTTGAAGCAGAGCCAGGTGCGCCTGTATTGGAGCCCCGCGGAAGACCACAACGCCCCCATTGAGAGTAAGAGAGCTCAGTCTTAGGTCCTCCCTCCTCCCGGGCACTTGGCTGCAGGACTGCCCTTCGTCCTGGGACAAGCACGTGTGTTCCAGGGGCTCAAGGTTCCTCATGGGAGACCCAGACTTCTGCCCCGCCCCCCCTTTCCCTCGCCCTTCTCCCAGAAGCACACAGTGCCAGCTCCATGGCCCATTCGCTTCTTTGCAGAGTATGACATTGAATTTGAGGACAAGGAAATGGCGCCGGAGAAATGGTACAGTCTGGGCAAGGTGCCAGGAAACCAGACGTCTGCCACCCTCAAGCTGTCGCCCTACGTCCACTATACCTTCCGGGTGACTGCCATCAACAAATACGGCCCTGGGGAGCCGAGCCCGACTTCTGAGACTGTAGTCACACCTGAAGCAGGTGGGATGGGTGGCACCCACTCCTGGACCCCATGGAAGCAGGTGGACTGGGTGCACGCGGGGGCTGCAGTGCTGATGGGTCCATGTACTCCTTTGCAGCCCCGGAGAAGAACCCTGTGGACGTGAAGGGGGAAGGCAATGAGACCAACAATATGGTCATCACGTGGAAGGTGAGGGGCCCAGGACTCAGGTGTTGGCTGCTGCCCCTTGGCTATGCTAACGAGCAGGGGGCCAATGAATGGGCCCGCAGTCTGAGCGGGGGCTGGCGGGTCCCAGAGGCGGGAGCTCTTGGCCAACCAGTTCCCGTTCTGCTGCTCGCCTGCAGCCGTTGCGGTGGATGGATTGGAACGCCCCCCAACTTCAGTACCGCGTGCAGTGGCGCCCTGTGGGGACCCAGGGGCCCTGGCAGGAGCAGATTGTGAGCGACCCCATTCTGGTGGTATCCAATACGTCCACCTTCGTGCCCTATGAGATCAAAGTGCAGGCCGTCAATAGCCAGGGCAAGGGCCCCGAGCCCCAGGTCGTCACTGGCTACTCAGGCGAGGACTGTGAGTATCGGGGCCCCGCCCATCTCCGGACACGTCAGTGTGCGCACCCTAGGCTACCTGCACGCATGGCCATATGAAATCCCAGAGACTCCACGGCGGCGCTTTTTGTGACTGGCAGTCCAGGCTCCACGTGCACCTGCTAGCAGCAAAGCCCACCGCCCCTCATGGGGGCGGACCTGGGACAAACACCTGGTCCTGCTGCTTTCCTTCTCTTGAGCCTGGGACGATGTTTCCACATGTCAGCTTTGATGAGCATCAGGGTTTTCTCTGTGCCAGCTCCTCCCAATAAGTGGCCTATACGGAGACCCTGGTACCATGCAAACGCCCTGGACCTCATCAAACTGCCCCGGCCCCATACAGCAGCCACACTCACCTTCCTGTGTGGGGTGGGAGTGGGAGGGGGGCGCCTGGCTGGCTCGGTGGAGTGGGCTGTGGCTCCCTCCGAGTCCACTGGCTCTTTGCAGACCCGCAGGTGGGCCCTGAACTGGAAGACGTCAAGATCCTCAACTCAAGCACCGTGCTGGTCAGTTGGTTGCCTGTGGACCTGGCCCAGGTCAAGGGTCACCTCCGGGGATACAATGTAAGCGTTCAAGGCCTGGGACCCAGGGAGCGGAGCCCCAGAGCGAAGGGATGGGACCGAGGGCACAGCTCTGCCAGCTGGCAGCCACTCTCCTGGGAGCCCCTGGGTTGGGAGGCGAGGGCCCCCTGCTGGATGCTTCTCTCCCCGTGAGCGCTCCTGTACACTGTGCAGGTGACATACTGGTGGGTTGGCAGTCAGAGGAAGCACAGCAAGAGGCATGTCCACAGAGGCCACGTCGTGGTGCCCGCGAACAGCACCAGTGCCATCCTCAGTGGCCTGCAGCCCTACAGCTCCTACCACCTGGAGGTGCAGGCTTTCAACGGGCGGGGACTGGGCCCTGCCAGCGAGTTAACCTTCAGCACCCCGGAGGGAGGTGCGGCTTGCTCCCCCTCCTCCATGCCCCGCCCCTCCTGCCCGGACTTGCGCACAGACTGCCGCCCGTCTCTGCCCACAGTTCCCGGCCACCCCGAGGCGCTGCACCTGGAGTGCCAGTCGGACACCAGCCTGGTGCTGCACTGGAAGCCCCCGCTGAGCCACAACGGCGTGCTCACAGGCTACATGCTCTCCTATCACCCCTGTGCGTGCCGCACGCCGAGGGAGGTGGCCTGGGGCGGGGCCGGGGGGGACACAGCTGGCAGCTGAAGCCAGCCGACCTCCCGTCTGTCCTCACAGTGGGGGACGGGGGCCAGGAGCAGCTGTCCTTTGATCTTCCGGATCCTAAGCTTCTCACCCACAACCTGACCAACCTCAGTCCTAACATGCGCTACCGCTTCCAGCTGCAGGCCACCACCAGGGAGGGGCCTGGCGAGGCCATCGTGCAGGAGGGAGGCACCATGGTGTCCGGTGAGCTGGGGGAGGGTCGGCCTGCAGCTGAAGGGGCTGCGGAGGTGGGGAGGGGGCGGCGCTTAGGCAGCCTTGCAAGGCCCACACCCGTGCCCCGGGCTCCTGCATCCCCCAGGGACCCAGGACTTCATCAACATCTCGGCCACGGCGGGCGAAAACTACAGCGTGGTCTCCTGGACCCCCAAGGAGGGCCAGTGCAACTTTGGCTTCCATATCCGGTTCAAAGCCCTTGGGGGTGAGCAGGAAGGGATCCTGGGGGCGGCACGTGTACTCTGGGCCCCAAGGGGTCAGCCAGCGCTGCCGCTCACCCTGCTGCTGCCCCGTCACCTCTGCAGACGGGAAGGTAGGCGCCTACCTCCCATCACAGTACGTGAACTACGACCAGAGCTCCTACACACAGTGGAACCTGCAGCCTGACACCCACTACGAGATCCACCTGTTCAAGGAGAAGATGCTGCTGCACCAAATGGCTGTGAAGACCAATGGCACGGGTGAGGCACCCGACCCCACACAGCTGCCACAGCCCAGGCCCCCTCCCCTCCCCCACCCCCCCGCCAGACAAGGCCTAGCCTCTTCGCTCAGCAGAGGCCAGGGCACAAGGCCAGGCCTTGGGAGCACTGTGCCTCCCAGGGCTGGTGTCTCACTCCAGGCCATCTCCTGCCTCAGGCCGTGTGAGGCTGCCTCCTGTGGGCTTCGCCGCCGAGGGCTGGTTTATCGGCTTCATCAGCGCCATCATTCTCTTGTTCCTCATCCTTGTCATCCTGTGCTTCATCAAGCGCAGCAAGGGCGGCAAATACTCAGGTACCCGCCTCCTGGTCCCAGCACCCCAGCTCGGCTCTGCAGGAGGCGCGCCGAGCTGCGGGGACAGAGGAGCCCCCAGCCACCCCGCTCTTGTCCCCGTGCTCTCCTCAGTGGGCTGGGAACATCAGCTGATGGCGGTTAGGCCGGTGCCACCGCGGTGGGGGTGGGCTTAGCCCTTGAGGGCACTCGGCGCCGAGGGTCCTGGGGTGCGGGAGGGTGGGGCCAGGCCAGGGTGGGAGAGGAAGCTGGCTCCTCCCTGTGCATCTACAGTGAAGGATAAGGAGGACACCCAGGTGGACTCTGAGGCCCGGCCAATGAAAGACGAGACCTTCGGCGAGTACAGGTGAGCCACAAGCCACAGCAGGTGCACCGGCCCCCGCCCTGGCCCCAGCCTTGCTTTCATATCTGACTCTCTCTCTCTCTCTCCTCTCTGTGCTGCGGGTGATGTCAGGTCCCTGGAGAGGTAAGGCAGCCCACACCCCGCAGTCAGTGTGTGCTTCGGGGTGCCGTTTGCTCCCCAGCTCTGGGGAATGCAACACAGCCAGCTGCTCCAAGCAGAAGGTGCCTCCAGCCAGTTGCTCGGCAGCTGTCCCACTCACAACACCCTCCCCCCATCTGCCCCTGCAGCGACAACGAGGAGAAGGCCTTTGGCAGTAGCCAGCCGTCTCTCAATGGCGACATCAAGCCCCTGGGCAGTGATGACAGCCTGGCCGATTATGGAGGCAGCGTGGACGTCCAGTTCAACGAGGATGGCTCCTTCATTGGCCAGTACAGTGGCAAGAAGGAGAAGGAGGCGGCGGGAGGCAACGACAGCTCAGGGGCCACCTCTCCCATCAACCCTGCAGTGACCCTAGAATAGTGGGGTCCGGCCAGGCAAGCTGAGACAGGGCTCGGTCCAGGGCCAGGTGTGCAGGAGAGCCAGAGGCCAACACGCCCCAGCCCGATGCCTGGGCTGTTCCCCCGACCTTGGGGTCGAGGCCCCTCCTCCCTCTCTCTCTGTCTCTCCGTCTCTCTGTCTCTCTCTCTGCCTCCCTCCAGCAGGCCCGGGCAAAGCTTGAGTTGGGGCAGAGGGGAGGAACTCACTGCCTCAAATCCCTTTCTTACCACCTGCGTCCCACTTGATTGCCAAAACCCAGCCACAGCCCTTCCTGGCCACATGCTGCTTTGCCCCGCTCACGTCAGGGGCCTTCGGGTGCTGCTTTACCTGTCCATCTGGGCAGAGGCAGTGGCTTGGGGGAGAGGAAGGAGGGTGACCCCGGGAGCATCTCTGAGCTGCTGTCCTTCTTGCCCCCAGTCAGGGTGGGGGGCAGGCCTGGTGGTGTCTCTTCTGGACCAGGGCTGCCACCCCCTCCCCCTCCCCCAGCCACTCCCTGACCAGCCTGGCTGGGACTGGGGACAGATCTCGGTGTCCCCACCATCTGTTCCCTTTTCTTTGCCATCTCTGCTCCAACCGGGCTGAGAGCTGTTCACGGGTGCGAGGGAGGCCATCTGGAGATCCCAGAGTTCCCAGCCTCCAGTGTCACACACAGGTGCACGCCCCAGCTCCATACACACGCTGCCTTCGGTGCCCACCAGACAACGTCCAAGTGGCCTCCATCTCCGCCGGGCACGGAGCGGGCACACGTCCTCCCGTCGCCTGCCGCCCGGTGCCTCTCAGCCGCCAGCCAGCGCACCCCAGGACCCCTCCGCAGCCCTGCCCTCGCCCAGCCCTCCCACCCCGCACCTTGGGAATGTAAATACACCGTGACTTTGACAGTGTGTGCCCTTGCCCTTTCCCCATATGCCACTAGTGTGTAGGCAGATGTCTGAGTCTCTAGGTGGTTTCTAGGATTTATAGCAATTAGCTTTGATGCTCCCAGCCCAGGAAAATTTAAAACAGACGAAAACAAGGAAAGATTGGTTCTCCCAGCTCCGCTGTGCCCCTGCCCACATGCCTTTGCTTGGTCTGTTGATGAGCTGTCTCCAGAAAACAAAAGTCTCTATATATATGTACATAAATATCAGAACTATAATAGGCGAATAAAAAACTGCAAACGCACAGACTCTCACGTCCTTTGCCCTGGCGCTCATCTCTGGGGCCCTGCTCCCGGCTCACTCTCTGTCTCCAGCTGCAGCGGCTGGATGCTCCACGCACCCTTCCGGGCCTCGCTGTCCACCGCATGGGTGCTGTCCTCCTGAGAGGAAGTCCTGGCTCTCGCCACAGCTGGGTCTCTCATTGCCACAGAGAGTAGGCGTGGGTACCTGCTGCCACCTGCCCAGGAGCACCTGACTTTCCTAAGCCACTAGCAAGCAGGGACGTCCGTCTCCCTGGCTCCCGGAGGTCTCCACCTTGGCCCCACTACGTCTGGTCTGCTCTTTTCTTTTGCCATTGGATCGGTCCCGTCAGCATCCAGATCGTCCACTCGTAGCACCCTGAGCGCGTCGTCCGCATGTGGTCATCTGGAACAGCAGGTGCGGGCTCTCCCGCAGCCTTGTCCCAGCACCCTGGCCACCAGAACACAAATGCCATGGTGGGGATGACGGCATCCCAGGCACTGCACCACACACCTTCTCCTGCCTCCCTGGATGTTTGCTTTGTTTTTAATTAATACATTTTGTTTTTTAAGAGTGATCTTGGGTTTAAATAAAAATTAAGCTGAAAGTAGAGTTGCCTGGTGCCCCTCCCCTACTTTTTTTTATCTGCTTATGTGCTCATGGAGCCACCTCTTTTATTTTTTTAAGATTTATTTATTTATTTATTTGAAAGGCAGAGTTACACACAGAGAGAAGGAGAGGCAGAGAGACAGAGAGAGACAGAGACAGGTTTTCTATCCTCTGGTTCACTCCCCGAATGGCAGCAACGGCCAGAGCTGCACTGATCCAAAGCCAGGAGCCAGGAGCTTCTTCCGGGTCTCCCACACAGATGCAGGGGCCCAAGGACTTGGGCCATCTTCCACTGCTTTCCCAGGCCATAGCACAGAGCTGGATGGGAAGTGGAGCAGCTGGGACTTGAACCGGTGCCCATATGGGATGCCGGCACTGCAGGCGGTGGCTTTACCCACTCCGGCACAGTGCTGGCCCCTGGAGCCAGCTCTTGATCAAACCTGTGCCTGTCATTCTCTTCTGCCACCTGCACTCATGGCCCACCTGCTCCCGAGGAAGCCACTTGCTACTTCACCGCAGAAGCTGGCAAGGCACTCCTTTGGCAGCAGCTGAATCCAATCTTTGGATCTTCCAACACCTGCAAAGCCGGCTTTGTGGATCCCAGCTGTGAGCACCTGCACCCTCACCCCCACCAGGCATCAGATTGCTAGCTCAGAGATGCCAGCCAGCCCCTCCCCCTCGCAGGTGGGCGGTCCCAGCCCCATGGGGGCCCTGGCTACAGGTCTGAGCTGTGTGAGCCCAGCGCCAGGTACACACTACCTGCTTCAGTGCTGACGGCCCCTTGTCTGAGTTGCTGAGTCGGAGGAGTTCCAGCTCTGGCTGTTTGTTCTCTGGCCTGAGGGGCTAACAAAGCCCCCCAAGCCAAAATTGATTCTCTCCCACTTTTGGAGACCACAAGTCCAAGATCAAGGTATAGGAAGGCCAACAGTGTTGTGAGTCAATGGGTTAAGCTCCCACCTGGTATACCCGCATGCCCCTGAGTGCAGATTTGAGTCGCAGCTGCTCGGCTTCTGATCCAGCTCCCTGCTTATGCGCCTAGGAAGGCAGTGGAGGATGGCCCAAGTGCTTGGGCCCCTGCACCCATGTGGCAGACTTGGAGGAAGCTCCTGGCTCCTGGCTCCTGGCCCCTGGCCCAGACCTGGGCCAAAGGCAGTAGCGAGAAACTCTATCCAGGTCTCCCATGTGGGTGACAGGGACCCAAGTACCTGTCCATCTTACACTGTCTCCATGCTGATTAGCAGGGAGCTGGATTGGAAGCAGAGTCGCACAGACTCGAACCAGGCACTCTGACAGGGGATGCGGGTATACGAGGTGGGAGCTTAATGTGCTGTGCCACACCTCCTGCCCCTCCATCTGCCCATTTATTTGCATTTTTAAAATGTTTTCTGTATTTATTTGACAGAGAGCGAGAGGGGAAACATCAATCCTAGCTGTCCCGATGGCCAGATCTTAGCTAGTGGCTCCATCCAGGTGGTGCACACCGGTGGCAGGGAGCCAACAACTTGCGCCATCATGACTAGCTCCCAGGGTCTGCATTTCACTTAGAGTCGCTTTCAGGTGCAGGGACTAAGACTGACACACTCGCACTGCAGCTCAGCTGTGGCTCTAAGTCAGTGACACTGCCTTCGAGAATGAAAGCGTAGCTGCTGTTCTGCAGCCAGTGCTCTTCCTGAAGCCTTGCCAGTGGCTGTCACGTCGCCCTGCTCTGCTCCGTTGATGACACGGTCCTCATTGGCCCTGATGAGCGACAGCCAAGAGCACATTGGAAGCCTCAGTAAGAGGGTGGGAAACACATCGCACGGTAAGTTGGGAGCATCAGACATCAGCGAAGTTTCTGGGGTGAGAGACGGTGCTGCTGTTAAGGAGGGCGCCGCCCATCGGCTGTGTAACTCACAAGGCTGCCAGTTTTCAGTGGGGACCAGAGCAAAAGACAGCAGGGGTGGGTTGCAGCATGAGCTGCTCCTCCAACTGGACCTTAGGACCTGCAGCATGGGGATCGCTGTGCACAGCCCTAAGGCTTTGTGGGAAATTCATGCCCTCTTCTTCCTGTCACTCTTCCCCCATGAGAAATAGCTTCGCTGTAGTAGCGGGCCCTGGGGGGCCCTGAACCCTTCCGATGGCAACGACCTGATGACCTGAGCATCCCAACCCAACAGGCCATGACACACATCTCTGAGCACGAGCCACATGCTCCGGTGGTGTCAGGAAGCAGAGTCGCACAAGCAAGTGCCTCTAGTTCCTTTGACATCAACTGTGCAGCAGGGCCCCTCTCCCTTGGCGCATGGCTGGGTCCTCCCAGAATGCTCAGCGGCAGGAGGGTGACTCTTAGATACACAAGGCAAAGGATGCTCCTGCCAGTGGGCAGGGCTGTGAGCTGTGGGCTCACTGCCTTTTTCTCTTTTTAAAGATGTATTTATCTGAGGCGCCGGCGTTGTGGTGTAGCAGGCATCCCGTATGAGCACTGGTTTGAGTCCCAGCTGCTCCTCTTGCTATCCAGCTCCCTGGTAACATGCCTGGAAAAGCAGTGGGAACATGATTTAAATACTTGGGTTCCTGCAGCCACACTGGATACCCAGATGGAATTCCAGGCTCCTGGCTTCACTTTGGCCCAGCCCTGGGTCTTGTAGCCATTTGAGGAGTGAACCAGTGGATAAAATATCTATCTATCTCTCTTCCTCTCTCTCTGCCACTCTGCCCTTAGAATAAATAATTAAATCATAAACACAATCAACCGAATAAAATAAAAATCAAGTTTGGGGATAGGCGAATAGCACAGCAATTGAGCGGTCTCCTGTGATGCCTGCATCCTGTTTCACAGTGCCTGGTTTCAGTCTTGGCTGCTCCACTTCCCATCCAGCTTCCTGCTAACGCACACCCAGGGAGGTGGCAGAAGGCCGACCAAGTGCTTGGGTGCCTGCCACCCACATGGGAGACCCAAATGGAGTTCCTGGCTCCTGCTGCATCCCTTGATGTCGTGATCATTTGGGGAGTGAACCAGTGGATGAAATTGTCTCTCTCTCTCTCTCTCTTGTCCTCTCTCTGTCACTCTGCTTTTCAAATAAATAAATTTTTTTAAAAATTAATCGATTTTGGGCTCCTAAACATTACAGAAATAAGAAGTGTTGCAAGGGCTGGTTTTGTGGCGCAGCAGCTTAAGCTGCACTTGCAATTCTGCCACCCTGGCTGCTCTGCGTCTCATCCAGCTGCCTGCTAATGTGCCTGGGAAAGCAGTGGAGGACGGCCCAGCTGCTTGAGATCCTGCCACCCATGTGAGAGACCCGGATGCAGTTGTGGCTCCTGGCTTTGGCCTGGCCCAGCCCTGGCAGTTTTTTTTTATCTGGGGAGGGAACCACTGGATGGAAGACCTCTCTCTCTCTTTCTCTCTCTCTCTCTCTCGGTTGCCCTGCCTTTCAAATAAATACTTAAAAGAAAAAAAAAGACAAGTGTTATAGCTTTGTACAATTTCTCCATTAATTATGTTGCTTTAAAATATAGATATTATGCATATATACATATATGGTTAACTAATTTCTTTTCCTTCCCCTATTTTGTAATGTAGCAATTGGCTTAAGTTTCCTGTTTCATCCTAGGTCACTGGGGCTGGCTCCCTGCACCTGCCTTGATTCTTTAATTCTGGCTTCTGCTAGGCGCCTTGAGAGCGGTGGGCTGTCGAGGGAAGGAAGGCTCTTGCACCTCCCTGTTTGCTTTTGCTCGCTCTTTCTTTTCTATTTTTATTTTTTAAAGATTTATTTATTTATTTGGAAGGCAGAGTTAGAGAGAGGGAGAGGGGGAGAGAGAGAGAGAGAAAGAGATCCTCCATCCACTGGTTCACTCCCCAGCTGGTCTCAATGGCTGGAACTGGGCCGATCTGAAGCCAGGGGCCAGGAGCTTCTTCCAGGTCTCCCACGCTGGTGCAGGGGTCCAAGGACCTGGGCCATCTTCTGCTGCTTTCCCAGGCCACAGCAGAGAGCTGGATTGGAAGTGTAGCAGCTGGGTCTCGAACCGGTACCCATATGGGATGCCAGCACTGCAGGCAGCGGCTTTACCTGCTATGCCACAGCACTGGCCCCTATCTCTCTCCTTAAAATATTTACCGATTTGTTGTCTGAAAGGGAGAGAGAGAGATGGGTCTTCCATCCTCTGGTTCACTCCCTAAAGGCCACAGTGGCTGAGGTTGGGCCCGGCTGAAGTCGGGAGCCAGGAACTGCATCCAGAACACCAGCATAGGTGGTAGGGATGCAGGAAATTGAGACATCATCTGCTGCCTCCCAAGCACATCACTAGGAAGCCGGGGGCCAGCGCTGTGACACAGTGGGTTAAGCTGTGGCTTGCAGTGCTGGCACCCCATATCACAGCAACGGTTTGAATCAGGCTGCTCCCCTTCCGATCCAGCTCCCTGCTAATGCTCCTGGGAAAGCAGCAGAGCATGGCTCGAGCACTTGCGCCCTTGCCACCCATGTAGGAGACGCAGAAGAATTCCTGCCTCCTGGCTTCAGCCTGGCCCTGATCTGGCCATTGTGGCCCTTTGGGGACCCTTCCAGCTGATGGAAGATCTGGTCTCTGTGCCTTTCAAATAAAATAGAAAGGAAGAAAACATTTAAAATTGCAAAATGCTACTTAAACCGTACTTCCGAGAAGCATGCAATGTTCTCCGAGGTTACGTCAGCCTTGTCCCCTCGCTGATGAAAGAGTCACAAGGCAAGGGATTGAAGCTTGGAGTTCAGAGTTCACCACCGACAGAGACCCCAGTAAACTCCCCAGCCCTTGGGTGGGAAACACAAAAAACTCAGAATCAATGTAAACTGGCGCTAGACTAGCCCTGGCCCCAAAGGCACTGTACTCACAATTTGGGCTATTTCAATCCCTGGAAACTGGACTAGGGTGATCCAGGATTTCTTTTTTTTTTTTTTTTTTAACAGGTAGAGTTATAGACAGTGAGAGAGACAGAGAGAAAGGTCTTCCTTCTGTTGGTTCACCCCCCAAATGGCCACCATGGCTGGTGCTGCGCAGATCCAAAGCCAGGAGCCAGGTGCTTTCTTCTGGTCTCCCACGCGGGTGCAGGGCCCAAGCACTTGGGCCATCCTCCACTGCCTTCCCGGGCTACAGCAGAGAGCTGGACTGGAAGAGGAACAACTGGGACTAGAACCCGGTGCCCATATGGGAAGCCAGCACCACAGGCAGAGGATTAACCAAGTGAGCCACAGCGCTGGCCCCTGATCCAGGATTTCTAGTACACATCAGCCTTCATTGCGAATGATTTCTCCTTTGCCATACACGATGTCCAGCACACAATAGAAAATAAGCAGGTGATAGGAAGAGAAGAAAGTGTAATAAAAATCAAATTAGAAAAGCAACAGACAAAAAAAAAAAGCAGCAGACAATATGGGTCAGCGTTATGGTGCAGTGGCTTAAACAGCCACTTGTGACACCATTATGTCAGTTTGAATCCTGGCTGCTCCCCTTCTGATCTGGCTCCCTGCTAATGTGCCTGCGAAGGCATTGGAAGATGGCCCAAATCCTTGGGCCTCTGCCATGCATATGGGAGACCTGGATGAAGCTCCTGGCTCCTGGCTTTGGCTTGGGTAAGCCTTGGCTACTGCAGCCAGTTGGGGAATGAAACGACAGGTAGAAGATGGTTTTCTCTCTTTGAC
Organism: Lepus europaeus; assembly: GCF_033115175.1. Taxonomy (NCBI): domain Eukaryota; kingdom Metazoa; phylum Chordata; class Mammalia; order Lagomorpha; family Leporidae; genus Lepus; species Lepus europaeus. The sequence continues at coordinate 854,565 of NC_084850.1, forward strand.
TGTCACTTTGCCTTTTAAATAAATAAATTTTTTAAAGCAACAGGTACAAGGAACAGAGCCACAGGGACTCCAAATAATGGCATGAACAGATAGAGTCTTTAAAACATATTTAATACATTCAAAGAAACAAAAGGCAAAATTGAGAAATTTAGCGGACAATTTGAGATTACAAAAAGAAATCTCATAGGGAAGGGTTGTGGCTGAGCAGGTTCAGCTGCCGCTTGGGATGCCTGCTGCCCTTATCAGAAAATTCTTTCTTTAAAAAAGATTTATTTATTCATTTGAAAGCCAGAGAGAGAGAGAGAGAGAGAGAGAGAGAGAGAGAGAGAGAGAGAAATTGATTTTCCATTTGCTGGTTAACTCTGCAAATGGCCGCAACAGCCGGGGCTGGGCCAGGCTGAAGTCAGGAGCCAGGAGCTTCTTCCGGGTTTCCCATATGGGTGGCAGGAGCCCAAGGACTTGGGCCATCTCCCACTGCTTTTCCCAGGCCATTAGTAGGGAGCTGGATTGAAAGTGGGGCGGTCGGAACTCGAATTGGTGCCATATAGGATCCTGGCATCACAGCAGGCAGCCTCACCTACTGCACCAGAACGCAGGCCCCAGAAAATTCTTTTTATCCCTGGACATACACTTTTCATAATGGGAGTCAGCTTTTCTTAGGAGAGATAGGAGTCCTTCCCCCACTGCCTCAGAGCTAGGCTTTGGTTAATTGGAAATTAATAAACATGAGGATGAACAGGTGCTGGTACATTGGGGATTTCTCCCTTGCCGATCGTTGGAATGCCGTAACTACCACCTTGTGAATCCATATGATCGCAACTGGTGGAGCAGCTTCCCCATCATGGCTGTCATTCCAGCCACCCAGCTAAGCCCAGCTCATCCTGCCTACACACCAGCCAAGCACTAGCTGTGTTCTGTACACCATCCGCTGAGGATCCAGTGAAATAAAGACATCTTCAGGGAAGGAAACCTGAGCCAATTGTTTCTTAGCAGGGTTTCCAGGAAAGAAAGCACTAAAGGGGCGGGCATTTGGTGCAGCACTTATAGGGCACCTACCGTTCATATCCAAGGCCTGGGTTCCAATCTCATCTCCACTCCCAGCCCAGCTGTCTGCCCGGGTGGGCCCTGGCCCAGCCCTGGCTGTTCTAGATGTTTGGGGAGTGAAACAGCACATAGCCGATCTCTCTGTCTCTGTCTCTCTCATGCTGTCCCTCTGTCAAATAAAATGAAAATGAATCACACACACACACACAGATAGTACTGAAGGGCATTTGTCTCGCCTGTTTTGTGCTGCTATAACAAAATACCACAGATTTTGTAATTTTGAAACTACAGAACTTTGTTTCAGCCTCCTGCTAGTGCACACCCTGGGAGGCAGTGGCAATGGGCTGCGCTAATTTGGTTCCTTCCTGCCATCCTGGGAGAACTGAACTGGATTCCGGCCTCCCAGCTTCTGGCTCACCCAGTCCTGGTTACTGCCGGCATTTAGGGAGTGACCCAGTGGACAGATGGACAGAGAGCTCTGTTTCTCTGCCTTTCAAAGAAATGAAAAGGAAAGAAAAAATTTGCTTTGTGAGTCATAGATGGTTTGAGGGGCATCTTGACCTTGCATAGTACGACCAAATTACAGTGTCTTTTTTTTTCTTTTTTAGATTTATTTATTTGGGGCTGACACTGTGGCAAAGCAGGTTAAGCTGCTGCTTGTGACCCTGGCATCCCATAGGACTGCTGGTTCGAGTCCTGGTTGCTCTATTTACAATCCGGCTCCCTACTAATGCACCTGGAAAAGCAGTAGAGGATGGCACAAGTACTTAGGCCCCTGCCACCCACGTGGGAGACATGGATGGAGTTCTAGGCTCCTGGCTTTGGCTTGTCCCAGCCCCGGCTGTTGCAGCAATCTGGGGAGTGAACCAGTGGATGAAAATCTCCCCACCCCATCATATGCCTCATACCTCTCTGTCTCTCTGTCACTAATCCCTCCAGAGTGGCAGAGAGAGAGAGAGAAAGAGAGAGAGAGAGAAAGAGAGAGAGAGAGAGAGAGAGAGAGAGAGAGAATATTTTTCATCTGCTGGCTTACTCCCTGATTGTGGCAGCCGAGTCTGGGCCAGGCCTGAAGCCAGGAGTCGGGAATTCCATCCTGGCCTCCCACATAGAGCACTAGGCCATTATTTGCTGCCTCTCAGGTGCATTAGCAGGAAGCCGGATCAGAAGCACAGCAGTTGGGATGCACTGTGATATGGGATTCCAGAGCTGCAAGTGGTGGCTTAACCAATTGCGCCATGACGCTGATCTCCAGTGTGTCTTTAAGTGTTACTTATTTTTATTTATCTGAAAGGCAAAGCAAGATGGAGGGAGGGAGGGAGGGAGGGAGGGAGGGAGGGAGGGAGGGAAAGAGAAAATCTTCCGTCTTCTGGTTCACTCTCCAGATGCCCCCACAACAGCCAGACCTGGGCCAGGCTGAAGCCAGCAGCCAGGAATTCCATCCAGCTCTCCCACATGGGTGACAGGAACCCAAATATTTGGCCTGCCACCTCCTGGGGTGTGCATTAGCAGGAAGCTCACTCGGAAGTGGAGGTGGGACTCAAAGCCAGGCACATCCCAAGGCCTGCCCCCAAAGGTTACTTAAAGTTGACTGTGAAGATATTTTTTTGGAATTGGCTATTGATGAAAGATTGAAGATGAATTTTGAAAACGCAGCATCACCCCATTTTAGGTAAAAAGTAAAAATGAATATCCTGAATTTGTGAAATTTACCTTTGAAGCTCTTTTAACAACTTGTTGAGAGGCTGGCATTGTGGTACGGTGGGTTAAGCCACCACTTGGGACACTCACATCCCTTATTAGACATGGTGCCTGGTTTGAGTCCTGGCCACCACATGCTTCTGATGCATCCTGGGAAGCAGCACTGATGGCCAAGTGCTTGAGTCCCTGGCACCCATGGAAAAGGCCCAGATGGAGGTCCTGGCTCCTGCTTTCAGCCTGGCTCAGCCTTTGCTGTTGAGGGCATTTGGAGAATGAACCAGCAGATGCAAGATGTCTTGCTCTCCGTCTCTCCCTGTCTTTACCACTCTGCATTCCTTTTTTAAAAAAGTTATTTATCTGAAAGCCAGGGGGAGGAGGCGAAGGGCAGAGAGGAGGAGGATTGGAAGCGAAGGAGCCATGACTTGAACTAGGGCTCCTGTGGGATGCTTGGATCTCAGGAGGCGGCTTAACCCACCACGTCACAATGCCAGCTCCTCTGTCTTTAAAATAGATAATTTTTTTGGCAAATAAATTTTTAAAAAGATTTATTTATTTTAAAAGAGTTACACAGAGAGAGGAGAGGAGATGGAGAGAAAGGTCTTCCATCTGGTGGTTCACTCCCCAAATGGCCACAACGCCTGGAGCTGGGCTGATCCAAAGCCAGGAGCTTCTTCCAGGTCTCCCACACAGGTGCAGGGGCCGGAGGACTTGGGCCATCTTCTACTGCTTTCCCAGGCCATAGCAGAGAGCTGGATCAGAAGTGGAGCAGCCAAGACTTGAACTGGCGCCCATATGGGATGCCGGCACTGCAGGCGGTGGCTTTACCTGCCATGCCACAGCGCTGGCCCCTGCAAATAAATTTTTTTAAAAAATATTTACTGGAGAGGCTGAGTTATAGACATAGAGAGGTAGAGACAGAAAGGTCTTCCATCCGCTGGTTCACTCTCCAAATGGCCACAGCTGGGCTGATCTGAAGCCAGGAGCCTCTTCCAGGTCTTTCATGAGGGTGCAGGGACCCAGGCATTTGGACCATCTTCTACTGCTTTTCCAGTTGCATTAGCAGGCTGTTGGATTGGAAGTGGAGCAGCTGGAACTCAAGCCAGTGTCCATATGGGATGGCAGTGTCGCAGGAACAGCTTTGCCCACTGCACCCTAGTGCCAGCCACCAAGGGATAATTTCTAACCCAACCTACTATACCCTCACACTTTCAAAAGTCAAGATGCTTGTTCCCCTAATCCCTGCAAATCCTGTGACTGCCTAACCATTGTCTGCCAGGCTTCCATGCATACGTGATGGATCGCCTGCATGTTCTTCCTCTCTGTTCCTCTATGGGATGACACCCAGTTTTCATCGCCTCTTGCTTGGGGCAGAGGATTCACCAGAGGTTTGGGACCATCGTTCTTTTCTCTGGTCTCACGATTCCATCCGAGAGTGGCAGTGGTGCCACGTGCATGGCAGACATTTTCACACTAGGTGTGAAAGAGGTCTTTAGACAAATTGCAAGATTGCTAAAGGCAATATTTAGGGCATCTGTTGTCACCTGTGGGGCTGCTCATTTGACAAATAAAAAAGCTCCCTACCAGCAAAAAAACCCACAAACTGGCCATTCGGTCTCTAGAATCTGAAGAGGTTTGGGACAACTGAAAGTGGCTATGGCCCCTCCTCAGATTCCAGATCCAGGGTTTCCCTGCCGAGTTCTCTGCTGTCCCTCCCCATTGCACGTGCGATCATGCTTGCTCACTGGGGACTGGAGTTGAGCCTGCACAAGCACATGGCTTAGTAGCAATGACTTGAGCTACAATTCTTGACACTAGACTTAAAATGAATACTTGTGTATGGGGAATCTTTCAAAGAGTTCATTGAAATCCATATTCTAAAAAACTTGGGCATGCGTTTCAATTTTTAATGTTTAATTTATTTCAAAGGCACAGTGACTGAGCCACAAAGAGAAAGAGATCTTTCAGCCAGTGAGTGGTTCATTCTCCAAGTGCCTGCAACAGCCATGGCTGGGCCAGGCCACATTTAGGAGCCCAGAACGCTGTCGGGATGTCCCATGTGAGTGGCATAGACCTGAGTACTTAACCCATCAGCTGTTGCTTCCCAGAATACATTAGCAGGAAGCTGGATTTGAATAGGAGGAGCCAAGACTCCAACCAGGCACTATGATAGGAGATGCAGGCATCCCAAGTGGCAGCTTAACCTGCTGCCCAAACACATCTGCCACTAATTTCAACATTTTTTGAACTAACATAAATTTACCTTTTTAAAAAAAATTGACAAGCAGAGTGACAGAGAAAGGGGGAAAGGGGCATAGAGAGAGATCTTGGCTGTCTCAGCCAGGAACTGCATCTGAGTGTCCCATACGGATGGAAGGAGCCTGAATACTTGGATCATCTGCTGCTGCTTTCCCAGGCACATCAGCAGGAAGCTGGATCAGAAGGGGAGCAGCTGGGTCTTGAACTGGTGTTCTTATGGGATGGTGGCATCACAGTGGCTTAACTGTGGCACTGCAACACTGGCTCCTATTAGATTCGTTTTCATTGTCCCAATGTCTGATGAATTTTGAAATCAGGATAGGTCAGTCGGGCTGTGTGGTTTCTCTTGTATTTGCCTCCTGAAGCCCTGTTTACCATTTTTTGAAGGTTTGTCTTGAAGTCTCAGGGAAAGACTTGAAGCAATCTCAGTGCTCTTCTCCCTGGTCTTCCTCTAACGGCTCATTAGACTTTCTTTTTCTTTGCCTATTGAATCTGCTTCGCCGGTTTTGAAACCAAATTTGGATTCTTGACTCGGGAACTCCGATTTCTTTGGCAAGTTGTTCTCTGGAATCAATTCCCGGGTAAGGGTCGTTCGTGAATGCCTTGATGAGGGTGTGCAGTTGAGAGGGGCTGTAGTTGGTACGACACCGTCTGGGTTCTCTTTGTACAGTAGAGAGATTTTGAACTTGCTCTTGAGGACAGTCTTCTCCATGGCCTTGGCTTGAGCCTGGAGCTTCCTTAAGCTCTGGTCTTTTCTGGAATGGATATCGTGCTCTTCGATTCTGGAACCAAAGTTGGATTCTTGACTCTTCGATGTTGAAGTCCAAAGCAAGCTTTTGTTTGGTAGCGTAACCAGGGTATGGCTTTTGGTTGAAGGCGTTGATGAGGATTTTCAGTTGTTCTTCTGTGAATCTTGTACGACTGCGGCAGTTATTCTTTGATAGCTTCTGGTTTGAACAGTTCTTTTCAGCCATGTTGGAAGACAATCGCAGGCACTGCCGCTGGAGCCCAGCAGGTGAAGGAAGGCAATCCCAGGATCTAAGTGCCTGTCTGGGACACCAAAAAAATTATTTATTTGACAGGCAGAGTGACAGAGAAAGGGGGAAAGGGGCATAGAGAGAGATCTTGGCTGTCTCCCCAAATGGCTACAATGGCCTGGATTGGATCAGGCCAAAGCCAGGAGCCAGGAACTGCATCCCATACGGATGGAAGGAGCCTGAATACTTGGATCATCTGCTGCTGCTTTCCCAGGCACATCAGCAGGAAGCTGGATCAGAAGGGGAGCAGCTGGGCCTTGAACTTGTCCTCATATTAGATGCCTGTGTCACATGCAGCAGCTTAAGCCACTGTACCACAATGCCCACCCCTCTATAAACCTTTTCAAGTACCCTCATATATTTGGTGTCTGTCATACCACAGGGAAAATTTGGAAAACTATAGGATTTCAGGATTTCCATGGAAACTAAAACATCTCCCATAGAACTTGGTAGTTGATTCATCAAAAGCTATAGCACAGGGGCCGACGCTGTGGTGTAGTGGGTAAAGCCACCGCCTGCAGTGCCAGCATCCCGGATGGGTGCTGGTTCTAGTCCTGGCTGCTCCACTTCTGATCCAGCTCCCTGCTATGGCCTGGGAAAGTGGTAGAAGATGGCCCAAGTCCTTGGGCCACTGCACCTGCATGGGAGACCTGAAAGGGGATCCTAGCTCTGGATCGGCACAGCTCTGGCTGTTGTGGCCAATTGGGGAGTGAACCAGTGGATGGAAGACCCCCCTCTCTCTCTGCCTCTCCTTCTGTTTCTCTTTTAAATAAATAAATCTTTAAAAAAATAACCTATAGCACAGCCTGCTCAGAGGTCAGTAGTAATTCATTACAGAGCTCACACAGAGAAGTCTCTAGAGGCAACAACTGTCTGCAGAGCTGCAAAAGCACAAAGGGTTAAGCCATCCCTTCTCCGAATCCCTCATTTTCCTACTGGCTACTGCTTTTGATCCAGCCCCCTGCTAATGTGCTCCCTGGGTGACAGCAAATGTGGTGCATGTACTTGGGTCCCTGCCACCTACATGGGAGATCCAGATGGAGCTCCTGGCTCCTGGTTTTGGCCTGTCCCATCCCTGCCTGTTGTGGCCATTTGGGAAGTGAACCAGTGGATGGAAGAGTGCCCTCCCTCTCTCCCTCTCTCCCTCTGCCAACATTCAACGCTGGAGTTCAGTCTTTACTAGATAATGACTGTGGGGTTGTTTGGTCAATTACTTAAGGGCTGAAATTCTCAGGTATATGTGATGCCCTTTATCTGTTTGATGAAAAAATCTAGAAAATTTGGGGGGCCTTGCTATGAAAATTCATCAAAAATTTAAATTGTAAGACTCCAGGGTTAATCTACTGCTTAGGCTTGGATAGGGAAGACTTTACAAGGGTCTATGAAACAGTAAAACTGATGGACCGAGAATCTCAGCCATTTGAGCTTGGTGCCTGAAAGCAGGTAGAATTCCCCTTCCTTCAAGAAATCAGCGGGGTCCCTCCTGGGGACTGCACTCCACCCTCTGTATTCTTTTCCAAGCCTGAAAGCCTGAGAACAGCTGGCTCAGCACCACCCCCTTCACTGGCCCTTACCTGGCTTCCGCAATATAAACTCACCCCGTCACCACGTTGCTGCCCTCTGCCACAGGTTCCGTCTGTGCGCGCTGGCAGTTGACCACCTCTGCCGATTTCTTCTTCTCCTGGAATGAATTTGTTCCGGCTGTGAGTTCGAATCCTGTCTCCTCTCTGTTCTGCCCCGCCCTTCCTTAGAGTTCACCACAGCTCCAGCCTGCAGTGGTGAGGAGGGAGAACGCTCGCTCGCTCACTCGCTGCTCAGCAAGGCTGTGATTTAACCTTTCCCCAGTGGTGTGATCCATTGAAAGGGTGCTCTCCCCAAGGCCAATATTGCACTGAATTTACACATCCACTACTGTAATTCTGATCCCTGCTCAGAAAAAGGGAAACCAGCGGAAGTAGGAAGCTAGCCATTTAGCCTATGCGTGTGTGAGGGGCCTGAGGAAGACAAAGCACCTGCAGAAGCCCACCTAGGAAGCAGCCCAGGACTTTACACTTCAGTCCTGCCCAGACCCTGATGACCTTGCAGGTGGTCTCAGCCGCCCTCCAAGGGAAGCTCTCCAGGGCACTCCCCCCCCACCCCAGCACAGCAGCTGATAGCACTGAGTAGGAGAACCTGGGAGGAATGGGCTTTGTCCTGGAGGGGAAAGATGGTGGGAAGCACTGAAGCCCTTTTCCTTATGAGAGAGACCACTCAGCTCTCTGCTGAGCTGCCCGCCTGCCTGAGTGACCCGGCAGAGTCTCTCTCAGATTCCGTCCCGTCTGTTCTGATGCATGCCCCACCCCCTTACCACTGCTCTGTCTCACATTCAGAACAAGAGGCTTCCTTCTCCCCCTTCCCCTTTCCCTGTGGGCATTTCTATCTTCATCCTTTTCAAATGTATGTAAATCTTTTTAATAGCCAAAAAGAGCTCTGTAACTCATCATCCTGGAAGATGAGGTGTCTGGTCCCCCCAGTTCCTGGGAGGAGGTGGAGTCACCTCCTCTACCAGTCAGCGGACTCTGAATTGCAAAACCTCCCAAGTGGACGGGCTGGCACCTGCTTCTAGTGGTTTGTTTGTTTTATACATTTATTTTACTTATTTGAAAGGCAGAGAGAGAGAGAGAGAGAGAGAGAGAGAGACAGAATCTTCCATTTGCTGCTTCAGTCCCCAAATGGCTACAACGCCCAGGGCTGGGTCAGACCGGAGTTAGGAAGTGTTGTGGAGCAGAATTCTAAGCACAGGCTCAAACATGGCATGCAGCATGCTAAGGTTTACTTAGAAAGTAAGAAGAATACACGGGCGCCTGAGGGCGTCATTCAGGGAGAGTGAGCTAGGAAAGGGAAAAAGGGAGAACTCATACCCTGCTCTGCTCGTCCCAGGTCCACAAGCTGAGAAAAGTAAAGGCTTGCCCCTTCACTGGGCTTTTATTGGCTTCAAAAAAGGGGCGTGGTTCCATCGTATCCCCCCACCCCCACCCAGGTCCCAGGTGAAGGGAGGTGCATCTTGGGTCATCTGATTGCTGCTAGGATTACATGGGTGGGGTAGGTGTGGGCTGTAGCCCATGAACTTAATCTGTCTCCCTGAGTTTTCCCACTTCGAACGGGGAGCTTCTTCCAGGTCTCCCACATGGGTGGCAGGGGCCCAAGCACTTGGGCCATCCTCTGCTGTGTTCCCAGGTGCATTGGCAGGGAGCTGGATGGAGAGTGGATCAGCTGCAACTCGAACCAGCACTCTTATAGGATGCCAGGAACCCACTGAGCCACAATGCCAAAGCCCTCTCGTCTACTTGCAGAGAACTTTCCTGGTTTGGGAGGTTTTGCTTCTGACCAGAGCAGTGGGGAGAGGATAACTTTTCAATAAATGAAGCTATGTCAATGGAATACCCACATGGAGGGAAAAAAAACCATTTTATGTAAACCTCTATTCAAGCATAGCATACAGAAGGAAAAAGTGTACAGATGACCAAGGTGTAGTGAATGAATTTTCCCAAAGTGAACAAATCCACATCACCCAGAACCCAAGTCAAGCGGTGGACCATCAGGGGCAGGGCTTGTGTGCTCTGGACACTGGCAGCCCGCATCGCAGTGCCTGTTCCAGTTCTGGCTTCACTGCTGGCTCCAGCTTCCTGCTGATGTGCACCCTCGGAGGCAGCAGGCGACAGCTCAAGTGCTGGGGTCCCTGCCACGCATGTGGGACACCTGGCTTGGGCCTGGCCTAGCCTGAGCTGTTATGGAGGCATTTGGGGAGTGAACCACTGGATCAGAGACCTCTGTCTGCGTCTGTCTCTGTCTCTCTACCTCTCAAAGAAAACAATCAAAGCCAAGATTACAAAGGAAAAACAAGAAACAAAATATGAGATGCCCGTTAGGGCTGGCGCTGTGGCAAAGCAGCTTAGATGAAGGGGACCTTACCAGGTGCTACTGAGCACGGCTACCTCCGTGAATTAGGATCAAACCGCTGCCTCTCGAGTCTTCACAAGTGAACTCAAAGCCCCCCCTGATGACTCCTGTAAGCCAATCCGAGACCTTAAGTACCTCTTCAACGCAGAAAGATAAGTAAGGCCTTTGCTCTCCTCACATCAGGACTGCTGCCCCTTAAGGCAGACGTGCTGCACCTGCCTCTCTTGATTCTCTCTGGGAACTGTTATTAACAATAAAACTCCTAATGGGCTCTTCTATTATAACTCTATGCTCAACCTAAATGGCTTTATAATCTACATAAGGGTAGCCTATCACCACCACTGTCTGGGAGTCTCTAAGATACGTTCTTTTCACCTTAAGGGGTACTCTATTCGCAACTGGTTTGCTCCAGTTTTGCCTTTGCTAATTAACAAACTTCTATGTTTCAGAATTCGACTTCTGGGAGTAACTGACTATACAGGGGACACAGCCATGGGCGGTGACGGAGACTGCTCCAGCTCACAAAGCGACTTTGTTAGGATAGACAGAGACTTCCAGACCCTAGACAGGCAGGGCCTGCACTACGCCGCTCATAAGCAGGAAGCAGCTATAGAAGATGTGATGAGTCTACGCCCTTAAACATCCCCTAGGATTAAGCGAATGGAGTCTCTGAGGGGGAATGATGTAGGCAGCATACAGGATAAAACTGGTGAGGTTTCTGAGCTGGAAGACCACGCCTTCACCACGCCCCTGTGTGACTCATGCCCCTACCTGACCACACCTGGGTGCCCACCTGCCAATCAGGCTAATTAACCACTCCCTTTTGGAAGCGGATTAAAAACCTGGGACGAGGTGTGCCCAGCCCTCTCTCTCCTTTCCTTGGCCTTTCACCAGTGCGCGGCTGGCTGTGGCCCTGCGCCTCCATGGCGTGGCCTCCAGGCCACCCGCTCCATGCTCCCTGGCCTAGGTGCTCCTCCACGTGGCTGGCTCCTGGTGCTCGGTATGAACCCAGATCTACCCCTCTCTTAGGCCCTAACTCTCCTATGCATTTCTCTCACTGAATAAAAGCTTACAAATGTGTAAAAAAAAAAAAAAAAAAAAAAGAGCTAAAGCTAGACAATGGCTTTGTTCGTCTCCAGATTCTGGAATACTGTTTGTTCAGAGGGAGCCTTTACCTCTTTGGCTATACTGCTGGAATACATTTGCTCATTGTTTATTTAGAGTTGTTGCACTTGTGTTCAAAACTCGGAGTTCTTCCCCAGGTTTCTTTTTGTACTCTTTAGTAGCTTGGGGTATTAAATTTATTGTTGCTTTTGCCAAATGAATTAGAGGATTTCCATATTTTTTATAGACTGGACTAGTTTAAATGATGTTAGCATTATTTCCTTTTTAAAAAAGATTTATTTATTTAATTGAAAGGCAGAATTACAGAGATGGAGAGCAGAGGCAGAGAGAGGTGTTCCATCTGCTGGGTCACTCCTCAAATGTCCAGCAATGGCCAGGGCTGGGCCAGGCAGAAGCGAGGAGCCAGGAGCTTCTTCTGGGTCTCCCACATGGATACAAGGACTTGGGCCATCTTCTACTGGTTTCCCAGGCACATTAGCAGAGAGCTGGATCGGAAGTGGAGCAGCCAAGACTCGAACTTTTGTATTTATAATTGTTACTATTTTATAGTTTTTATTTTATTCATCTCATTTTTTTTTTGACAGGCAGAGTGGTTAGTGAGAGAGAGAGAGAGAGAGAAAGGTCTTCCTTTTTGCCGTTGGTTCACCCTCCAATGGCCGCTGCGGCCGGCACATTGTGCTCATCCGAAGCCAGGAGCCAGGTGTTTCTCCTGGTCTCCCATGCGGGTGCAGGGCCCAAGCACTTGGGCCATCCTCCACTGCCTTCCCAGGCCATAGCAGAGAGCTGGCCTGGAAGAGGGGCAACCGGGATAGAATCCGGAGCCCTGACCGGGACTAGAACCCGGTGTGCTGGCACCGCAAGGCGGAGGATTAGCCTGTTAAGCCACGGCGCCGGCCTCATCTCAGTTTTTAATTGCTATCCTCCCATTCTTTTCCCCACCGTTGGTCTCTTCTGCTGTTCTTTTTTCTGGTTTTCCTTGATTTCATCCATCCTCCTCTTTTCTTTTCTAAGATTTATTTATTTTATTGAAAAACAGATTTACAGAGAGAGAGAGAGAGATTTTTTTAAAGCTTTATTTATTTGAAAGTCAGAGTTGGGGAGAGAGAGAGAGAGAGAGAGAGAGAGAGAGAGAGAGAGAGAGAAAGGTCTTCCATCTGATGGTTCACTTCCCAATTGGCCACAATGGCCGGAGCTGGGCTGATCCAGAGCCAGGAGCCAGGAGCCTCTTTCAGGTCTCTCACGCAGGTGCAGGGGCCCAAGGACTTGGTCTATCTTCTACTGCTTTCCCCAGCCATAGCAGAGAGCTGCATCAGAAGTGGAGTAGCCAGGGCTCAAACCAGTGTCACATGGGATGCCAGCACTTCAGGCAGCTTTACCTGCTGTGCCACACTGCTGGCCCTGAGAGATATTTTTCAACTGTTGGTTTACTCCTCAAATGCCTACAATGGCCCAGGCTGGGTCAGGTCAAAAGCAGTTGCCTGGAACTCTATGTGGGTCTCCCATGTGAGTGGTGGGGACCCAAGCACTTGAGCCACCAGCAGCTGCCTCCCAGGGTGTGCATTAGCAGGGAGCTGGGGTGGAGAGTGGTGCCAGGACTTGAACCAGGCACTCTGATATGGGGTGTGGGCATCTCAACTTCTAAGGCAAATACCCACTTCTCATTTCAATTCTGTTTTGAAAACTTATGCTGCAGAAAAATTGAAAAAATAGTACAACAATTAGTTTTATCCATGTAACAGTATACTATTTGGAAATGAAATATGGGGCCAGTATTTTGGTGTAGTGGGTAAAGCTGCCACCTACAGTGCACACATCCCATGTGGGCCCCAGTTCAAATCCCGGCTGCTCCACTTCCGATCCAGCTCTCTGCTATGGCCCAGGAAAGCAGGAAAGATGGCCCAAGCACTTGGGTCTTTGCACCGCCTGGGAGACCCAGAAGAAGCTCCTGGCTACAGCCTGGCCCCGGGGATGGAAGATCTCACTCGCTCTCTCTGTCTGTAACTCTGCCTTTCAAGCAAATAAAATAAATCTTTTTAAACAATGGAGTGAAATACTGATGCACCTTACAACATGGACGAACCTCATGCTAGGTGAAGAAAAGCCAGAAGCAAAAGGCTGCATTTGAGATGATCTCACTCCTCGTGAAAGCTCAGAATAGCAGCAAGGAGCCCCGTGGGGCCCTGGGCTGGGGCAGGGGTGTGCACGGTGCACTTCTCTTCCGGGTGATGGTTGTATGACATTGTAAACCTACTTCCAGCCATGTAGTGTCTGAACACTTCAAGGTGGCTAATACGATGGCTTTATGTTTTTGGTAGTATGCGGTACAGCATTGTGGCAGCCCTGGCCATTGAGGCCATTTGGAGAACGAACCAATGGATGGAAACGCGTGCTTGCGCTTGCTCTCTCTCTAACTCTAACTCTAACTCTAACTCTAACTCTAACTCTAACTCTAACTCTAACTCTGCATTTCCAATAAAGGAAGAAAAACACAGCACACCTATCCCTGAGCACCTGCGTGACCTTTATCCAGGTGCACCGGTTGCTGCGTGTGGCTGCATTTGCCAGCAGTCACCAGGGTATTTTTACCATCTTCTCCATTTGCACGGCTGCTCTCACGCGTCTTTTTATTTTGCCTGTCTCATCTGATTATAACCAGAACACATGGCCAGATTTGGAGTTTGTGCAGATTTGTTTGTTGCCAAATACAAAGGAGAAGTGTCCATGCCCACAGCCCAGCTGGGAGTATTCGGCAGAGCCAAGGCTGCTCCTCCCTGAGCCAGAGGGCTGTGCTGGGAGCTCCTCAAGCGACTCTCACCATTCGAATCTCATCTTATCTCACTGCAGCCCGGAACCAAGCCTGGACCTCCAAGCAGGGCAAAACTCCTAGGCTGCACTGACCATTCATTTACTATCTCAACGCGATAATAAACTATGTCAGAATACGGACAATATATATGCACAGCTTAAGGAATAAAAATAAACCGTGCACACGGATGGAAACAGACATTCCCATGCAATTATTATTTATGAAACCTGAGGAGAGAAAGCCCTGCAGCCCTGAGAGTGCTGAAATGACAACACAGATGGAAGCAGTAGTTAAAAAAAGAAAAGAAAGATTCTTCCTCCAATGGAACATTAGGCCCACGTGGTTTGACAGAAACTCTCCCAACTGTGCAAAGCAGGGCTGCTGTCCAATTCTGTCAGATCTTCATATTAACCACACAGAGACTGGACATGCAAGGCCAGTTGTAGGTCCATTCCAGGCTTGAAAACAAAATAAAAAAAATACAAAATCCTAGCAAAGCAGATCCAAATGTGTATCAAAGTCTGTGGATGCCAGTAATGCGAGGGTGGTTACTATTAGAACATCTATGAATGGGCCGGCACTGTGGTGCAGCTGGTTAAAGCCCCAGCCTGCTGTGCCAGCATCCCATGTGGGTGCTGGTTCGAGTTCCAGCTGCTCCTCTTTTGATCCAGCTCCCTGCTATGGCCTGGGAAAGCAGTAGAAGATGGCCCAAGTCCTTGGGCCCCTGCACCCACATGGGAGACCCGAAAGAAGCTCCTGGCTTCGGATCAGCTCAGCTCCGGCCGTTGCTGCCATCTGGGGAGTGAACCAGCAGAATAGAAGACCTCTCTCTCTCTCTCTCTCTCTCTCTCTCTCTCTCTCTCTGTAACTCTGCCTTTCAAGTAAATAAATAAATTTTTAAAAAAGAATTATTTTACTTGAAAGGCAGAGGTACAGAGAGGCAGAGGCAGAGAGAGAGGTCTTCCATCAGCTGGTTCACTCCCCAGATGGCCGCAACGGCTGGAGCTGCACTGATCCAAAGCCAGGAGCCAGGAGCTTCTTCCAGGTCTCCCATGCAGGTGTAGGGGCCCAAGGACTTGGGCCATCTTCTACTGCTTTCCCAGGCCACAGCAGGGAGCTGGATCAGAAGTGGAGCAGCTGGGACTAGAACCGGCACCCATATGGGATGCCGGCGCTTCAGGCCGGGGCGTTAACCAGCTGCGCCACAGTCTCGGCCCCAGTAAAAGAATTCTTAAAAAAAATCTATGAATGTCTTTCAACACAAGAACATTTTAAAGGAAAAACAGAATGGTCATCTCATGGGGTTCAGAGAAAGTATTCATAAACTTATTCATAACCAAACCTCTTAATGAACTGGAAATAGAAACAAGCTTCCTAGAGTTGAGCAACTCAGGCGTCATTGGATTAATAAGGAAATGCCAGAAGCATTTTCTTTAGAATCAAGCATTTTCTTTAGAATTAGCCCACTCCCAGGGCCTCTGTCCAAGCTTGCTCCTGGAGGTGCTAGCAACACAGTGTGAAAAAAAAAAATCCATCATTATTACTGATGAAGTGATCAGAAAAAAAAAAAAAAACCGAAAGGATTTAAAGATAAGTTGGTGGAAATACCAAGAGAGTTCAGCAAGGTGGTCGGACACAATGATCAGCACAGAGAAGCCAGCAGGGCTAGGGTGGGCAGGGGCTGCATTGTGGCACAGCAGGCTAAGCAGCCCCTTGCGATGCGGGCATCCATCGGATCCTTGGTTCGAGTCCTGGCTATTCTGCTTCTAGTCCAGCTCCCTGCTAATGCACCTGAGAAGGCAGCAGAAGATGCTCCAAGTGCTTGGGCCCCTGCCACCCCCGTGGGAGACCCGGGTGGAGTTCTTGGCTCCTGGCTTCAGCCTGGCCCAGTGCTGGCTGTTGTTGTCATATGGGGACTGGGCCAGCAGATGGAAAATCTCTGTCTCTCCCTCTCTCTCTGTTACTCTACCTTTCAAATCAATGATAAAAACCTTTTTAAAAAACCAGCCAGATTGGGGGGGGGGGGATGTGTGTGTGTATATGTGTGTTGTGGCATAGTGGGTTAAGCTGCCTCTTGGGATGCTCACATCACATGTCAGTGTGCCCGGCTCAAGTCTTTGCTACTCTGCTTTCATATCCAGCTTCCTGCTAACCTGGCAGGCAGCAGACGATGGGTCAAGGACTTGGGTCCTTGCTACCCATGTGACACACCCAAATGGAGCTCCTGGCTCCTGAAATTGGCCTGACTGGCTCTGGCTGTCCCAGGCATTTGCCGAGTGAACCAGCAGATGGAAGAGTCTCTCTCTCTCTCTCTCTCTCTCTCTTTCAAATAAATAAGCATTTTTAAAAAAGCAGCATTAATCTATTTCCTGGAGCTGGCCCCTTGGCAGCCCCAGGTTGGTGTATTTATTTATTTATTTTTAAAAAGGCCAAGGCTGGTGCTGTGGCATAGTGGATAAAGACGCCCCCTGCAGTGCCGGCATCCCTTATGGGCTCTGGTTTGAGTCCTGGCTACTCCACTTCCCATCCAGCTCTCTGCTATTTCCTAGGAAAGCAGTAGAAGATGCCCCAAGTCCTTGAGCCCCTGCACCCGCATGGGAGACCCGGAGGAAGCTCCTGGCTCCTGGCTTCGGATTGGCACAGCTCCGGCCGTTGCGGCCAATTTGGGAGTGAACCGGTGGATGGAAGACCTCTCTCTCTCTGCCTCTCCTTCACTCTCTCTGTGTAACTCTTTCAAATAAATAAATAAGTCTTTAAAAAGAAAAAGGCCAATTATGTATATACGACACTCACAAACACATAGGAATTTTTCTTTTGTAAAAAGAGCTCATGCACAATGGTAGCAAAAACTTCAAATTACTCAGAAATAAATAAAATGAAAGAGTCGGAGAACATTATGACCATGTTTTAAAAAATCTGTTTAGGGGCTAGGGTTGTGGTGCAGTGAGCTAAGCTGCCACGTGCTGATTTCTTCACTCCCCCTGCTGGTTCACTCCCCCAAGGGCCCCAACAGCCAGGCCTGGGCCAGGCTGAAGCCAGGAGCCTGCAGCTCCATTTGGGTCTCCTATGTGGGTGGCGGAGGCGCCAGTATTTGGGCGATTATCTGCTGCATCAGGAGGAAGCTGGATCAGAAGCGGAACAGCCGGGACTCAAACCAGTACTCTGATAAGGGATGAGTGCATCCAAGCAGTGGCTTAACCACTTGTACCACAAAGCCGGTCCCTAGTCAACTGGTCTTTGACCAATGAGTTAAAGCCATTTGATGGGAAAGTCTTTTCAACAAATGGTGCTAGGGCCGGTGTTGTGGTATAGTGGGTAAAGCCGCCGCCTGCAATGCCAGCATCCCATATGGGCTCCAATTTGTGTCCTGGCTGCTCCACTTTCCATCCAGCCCCCTGCTAATGCACGTGGAAAAGCAGCAGAAGATGGCCCAAATCCTTGGGTCCCTGCTGCCCACATGGAAGACCTGGATGAAGCTCTTGGCTGGCTTCCCCCTGGCCATTGCGGCCATCTGGGGAGTGAGCCAGCGGATGAAAGATCTCTGTCTGTCTCTCTGGAACTCTGCCTTTCAAATAATAAATATTAAAAAAGAACGCATCGGCGGGCGCCGTGGCTCAACAGGCTAATTCTCCGCCTTGCGGCGCCGGCACACCGGGTTCTAGTCCCGGTCGGGGCACCGATCCTGTCCCGGTTGCCCCTCTTCCAGGCCAGCTCTCTGCTGTGGCCAGGGAGTGCAGTGGAGGATGGCCCAAGTGTTTGGGCTCTGCACCCCATGGGAGACCAGGAGAAGCACCTGGCTCCTGCCATCGGAACAGCGCGGTGTGCCGGCTGCAGCGCGCTACCGCGGCGGCCATTGGAGGGTGAACCAATGGCAAAAGGAAGACCTTTCTCTCTGTCTCTCTCTCACTGTCCACTCTGCCTGTCAAAAATAAAAAAAAAATAAAAAATAATAAAAAAAATATTTAAAAAAAAAAGAACGCATCACAGAGTTACCTGTAAAATACAGGGGTAACGTAGGTGACCTTGGATTTGCTGATGGCGTCTTTGGATACAACACCACCAGCAGGATCCAGTAGCAGACACAGCTTCTGGGAAAGCCAAAGGCAAAGCCTGGGAAACAGGGGTCGTGAGTCGCACATCTGACAGGGTGGGATGTAAGGCAGGGACCATCCACTCAATGGAAGAAAGAGCCAGCCAGTCCAGGGACCATTTGCAGCTGTCTGCAGTGGGTCAGGGGAAACCCTTCTGTGGGTGCCACGGTGCCCTGCACAGGTCCGGGGTTCCTGGGTGGAGACATCGTATGAAACTCGCACACATTTAACAGGAGCGCTCCAGGGGCCCTGGAGGATCATGGGATGACAGCTCTCACCACGCTTGTCTCAAGAGCATGACATTCCACCCCAGCCTGGCTGTCCTACTGGGACAGTCCCTGCACCATTCTCTTCATGGCAAGTTCAGGTCACAGCAGCGCCCACGTCTTCCTTCCCTGCTCTCTTAGGCCTTTGCATTTGCTAGGATTTTTTTCAACACAGGAAGAAACTGAGCAGGGGCCTTGCTTGGGTTCCGGCAGGTCCCGGCTGCAGTGCCAGCACAGCTCCAAGAGCCAGCCACCCTGCTGGCGCTGGAGGGATCTGTCCATGGTAGGTGAGCTGCTGTGTGCAGTGGCAGGGACTTGGAGCCAGCTCTGGGACATCAAGCGCCTACGCCAGTGGAGCTGTCCATCAGGGCAGAGTGTGGTCAGACCCGCCAGGTCCCGAGGCCAGGCAGGCACAGCAGAAACCCTATGCGAAGGGGCGTTCAAGCCCAGCCCAGCGCCCACTGCCTGACTGGAGCCCTGAGTCACTTCCCTGTGGCACACAGGTCCTGCCCCTGAGCTCATGCCTGCGGACTCCATACCAGGAAACACAGGTGGCCACCACATGGCAGCCCCCTCGGGGGAGGGGACATTGGTGAGGGGAGACCCTCCCAGGAGCAGCACGCTCACTTGTCCATTCTGTGCAGGGAGAAATGGCCCGAGATAAGGGCACTGGGCACAGTAAGTTTGGCCAGCAAACAGAAAAGGCTTGGAGTAGAGGTGCCCAAGTGCCATCGCAAAGCATGCTCTGCCAGGGGAGCCCAACAAGGCCAGGGCGGAGGGTGGCTGTGGTGGAAGGGCTGGAGGCCAGGCTGACATTGGCACTGCCGCCATTCCATGTCCCACCCACTGCCGGCGGTGACCCATGCTGAACCCTCAATGTGACAGCATTCCTCAAGGAGACCAGCGGGACCATTTGGTGGCAGGTTGAAGTTGGCACAGCAGCCCCTGTCTGCAGATCCCTGACCCCTGATCTCTGAGAGTCAGGTAGGAAGGAAGGGCTTTAGGGGCGCCTGTCCCCCGGCAGGGCAGTCTCCCAGGCACCTCTTGGGGACCCCTGCTCTCCACCCGCCGCTGCTGCTTTCCAGGCAAAGGCCCTCTCCCTCCAGACTCATCCAAATAGACTGCAAGGCTGTGGGAGAGAAGAGGCAGAGACAGAGAGATGGCCAAAGCAGGTGCCACCCCCACCCCCACCCCCGCACCTGAACGGCGTGGACAGTTCTCTGCACCTCCCCACGCCACGCTCTCCCTCTTTTCTCTAAACAAAGGTGTCCATTTCAGACTCAGCGAGGGAATGGCTGAGTTGAGGGAGGCAAGCGCTCATTAAGGAGAAGCCAGAGGGAGCAGTAGTGGCTTCTGCGTCCAAGGCGCTGGCAAGGGCTGAAATCTCGTCCCCCTTCCGAAGCCCCGAGGTCTCTTGGGGATCCGGGGGGCAGTTCCTCCCAACAGGACCCCTCTGTCTCAGAGCTGCACCTTGCAGGCGACAGGTCCAGCGTCAAGCGCAGCCGGAGCGGACGGCAGGGGTCGTAGGGTGCCAGGGGCTCGCCCGTCAGCTCTCATCAAAGGTCCTGCCCTGGGCTTCCCGCGCCATCTCCCGTGGCTTCTGCAGCCCCCGGCCGCTCCCGCCCCCACCCAGCCCGGCTCCACTCCCCCGCGCGCGTGCGCCCCGTCCCGCACCCCTCCCCCGCCACCGCCGCCGCCGCTGCCGCCGCCGCCGCGCGCGCGCGTGCCCGCCGTCCCGGGCGGGAGCTGGAGACGGCCGGTGGGCTGCGGGCCAGAGAGCGGGGCGCCGGGAGCGCCGAGAGCGTGGCCGGGCGAGGTGGGAGCGCCGGCGCAGGCCTGGCCGCGGGCGGGGGCCGCCGCCGCGCCGCCGCCCCGCTGTCGGCCCGGCCAGGCCGCGGTGCCAAGCTCAAGGGCCGGGTTCCCAGGTCCAGCGGTCATGGGCGGGAGCCGGAGGCGGCATCGGCAGCGGCAGCGGCGGGCCCCGCGGGCGGGGAGGCGCGCGGCCCACGGCCCCTGAGGGTCCTCGGCGGCCCGGTGCTCCCCCGCGCCTCTTGGGGGTCGTAGCCTGGCAACGCCCGGTGCTCCCGCCCATCCCCCGCTGCCCTTTTTTTCCCCCCCCTGGCCCGGTGCGAGGGAGCATGCCCGCGCCTGGCCTCGGCCATCGAAGAGTTAAGTCGAGGGGCGTGGAGCTGTCCTCCCCTCGGGGGCGAACCCCCCTCCCCCGTTAGCCCCCCCCCTCCCCGTTGCGCTAGGGTATGGCCCCCGGGCCCGGCCCGGGACCAGAGGTCCCGCGCACGGGCCAGTGAAAGCGTCTTCCCGTTCCCGCCCTCTTCCTTCCTCGCCGGCCAGCACCATGGGATGTAATATGTGCGTGGTCCAGAAACCGGAGGAGCAGTACAAAGTGATGCTTCAGGTAGGGAGGCTGGGCCGCTGGCGCTGGGGGGCGCGGCCCCGCTGGGGAAGGGGCAGGCTCCGTGGGTAGGGCTGGGCGCAGTCCCGGCAGCCAGCGTGGGTGGGCAGGAGGGCTTGAGGTGGAAAATGTAGGGAACAATCCTCACCCTCAAATTCTGGGTTTGCTGGGTGTTGCCCCTCCGTGGGACCCAACCACAGATGGGGGAACTCAGTGGGGGTGGGAGAGGGAGGCACGGCACCCTGACTTGGGCACCCTCAGAAGATTGGGACACGAGCCCCGTGTCCAGATCAGCCCGGAATGGGAAGTTGGGATCGCACTGGTTGGGGTGTGCTGCGTTCCTGGGCCCTAGAGCCAGGATGCGCCTTGTGGCCAGCGCCAGAGCGGGATGGAGGTTGCATAGCAACGGGTTCCTTCCCAGCACAAGTCCTCCCCGCTGGACCCAGGGCAGAGGAGGGAGCTGGGAGCCTGCGGAGCTGGGGGCGGCTGAATGTTGGTCCCAGCGGGCCAGGGAGGGGTGGGTGCTCCCTTGGGCACTCACTGCTGGGATGGCAGACTCCCAGACCCTTGCGTGTCTTGGGTGAGAGGGTGCCACCAGGGTTGGCGAGGAGGGCAGCCTGTGGGCAACAGTGCCTGGCCAACCTTCTGTCGGTCCCGCCTTGGGGGGCGTGCACCCAGCGAGTGGTGTGTCACCCCTGGGGGAGGAGATGCCAAGCCCGGATCCTTGGCCCTGCCACCTAGCCCCACAGCCCTGAGTGGGGTTTCCTTGCCTGTATGTGGCGTGACTACGTGAGTGCGTGCCTGTGCCCCGTCTGTGTGTGTGTGGAGGCTCCCCCAGCCCCGCACGTGTGTACTTTCTGTGTGCGCTCTGCGAGCTGTCTAGAGAAATGTCCCGGATGGTGTG
Organism: Lepus europaeus; assembly: GCF_033115175.1. Taxonomy (NCBI): domain Eukaryota; kingdom Metazoa; phylum Chordata; class Mammalia; order Lagomorpha; family Leporidae; genus Lepus; species Lepus europaeus. The sequence goes on from NC_084850.1 coordinate 876,141, forward strand.
GACTGAGACCCACTCGTGGCAGGAGGAGGGAGGTCAAGGTCAGAGGGAGTCCGGACCCAGGAGCAGACAGGGGCACAGACAGGTATGCATTTAGTGGTTCTGGCTTCAAGTTCCCAGTTGATGGCTCAGGATGAAGGAACAAGTGCGTGGTGGAGTGATGTTGGCTGGGGAAAATGGGGAGGCTTCTAGTCCAAGAGGGGCACCCCTGAAGACATCACCTGGGGCAAGGGGGGCGAGAATCGGAGGAAAGGGGGCAGGGAGGGGTATAAATCTCGCCCCAGTCTGGCTGCGTTTCTCATCTCCTCTCCTGCTGCCTGCCCTCTGAACCCCCCCCCGCCCCCGCCCCACGCCCCCCTGTCCGACCCTTGCAGTTTCCCGGATTGACCTGGCTGCAGCCCAGAGGGCCTCGTGCAGAATCTGCCTTGGGTTCAGGGGTGGCTGGTGGGAGGTGGGTTGGGCCAGTTACTTGATGGCAATTCCAGATCCCATTCTCACTGCTTCCTTCTCTGGACTCCAGTGCAGCTGTCTTCTTTGAAATATTACAATTTCTTACAAAATTTATCAGCGAGACAGAGAGAACAAGCTGCCCTTGGCTGGTACACTCTGCAGAGGCCTGCGATGGCCAGTGCTGGGCCAGGTCACACCTGGGAGCTGAGTGCAGGTCTCCCACGTGGGCAGCAGGGACCTAACTGCTTGAGCCACCCCTGCTGCCTCCCAGGAGCCAGAACATTGATGTGGGACACGAGCATCTTAACCAGGCTAAACACCTGCTGGAATGCAGCAGTCTTGACTTCCTTGGGGAAGCGTTGGCATGCTGCTTCATTTTTGGCTGACTTTCAGGGACCTGTGGAAAGGAAAGAGCACCCATGGCTGGGACAGGATGCTGGCAACTCCCACGGCAGTAGGGGCAGGGTGGGGGGGCTGGGGCTGCCTTTGGGGAGGTTCCATGTGGGAAGAGGGCCTGAAGTGCACCTGGGTGGGAGAGTCCCCTCTACTTACTGAAAACACAACTCCAAATGGCAGACAGGATGAAGTTTTATTTATTGGTTTATTTCTTAATGATTTATTTATTTATTTATTTGAAGTGCAGAGAGAGAGAGAAAGAGATCTTCCATCCACTGCTTCACTCCCCAAATGGCTGCCATAGCCAAGGCTGGGCCAGGTCACAGTCAGGAACCAAGAACTCCACCCGGGTCTCCCATGTGGGTGCAGAGGCTCAAGCAATTGAGCGATCCTCCATCACTTTCCCAGGCACATTAGCAGCTAGCTAGATCAGAAGCAGAGCAGCTAGGACTCCAATATGGTGTGCAGGCATAGCAAGCAGTGGCTTAACCTGCTGTGTCTCAGCACCTGCCCTGGCTACAGTTTTAAAAGCAGAGCTATGGGGCCAATGCTGTGGCATAGCGGGTAAAGCTGCCACCTGCAGTGCCGGCATCCTATATAGACATCGGTTCAAATCCCAGCTGGTCCATTTCCGATCCAGCTCTCTGCTGTGGTCTGGGAAAGCAGTGGAAGATGGCTCAAGTGCTTGGGCCCCTCACTCACATGGGAGACCTGGAGGAAGCTTCTGGCTCCTGGCTTCGGATCGGTGCAGCTCCAGCCATTGCAGCCAATTGGGAAGTGAACTAGCAGATGGAAGATCTCTCTCTCTCTCTCTCTCTCTCTCTCTCTCTCTCTCTCTGTAACTCTGACTTTCAAATAAATAAATAAATCTTTTTTTTAAAAAAAAAGTGGAGCTGTCCTTTAAAATTAAGGGGGACAAGCAGATGGAGAGCAATGGAAACCTTTAGACAGCCCAGGCCACCAGGGAGAGAGCTTCCTTCCCGTACCTGCAGCCCGCTCCGCTCTTGGCAGGGGAGAGGCCACTTTTGCTGCTGGAGCCCGGTCAGCTTCCTGGACGATGTGCCCAGCTCGAGCTCCCCCCCTTCCCCGGGCTCTTCCCCCTGTCTCCCTGAGGGAGCTCATCCACAGGCACAGGAAAAGGTGGTGCAGTCCACGGGACGGACTTGTACCAGAGCCAGAGAGGCCTGGGACCCTTGCCCACCGCCAGGTCAGCAGCCCTCAAACCTCTAGCCTAGCCTTAAGCTGCAGAGCCTTTCCCCCGCAAGTGCTGCTTGGGCCTGGCATGTGGCCCAGCACGGCCCCTGTCATTGCCTCAGCTCACATACCAGCTCCAGCCTCCTGGGAGGCAACACAGGCTGGCTCAAGGGGTTGGGTTGAGTTCCACGGTTCCTGGGGCTCCTGGCTTGGTGGGGCCCCAGCTGTTGCAGGCGTTTGGTGAATGATCCAGTAGGTGTCTATCTGTCTGTGTCTCTTTCTCTGCCCATAAAATAATCGGTGGCTACTTTTTTGAGCTATATTTACCATAGCATACAGTTTACCCTTTCCAAGTGTACACATTGGTGTTTTGTTTTTTTTAGTATATCACAAAATTATGGGACTGTCACCACTAATTCCAGAACATTTCATCACCTTAGAAAGAAACTCTAATGTGCCTGGGAGAAGCAGCCAGAGATCAGGTACCAGGGCCACCCATATAGGTGACTTGGATGGAGTTCTGGTCCCAGCCTCGCTGGTGCAGCCATCTGGGGAGTGAATGAGCAGATAGAAGCTTTCTTTCTCTCCCTGTCTCTCCCTCTCTTTCTGCCACTGTGCCTTTCAAATGAATGAATGAAATCTTTTTTTGAAAAATTCTGGAATCCTTAGGAATAAGTTTCCCAAGCTTCCCAGCCCCACAAGAGCCTGGCAACAGCCAAACCACTTTCTGTCTCTTGGCGATTTGCCTATTCTGGATATTTCCTCTGAAGGAAATCATACAACATAGGACCCTGTGAGTCTGGCATCTTTTCGCACCATGTTGTCAAGTTTCATGCTATCTGTAGCATGCCTCAGTGCTACATGTTCCTTGCTGATGGTAGTCCATTGTATGGGGTACCACATACTATTTTCTTATGAGCTGATGGGCATCTGGATCATTTCCACCTGTTGGCTGTTGGGAATAATGCTGCTGAGTTCCCACTTCCCATGTTTTTGTGGCTACACGTGGGAATGGAATCGCTGGATCACGAGGCGATTCTGTCATTGTTCTCCGCAGTGGCTGTGCCACTTTCCATTCTCCCTAGCACAGTATGAGGATTCCAACTTCTCCATGTCCTTGCTGACACTTGTTCTTTTCTGGCTGTTTCTGAAGCCAGGAGCCAGGAATTCCATCTGGGTCCCCCACGGGGCATCAGGGGCCCAAGGACGTGGGCCATCTTCTACTGCTTTCCCAGGCCACAGCAGAGAGCTGGATCAGAAGTGGAGCAGCTGGGACTCGAACTGGCACCCATGTGGGATGCCGGCACTGCTTAACCCGCTACGCCACAGCGCCGGCCCTAGCACAGTGCTTTAAGCCTCCACCCGCAATGCCAGGAAGTTGGCTCTGAGGCGGAACAGCCCAGGCTTGAAGTGGTGCTCTGATGCGGGATGTAGTGTCACAAGCACCAGCTTAACCCACTGGGACACAACTCTGCCGCTGCTCGCTCGCCGCCCCCCCACCCCGCGCTGAAGTAAACTGGACGTGTGAGGCCTGTGACTTTGTACATTTTTCTTTTCAAGATTGTTTTGCGTATGCTGGGTTCTTTGAGCTTCCACATGAGTTTTAGGATCAATTTGTTAATTTCTGGAAAGTAAGCTGGGATTTTGATAGAAATTGCATTGATTGGGTGACTTTCCAGTTGTTCAGGTCTTCTTGAACTTCTTCCAGCAATATCTGGTACTTCTGTTACATTTATTCCATAGTTTAATTCTTATGATGCTATTGTAAACGGAATTATTTTTGTTAACTTCATTTTTGGTTTTCTGATTGCCATTGTATAGAGTGATAATTCATGCTGTATCCTATAATCATACAAACCTCACGTATTAACTCTGATAATGGTCTTTTAGTGGTTTCCTCAGAATTTTCTGTATTGTAGGATCATGGCATTGGTGAATAGAGCCTTTTTCATCTTAATTTTGAATGTGGATGTGTATTTTTTTAAAAAAATATTTAATTTGGGGCCAGCACTGTAGTGTAGAGGGTAAACTTCCGCCTGCAGTGCTGGCATCCCATATGGGTGCCGGTTCGAGTCCTGACTGCTCCACTTCCAATCCAGTTCTCTGTCATGGCTTTGGAAAGCAGTAGAAGATGGCCCACATCCCTGGGCCCCTGCACCCGCATGGGAGACCCGGAGGAAACTTCTGGTTCCTGGCTTTGGATCGGCACAGCTCTGGCCATTGTGACCAGCAGATGGAAGACCTCTCTCTCTGCCTTTCCTTCTCTCTGTGTAACTTTCAAATAAATAAATAAATCTTTTAAATATTTATTTTATTTATATGAAAGGCATGTGGACAGAGAGGAAGAGATCTTCCATCTACTGATTCACTCCTCAAATGGTTGCAATCACCAGAGCTGGGCTGGTTTGGAGCCAGGAGCTTCTTCCGGGGCTCCCACATGGGTACAGGGGCCCAAGCACCTGGCCATCCTCTGCTGCTTCCCCAGGCACATTAGCAGGGAGCTGGATGGCACACGGAGCGGCTGGAACTCGAACCAGTGCCACAGTGGTAACCCTCCCCCAACCTGGATGCTTTGTATTTCTTCCTTTACCAATGTGCCCAGTGCCTGCAGCACAATGCGAGAGCGGGCATCCTTGCCTTGTTTCTGATATGAGGGAGGCAAGCGCGTTCCTCACCCCGAAATCGGAAGTGAGCCTGCGTTTTTCCTAGAGCGTTGTGAGGTGGAGTGTTCCTGTCTTCAAGCCTTGTTGGATTTTGTCAAATGCCTTTTTGGTGGCTATCGAGGCCATCACCTGGTTTTGTTCTTCTAGCTCACTGATCCAGCCTACCGCAGGCACTGGGGGGTGCTGCAGAACTTCAGCCCCATTTCGCACTTCCAGTCCTGGTCTCCTGGCTCACTTAATAGGTGAGGGGTTACAGTAGCAGGTCGGCTAGGAAAACAACGGCCGGTAAGCTGCTGCCTGCGACTCTGGCATCCTGTCTGGATGCCGTTGAGTCCCATCTGTTGCACTTCTGATCTGGCTCCTTGCTAATGCACTGGGAAAGCAGTGGAAGATGGCTCAAGTGCTTGGGCCCCTGCACCCGCATGGGAGACCTGGAGGAAGCTCCTGGCTCCTGATGCCCCTTCCTCTGTGTCTGACCAGTGTACACTGGCTGTCCTCCCTGACACTCTTGCCTGGGTGGACTGCACTCCTCGTGGGGCTGCTGGAACCCGAGGAGCAGGCCAGTGGGGAGGACACCTCTCCCGCCCTCTGGGCAGTCCCCCAGGGGTTGTTTCCTTAGCATCTACTTGCTGAGGCCCCACTGTGCAGCCCTGTCACAAGTGCTGGGGGCGGCAGGGGGACACCCAGACCCCACTCCCAGGGGTTGGGGGTTTCGGTGTGTGACACACTCTGCTCCACCTGCCCTGCCAGCACCTAGTGCAGTGCGTGGCACCAGAGGCCAGGAGAAATGCATGCTGTGGTGGAGACAAGTGTGGGGGGGTGCTGAATTCGGACAGCTGCAGCGTGTGGCTCTTAGGCCACTTTGGGAAAAGAGCTACGCAGCCACACATGCACGTCCCAAAGGGGAAAGTCCGCTGCTGCTAGCGCTCAGCCGCACGCCAGTGAAGGCAGTGGAACGCTGTGGTGATGCCAAGGGAGGCAGCTGGCTCCAGCCCTCACTCACTGCTGTGGGGCCAGGGCAAGTCACTGAAAGTGTTGCTGGCTTAGGGCCTCATTTTCCTCACCTGTTAAATGGGAATGAATGGGGTGATTGGAACAAAGTCAGCAGACTGCAACCCCTGGATTCTCACTTTGGGGAGGGTAGTATTGCTACTGCGTGGCTGTTCAGTGGGTCGCTGTGGGTGGAAAGTGGCTGGAGGGGGCTGGCGCTGTGGTGTAGTGAGTAAAGCCGCCCCCTGCAGTGCAGGCACCCCCCCCCCCCCATATGGGTGCCGATTCTAGTGCCGGCTGCTCCTCTTCCAATCCAGCTCTCTGCTATGGCCTGGAAAAGCAGTGGAAGATGGCCCAAGTCCTTGGGCCCCTGCACCCACTGGGGAGACCCGGAAGAAGCTCCTGGCTGCTGGCTTCAGATCAGCCCAGCTCCGGCCTGGGGAGTGAACCAGTGGATGGAAGATCTCTCTCTCTCTCTCTCTCTCTCTCTCTCTCTGTGTGTGTGTGTGTGTGTACCTCTCTCTGCAACTCTGTCTTTCAAATAAATAAAATAAATATTAAAAAAAAAAAAGCAAGTGGGCAGAGCAGCCTTCCGCGTGCTCATGTGACAGCGCCCAGGGAGAGCGCAATGTTCAGTGTTTGTTCGGAAGCAGCAGTGCAGGTGAAGAGCCCTTGAGTAGCAAAGTGGAAGGTGTGAGCTGGGAGCTGGACAGATAGGCTAGTGCACGGCCTGGAGGACAGGCTGTGGCGCCCCTCTCCCCCTGCGTTCTGCCTGGCCGTGCTGCACCAGGCGCTGCCTCAGCACTTGGTTGCCTTTTGCTCTGATCCAGTGGGCCAGGGTGGGCTCTCGGGTCCTGTGTGTCCGCTGCCCTGCAGAGCGAGGGCCTCACATAGGCACTTGGGCTCCATCAGAGCACTATCAGCTGCACATTTAAACTCTGGGACATAGTTCTGGGTTAAAGGGGCGTGGAGAGCTAACAGCGGGTCTCCTAGCTGAGTGCCTGCTTGGCTTGATGCACAGCTCCAGCGCTGACTCCATCCTCCTGCTAATGCACACCCTGGCGAGAGACCGGAATGGACTCCCTCGCTTTAGCCTTAGCCACAGCCAAGACAGGCACCTGTGAGCCAGCAGATGAGCGCTCTCCGACCCCTCCCCCACCCCGTGCCCAGCCCCCCCCCCCCCCCCCACTCCGCTGACTTTTTATTTCTTAAAATCCCGAGGGTGTCAGTGTTGTGGTTTCGGGGAGGATGGGCATAAATGCTTCTTCAAGTACGGGTGTGTGCCGAGCAGACCAGCAGAGCTGGGGGCAGGGAACAGCCGGAGCTGGGAACCTTCTTTCCCAGCCTCAGCTTTTCTCATCTGCGGAGTGGGTTTCGGGACGCACCCCCAGCACCTGCCCCTAGAGTCACACCAATGAGAGGGAAAGGGACCTTCCTCCTGGTCACACAGGAAGTCGCAGGCCTAGGCTCTTTTCTCGGCTTCCTCTCCCCGCTTCCCGCCTTCCCGCGGACTCGGAATGCAGTGAGAGGGCTTCCAGTCGCGCCACGCGCAGTTGTACGCGTCCGCGGTGCGCGGGATGCGGGATGTGTGGGGAGATCTCTGGAACAGGGGCTGGGGTCTGAACCCAGCCCTGGCTGGGGAGACGGGGAAGGCAGGCCTTGGGGCCCCCGAGGCGGCAGCGGCATCGGCTGGAGGCGAGCGGGACCAGCTCCCTGCTCCCGCCGGCACCGCACCGCTGCCGCCGTGCGTTCTTTGTCTGCGGTTCCGGGCTCCGGGGGGCGGGGCGAGCGCCACTGGAGCCCCGCCTTCCGCCGCCAAACCCTCTGGCTCTCTCTGGCCTTGGGAATTTTTTCTCGTGCCTCCAAAGAAACAATGCACTCCCGCATCCCCAAGCTACATCTCCAACTGCCCTCAGCCTAGGGTCTGCAAAAGTTCCCGAAGGCATTGTATTTTCTTTCTTTCTTTTTTTTTTTTTGTATTTTTATTTATTTTCATTTCTTTGAAAGGTATAGACATGATAGACACAGGGACAAGGGAGCAGCCAGGGCTGGGCCAGGTTGAAGTCAGGGGCTTGGAACTCAATCTTGGTTTCCTGTGTGGGTAGCAGGGACCCAAGGACTTGCCATCACTGCAGCCTTCCAGGATGTACGTTAGCAAGAAGCTGGATGAGAATCCAGCATGAGCACGCCGAGCCACAGGACACAGGCATCTCAAGCAGCCGCTTAACCCCTGTGCCAAACACCTGCCCCATCTCATCATTTCTTTTAAAGATTCATTTATTTTATTTGGAAGTCAGAGTTACACAGAGCGAGAAGGAGAGGCAGAGAGAGAGAGAGGTCTTCCATCTGCTGGTTCACTCCCCAATTGGCTGCAATGGCCGGAGCTGCACCAATCCAAAGCCAGGAGCCAGGAGCTTCTTCCAGGTCTCCCACGTGGGTGCAGGGGCCCAAGGACTTGGTCTATCTTCTACTGCTTTCGCAGGCCATAACAGAGAGCTGGATCAGAAGTGGAGCAGCTGGGACTAGAACTGGCACCCATATGGGATGCTGGCACTGCAGGAGGCGCCTTTATCTGCTATGCCACAGCACTGGCCCCCTCATCATTTCTTTTCTTTCTTTTTTTTTTTGACAGGCAGAGTTAGACAGTGAGAGACAGAGAGAAGGTCTTCCTTTCCATTGGTTCACCTCCTAAATGGCCGCTACGGCCAGAGCTGCACTGATCCGAAGCCAGGAGCCAGGTGCTTCCTCCTGGTCTCCCATGCGGGTGCAGGGCCCAAGCACTTGGGCCATCCTCCACTGCCTTCCCAGGCCATAGCAGAGAGCTGGACTGGAAGAGGAGCAACCGGGACAGAACTGGCGCCCCAACCGGGACTAGAAGCTGAGGTGCTGGCGCCGCAGGTGGAAAATTAGCCTAGTGAGCCACGGTGCTGGTCTCTCATCATTTCTTAAATGAGGAACAGTTCCTAGCTGAATTCCACGACTACAGGGGACATGATCAAGCTGCTTTGGTGGCTTGGATTGGGGACAGGGTGTAGCTAGAGTGCAGGCTGGAGTGACACACACCCACGGGCTGTCTCCATCCCGCCCACGAAGCCTTCCTCCTCAAGCCCTCCTCTCTTCTGGAGGGACACCTGTGTGGCTGGGCACTGGGCAGCAATTGTTATTGCGGTAAAACATCCAGAGCATGAAATTTCCCCGTGGGTGACATCTAGTCCATTCACTATCTACAGCAACAGGGACACTCACACCAGGAAGAAGGCACCACCCCGTGCTGCCAGTCTCTGGCATCCATTAGTCTGCTCTGTCTCTGTGGATTTGTCTAGTGTGGGCATTTCTTATAAATGGAATCTTACAATCTGTGGCCCCGTTTTCAGTCTCTTCAAGGTGCAGCATGTATCTTTTTTTTTTTTTTTTTTTGGACAGGCAGAGTGGACAGTGAGAGAGAGAGAGAAAGGTTTTCCTTTTGCTGTTGGTTCACCCTCCAATGGCCGCTGCGGCTGGCGCGCTGCAGCCGGCGCACCACATTGATCCAATGGCAGGAGCCAGGTGCTTCTCCTGGTCTCCCATGGGGTGCAGGGCCCAAGCACTTGGGCCATCCTCCACTGCCTTCCCGGGCCATAGCAGAGAGCTGGCCTGGAAGAGGGGCAACCGGGACAGAATCTGGTGCCCCAACCAGGACTAGAACCCGATGTGCTGGCGCCGCAAGGCGGAGGATTAGCCTAGTGAGCTGCGGTGCTGGCGAGCATGTATCTTTAAAAAACATTTTCTATTTATTTTCATTTTATTTCCAAGGCAGAGAGACAGACAGACAGATGGAGACGGATCTGCCATCCGCTGGTTCACTAACCAGCAGCCCAGAACTCCATTCCAGTATTCTGTGTCAATGGCAGGGACTCAAGTACTTCAGTCACCATCCACTGCCTCCCAGGGTGAGCATTGGTAGGCAGCTGGATTGGAAGTATGGAGCTAGAACTTGAACCCAGACCGCTGTGGTGGGGGGTGCAGGCATCCCAAGGGGTGACTGAAGCACCATGCCACGTGCCTGTCCCGGGACCTCATGTCCCCCTGTGTGCGGACATTCGGGCCGCTCCCAGGTCTTGGCTGTTCTGCACAGCGCTGCTGCGAACATTTGTGTACAAGTCGCTGTCTGAGTGTCTCTTCTCAGATCTTTGGGGACTGCTGGGTCACACACAACAGCTCTGTGTTTAACCTCTTGAGGAGCTGCCAGACTGTTGCGTGGCGGCTGCCCCAGTTTTCAGTCCCCCCACCAATGTGAGAGGGTGCTACTGCCTCCACATCCTCCCCGCCACTGCGTGGCTTCGTCTGCAGGATTGCAGCCAGCTCTGGGTGTACTGTGGTGTCTCAGTGTGGTTTTGACGGGCACTTCCTTGGTGATTCGTGATGCTCAGCACCTTTTTCCTGTGCTTATTGGGTGTCAGGGTTGAGGCCTCCCTGGCCTTGGTCCCCAGCCCAGTAGCAGCTCTGAAACAAACGGACTGACCACACCCCACTGGCTGCATTGCCGTCCCCAGGGTTAGGAGTTGTGTTCATCTCTCTTCAGCAAGGCTTTCTAGGTGCCCAGTCATCCCAGCCCGGGGCATCACCCGGGCCACTCCGGTTGCTCGTGGTGCTCCTGTGAGAAGTCCCCAGCGTGGCTGCCTTCTTGTCGTCATTCAGCTCCCTGCCCACTTGCTGCAGCCCCAGGATGCAATCTGGAATGGCCTCATTATAAAAGCTATGCTCATGGCAGGAAATGCTATAAAGAAGAATAGAGAAGAGGAAGTCATCTACAAATACTGGGTTTTTTTTTTTTAAGATTTATGTTTTTATTTATTTGAAATGCAGAGTTACAGAGACAGGAGGGAGGGAGGGGAGAGAGAGAGAGAGAGAGAGAGAGAGAGAGAGAGAGAATCTTCCATGCACTGATGTACTCCCCAAGCGGCTGCAATGGCTGGGGCTGGGCCAGACTTAAGTCAGGAGCCAGGAGCTTCTTCCAGGCATCCCACATGGGTGCAGGGGCCCCAAGGACCTGGACCATCTTCCGCTGCTTTCCCAGGTGCATTAGCAGGGAGCTGCAACGGAAGTGGAGCAGCCAGGTCTTGAACCTGCGCCCATAAGGGATGAAAGCATCACGGATGCAGGCTTAATCTGCTACCCCATAATGCTGGCCCCACCTACAAATACTATTGTCCACTGATGAATTTCTTGCCATTTTTAATAAAGTAATGTGTCTGATTCATACAGCCATACGATATGCACGTGCATATGTAATGTGTGCATCAGTGAGAAAGCCTTTCAAGAACCCCAGAGCCCATTGTGCCCGGAGCCAGTGCATCTGCAGACGGGGGAGGCGCCTGTGAGCTCCCACACCCTCCCTGCCTGCAGCAGGTCCTCTCCCATATGTGCTTCACATTTTATCATGACACTTTTCCTAGGATTGCAAACATGCTTTCAAGAACAATGTAGCCAGAGTTTAAAAATCTTTGGAGAGTAGAAAAAGCCCTCTGAGCTTTCCATTCTCCGTGTCCATCTTGCCCAGCCTCTCTCCATTCACAGATGTGTTTTGTAGGAGAGTTCTCATTGTTCACCTGTTGCTTCATCTCTTTGAGAAACAAGCTTGGTTTTGGAAGGCCGCGTGAGAGGGCAGTGGTACAGGTCCATTAGTTTTACGCTGTGGTAAAGATCATCGCAATGGGTCATTTGACAGGACGTGAAATACTGTGGAATATCATGCAGCCATAAAGGCGGATGCAGTGATGTGAGCGTTTGGTCTGTCTGTTATGACGCCCATTACTCATCTTGGAGCACCAGGTTCTGAGCCCCAGCTCCCGAGTCCACCTTCCTGCCAGTGTGCACCCTGGGAGGCAGTGGTAATAGTTCAAGGACTTGGGCCTCTGTCAACCGCTGGGGAGGCCTGGCCTGGCCCCAGGGAGTAAACCAGTAGATGGGACCTCTGCCTCTGTCACTCTCTCCTCTCCCTCTAGCTCTGTGCCTCTCAAAGAAATTAATGAGTCATCCCGGTAAGCATTATGGTCAGGGAAGAAGCAGTCACAAGAGGCTGTATGTTCTATGAAATGCCTTGAATAGCCAAGTTCATAGAGATGGAAATCAGATTAGTGGGTGTCAGGAGCTGGGGCCTTGGAGAATGGGGACTGACTGCTTTATGGGTATAGGTCGCCTTTGGAGTGTTGGAATGTTCCAGGGTCAGGTGGTAGGGATGGGCGCATAGCATTGGGACTGCACTAAGTCCTCTGAATTCTAGCACTTTTAACTGGTTACCTGTGTGCTCCGTACACTTACCACAATAATAACAAGTGTTTTAAAAAGCTGCTTTGGACATCCTTCTGATTAAGTGATTGTTATATTTTGGGCTAAGTGACTTGGAGCAAATTCCCTGGGCTCAGAATCAGATGAAGAGGGGATCTAGAAAGGAGACCCAGGGCAGTGAGGCAGGACTTTCAGGTATGGGAAGTGTTGGAGGATCAAGTGGATTCCTTCTGGATTGTTCCAAAAGAGGTACGTTGCACTTGATGAAGGAAACATTTTTTTTAATAGCGAGTGTTTTCTGACAATGGGCTTGCTTCGCAAATCCCAGTTTCCCCAGTACTAGAGGCAAGGCGGATTCCTTGCGGATTGTTCCAAAGGAGGTAGGTTTGCACTTGATGAAAGAGACTTCTTTGAAATTGTTTTCCGATGACAGGGTCCAGGTCTCGAGTGCTGCCCGTGCCACCCTGGCAGCTGGGGGCCCCTCCATGGTCTTCTCCATTGCTGCCCTGAGCACTTTGACCTTGTGCTGGTCCTCTCGGGGCAGAAGTGCCAGTGAATGTGCTCGGCCAAGGTGTTGGATGAATTGTCTTGCCGGCTCCCTTGTGGCTGTTAAAATGAAGCTGAGGAAGCTCTTGTTTGTGCCTCCCTCCCGGCTCTCCCTGGATGCTTGCTGTCACTTCCCGGTGGCTCCTGACAGTGACTCAGGCTCAGCCAGGGAACTCTGGCCAGGAGCGGGCATGACTGCTGGTGTGGGTGTCTGCACGCCTGTGTCTTCATCATTTGCCTTTGTCACAGAACCTGTTCCTGGAACAAAGTGCAGGGCCCACAGTTACCTGCGGGGGTGGGGGCTGTGGGAGGGTGGTGACAGTGAGACAGTTGGTGACTCCTTCTTGCTTGCAGATGTGTCAGGAGGAAGGGCAGGACGTGACGGATCAGATCAGCTCACATACCAGATTGACAAAGATATGGAGAGCACAGGTGGAGAGAGATGGAGGGGCAGGCAAGGACACAAGCCGTGTGCAAAACAGTGCACTCGAGGGACGGTGGGCACAGTGGTGATGGAATGAGCTTAGCGAGGAGCCCCTCCACTGCCAGCCCACACCCCAGCCCCCCTCCCCCGCAGTGAGGAGGAGCTTCTGCCAGCCAGCTGAGACACTGTGGTTCTGAAGGCCTCCTTGCGGCTGCCCTCTGAGACTCCTCTTAGGCAACCAGCAGCCCCAGCCTGGGCTTCCTGGGCTTGGCGCAGCACGTGGGAAAGTATGGGACACCGCCGGGACGTTGCGCGTGCACTGCCATTGAGCCTCGCTGTAAGAACGAATTAAAGGGGGCTTTGACGCCACCTGTGTACACCCGTCTGCAGCCTTTGCTCAGGCTGCTACCAAGTCGGCAGGAGCTTTCCGTTGTAGGGATCTTCTCCCTCTGAGTTGGAGTGTCCAGAAGTTGTGCATCTTTCCCGTTATTGCTTGCCCTGTTTTGGTCGTTAAGAATTTCTTGTCTGTTGCAATGCGATAAAGATGGTTCTGTTGTCTGCAGAATGAGCCAGTAGGTAGGCAGGGTGAAGGTCAGGGACATTAGCGAGTTTCGGAGCAGGGCGGGGCTCTGGCAGGATGGCAACAGAAGGAGGTAGCTCCTCGTTGCATGCTTGGCCCTGTTAGGAGCAGCCTGACTAGCAGAAGCAGTTCCAGGCCATCACTCTGATGCTCCCTGATCTGAGGTGCAGAGACTGTGCATGTGCCCATCCCCCTCCTGCCGTCCCAGGCCCTGCCAGCGCGCTCTTCCCAGTGTCTGCGCCCAGTTTCCATAGCAACGCTGCTGCTGGGTAACGATTGCAGGGAGAGACATTCCTGTGGTTCTCAGTGTCAGTGGAGCATCCCACTGCGCGGGTTGCCCTGCCCTGGGAATGCAGGAGGTGCGATTCGCCCAGAGACACCTTGAGGTGAAGGTTATGGAATGCAAAGCCCCATGCGGAGCACTTGCCGCTGTCCATGGTGTAAATGCTCCCGCCGTAGCCACCGAATGATGTTACTGAGCGCGCGGTTGGGAAGAGGTGCACCTCCATAATCCTTCAGCTCGCAGACACACTGGATGGGAGTGACCCCAAGAACACATCGCAGACAGCAAGGGGTAGTAAAATCACCAGCCAGGAATGAGGTTTGGGTGCAGTCTGCCTTTGTTCTGAATATCATTCGTTTGGTTGGACGTTTCTATGATTAAAGTGTTGACAGTGGCTGTTTCGCAGATGTCCCAGTGTGTGCTGGCTCCAAGGACCTCTACTGGGCTTCCAGGCCATCCTTCCATCCCTTTGTCTCTGCCTCTGCACTGCCCTTGCACCACTCTCACAGTGAGCGCCTTAGTGGCCGGCAAGTTGCGCTTCCTTTGTACTGTTTGATGTTCTCTAAGAAATTTTCTCTAAGCTGAGCACCGTGGATTATGCACAAGATGAAAATCTGCTGGGAGGCCAGTGCGATGTGGGGCTCTGGGAAGTCTGGAGCTGCCCCGGGGCGTCCCATCTCTGTGCACAGGGCTGGTCTGTTGTGTTGAGGCCATGACCAGATTGTGTAGTCTGACTCGGCATCTCGGAGAGAAATCCGGGGGAGGGAGGTGACGCCACGACAGAGGGTCCTTGTAAACGTCCAAACATTGGGACAAGTCATTAAAGCAGTAAAAGAGCAGTCATGTGGCACAGCTGTCACTGCCCACGGCCTCCTGTACCCCGCCCGCAGTTGGCCCCTGCCCTGGGTGGCAGCATGGGGGTGGCTTCACTCCCACTTCAAAGAAACCTCCTCTCTCTTTTCTTGGCTCTTCCCTTCCTTTGCCCCCTGCACGCCAGGTATCACCTACGTAGGGAGGGCACAGAAGCCTGTGCTGTGGGCTTTGTCATCCACTCCCCAATACAGGCTGCAAGCCACAGGCCATGAATCTGTGGCACATTTGCTAGGTCTGTCTTGGCCATTAGTCATTCTTCGCCACCCCTCCAAGGAGGACCTGCAGTCAACGCAGGCCAGGTGCTATACAAACTGGTGACAGGCTGGCGCCAGCCTTGTGCCCAGGGTACCTTGAAGTCACTGTTGGCTCCATGCACCTGGGGCCATCTGGAGATGGGGACTCTCCCTCTCCTGCCTCCAGACCCCCACCATCCTGCTCTTTGTGCGAAGGTGGTTGGGGTCAGGATGCAGTGGGGACCCACATGAGACACTCAAGAAATGGGGGTGGCCTGAGAGAGGGGCTCAGGGCACAGTGTCTGTCCTCGAGCCCGCGACTGAGTTGTGGTGAAGGCAGTCAAGGGTGGCTGCTGCCGAATGAGGGGCTGAAGGCTGTTCCCCGGGCGGGGGCAGAGCCTCCAGCCCCAGGGCGCAGACTCTGGGTCCCCCTGGCCCTCTGTGAGAAGTGGGGGTTTCCCTGGGCATGAGGGCCCCAAAGGTAGCCAGGGTCAGGGGCAGCCAGCAAACTCTGGCTGAGCAGACCGGGCACTCCCGGCCAGAACTTCGGCTCGGACCTTCAGAGGGGAGGAGCTGCCCTCGCGGGTTCTCACAGAGCGTGTCTCTGCTGCAGGTAAACGGGAAGGAGCTCTCCAAGCTGTCTCAGGAGCAAACCCTGGAGGCCCTGCGTTCCTCCAAGGAGCCCCTGGTGATCCAGGTGCTGAGACGCAGCCCCCGCCTGCGGGGGGACAGCTCCTGCCATGACCTGCAGCTGGTGGACAGTGGCACTCAGACCGACATCACCTTCGAGCATATCATGGCGCTGGGCAAGCTGCGCCCGCCCACTCCGCCCTTGGGCATCCTGGAGCCGTACGTCCTCTCTGAGCTGTGAGTCGTCCTCAGGAGGGCCCTACGCCGGGCCTCCGGAGAGCCGTCCCCACGTCCTTAGCCTCTGGAGCTGACCGGGGCACCCAAAGCCCAGGTCGTGTGCAGGCTTCTGGCACCAGTCTGGGCACTAGATCTGCCCCACGGCCAATGGGGGGACCGGCCTGTCCAGGAAGCTCACTGCCACAAATGCAGCTTCTTCGGCCAGCTGGCTGGCTGCGGGTCAGGCCCCCGGCTTCTCCTCCATCCTCTGTCCTGTGCCACACCATCGTCTTCTGCCTCCCAAGCATCGCTCTTTGAGTCTCCGTGCATTCCTTGTCTGTCCCATTGCTCCACCTGCTCTGAGCTCCCTCCATCTCTTCGGCTTCTCTCTCAGGCCCACTCGGACGATCGGCCGAGCACCGGCTCATTGTGCCCAACCGCAGGGAGGGCGGGCCTGGGCTCCCCCTCTCTGGTGAGCCCAGCCAGCCCCTGGAGGTGGAGTGGGTCCCCTCTGCTCTGTACAGGTCCCCAGGGCCTGGGTGACCCTCGGGGCATTGCATGAGTGAGGCCAGTGCTGGGCAGGGGAGTCTGATGTGGGGGCTGGGGTGAGGAGAGCCAGGCCCACGGGGGTCCTTGGTGTGGACCCTGTGCACATGCCCGTTGGAGAAGTGCTTTCTGGAGAAAGTAGCTGGGCCACGTGGCCTGGAGTGTGCACCAAGGCCGAGCACAGGGGGACCAGCCAGACAGGGAGCTGGGATGAGGGCACGGGAGGAGCGTATGGCCGGCTGATCCCGCTTCTCCTGGGCAGTCCCCCCATCAGCCATGAGTATTATGACCCGGCGGAGTTCATGGAGGGCGGCGCGCAGGAGGCAGACCGTATGGACGAGCTGGAGTACGAGGTGAGCTGGCCCAGGATGGCCGTTGGCAGCCTCGGGCTCCTGCTGCCCCAGGTGGCTGGGCCTCGTGGCCCTTCCCGGTGTGTGCGTGACTGAGCCAGGGCGGGTATGGGTGAGGCTGCAGTTCGTCTGTGTCGCTGAGTCCGTGTCCCACGCATGTCTGTGTCCTGCGCGTCTTGAGTGTGTCTTGGGCATCTCCTGGTGGGGGAGACCGTCGCACGCACGCGCCACTTGGGATGGTAAGACAGTGAGTCGAGGGGGAGGCGAGGCACCAGTGGGGCGGCCACTGCCGTGGGCCTCCCTGCTCATGGCGTTCCTGGGGCTTTCTGCCCCTGCTTGCTCCCTGGGGCTCCTTGTGGCAGGAGGTGGAACTGTACAAAAGCAGCCACCGAGACAAGCTGGGCCTCATGGTGTGCTACCGCACGGACGACGAGGACGACCTGGGCATCTACGTGGGAGAGGTACGGAGCAGTGCCCGGGCGTGGTCGGGCACAGGGAGCGCCCCCGCACACACTGCCCTAAGCCCATGACCTCTCCCCGTGGCCCACATGTGGCTTGGAGGCCACCCACAGACCGCAGAGGCCAGGGACGGGGGGACTTCAGCTTCAGCGTGTATTCAGCTGCCACATCCCCCTCCTCCTCGGCTCTCCTCGTCTTTGGCAGGTGCATGGCCAAGAGGAAGGATGGGCCCTAGCTCTAGCCTAGTAAAGCTAAGCTGCCTGGTCTGCCAGGGCTGGGGTTTGTAGTGGGGGCAAGCACGCGGCCACCTGCACTTGCCCAGCTCTGATGAAGACCAGGCCTCCGGGCAAAAGGAGCTTATGGGTGAGCAGGCTGCTTCGGGGGCCCTAGGGTGAGGCTGTCCCTCACACCGCCAGGATGCTTGTGTCCTGCAGGTAAATCCCAACAGCATCGCAGCCAAAGACGGCCGGATCCGCGAGGGAGACCGCATCATCCAGGTGAGTGCTGCAGGCTGCCAGCGGCCCGCATCTGTATTGCTCTCCCATCATGAGCTTTGCCTCATGCCACGCAGTCGGCCAGACCTTGACCCTGGGCTGAGCCTCGGCTCAGCTGCCCCAGGTGGCCCCCAGGTGCACGGCCTCTGCTCCTCTCCCGCGGCCGCAGCTGTCCCGGACGGAGCACACAGGTGCTCTGTGTGGTAGCCTGGCTCAGCGTGCTTGGGGCCTGCCCGAGCAGCAGCCCTGGTGTGCTTGCTGACCATTGCTGGCCTGCTACAGATTAACGGTGTGGACGTCCAGAACCGAGAGGAGGCGGTAGCCATCCTGAGCCAGGAGGAAAACACCAACATCTCCCTGCTGGTGGCCCGGCCCGAGAGTCAGGTATTTGGCCTTCAGTCTGGGGAGCTGCCAGTGTCCGTGGACAGGGACCACCCGACACTAGGGGCCAGGCTTAGGGCTTAGGAAGGGGGACCATGGGCTTGTCTGGGAGCACCCTGGAAGCAGTGGGCTCATCATGGCGGCCTTATGCTTGCAGCTGGCAAAGCGGTGGAAAGACAGTGACCGGGATGACTTCCTGGATGACTTTGGCTCTGAGAACGAGGGGGACTTCCGCGCCCGGAAGCTGAAATCCCCTCCCGCCCAGCAGGTGAGGCATGAGGGAGGGGCTCAGTGTGTGCAGGATGGAGGGGGGTTCTCCTTGACAGCCTCAGCCTTGGCCCTGGCTGGAACAACAGCCGAGACCTGAAACCCCTTGGGGTCCTCCTGCAGCCACCGCAGCCCGGAAATGAAGAGGAGAAGGGGGCGCCTGATGGAGGCCCAGGCCTGAGCAACAGCCAGGAGCTGGACAGCGGGGTGGGCCGGACTGACGAGAGCACCCGCAACGAAGAGAGCTCGGAGCACGACCTGCTGGGGGATGAGCCCCCGAGCACCACCAATACCCCTGGCAGTCTGCGCAAGTTTGGCCTGCAAGGGGACGTGCTGCAGAGCCGGGACTTCCATTTCAGCATGGACTCGCTGCTGGCTGAGGGGGCGGGGCTGGCCGGGGGTGACGTGCCGGGCCTCACTGACGAGGAGTACGAGCGCTACCGGGAGCTGCTGGAGATCAAGTGCCACCTGGAGAACGGCAACCCGCTGGGCCTCCTCTTCCCCCGCGCCTCGGGCGGCAACAGCGCCCTGGATGTCAACCGCAACGAGAGCCTGGGCCACGAGATGGCCATGCTGGAGGAGGAGCTCCGGCACCTGGAGTTCAAGTGCCGCAACATCCTGCGCGCGCAGAAGATGCAGCAGCTCCGGGAGCGCTGCATGAAGGCCTGGCTGCTGGACGAGGAGAGCCTCTACGACCTGGCGGCCTGCGAGCCCAAGAAGCGCGAGCTGCCCGACATCTCCGAGCTGCCCGAGAAGTCGGACAAGGACAGCACCAGCGCCTACAACACCGGCGAGAGCTGCCGCAGCACGCCACTGCTCGCCGAGCCCCTGCCCGAGAGCCCGCTGCGCCGGGCCGCGGCCGGCAACTCCAACTTGAACCGGACTCCTCCCGGCCCGCCCGGCCCCGCCCCCACAAAGGCGGCTCCTCCGCAGGGCAGCCCCGCCAAGTTCCGCTCGCTTTCCCGGGATGCCGAGGCGGGCCGCAGACAGCACGCAGACGAGCGGGTCCGCCGGAACCCCAAGATGGGCGTGACCCTGGAGCGCGTGGGCCCCGAAGGCAGCCCTTACCTCTCGCGCCGCCATCGCGGCCAGGGCCAGGAGAGCGAGCAGTATCACAGCTGTGTGCAGCTGGCCCCAGCGCGCGGCCTGGAGGAGCTGGGCCACGGTTCCTTGGGTTTGGCAGGTGGCCCTCGGGTGGGTGGGGTGGCGGCTGCAGCCCCCGAAGCGCCCCGCATGGAGTGGAAGGTGAAGGTGCGCAGCGACGGCACGCGCTACGTAGCCAAGCGGCCAGTGCGGGACCGGCTGCTGAAAGCCCGCGCCCTGAAGATTCGGGAGGAGCGCAGCGGCATGACAACTGACGACGATGCGGTGAGCGAGATGAAGATGGGCCGCTACTGGAGCAAGGAGGAGCGCAAGCAGCACCTGATCCGTGCCCGGGAGCAGCGGAAGCGGCGCGAGTTCATGATGCAGAGCCGGCTAGAGTGCCTGAGAGAGCAGAGCGGCGACAGCAAGGCTGAGCTCAACATCATCGCCTTGAGCCACCGCAAGACCATGAAGAAGCGGAACAAGAAGATCCTGGACAACTGGATCACCATCCAGGAGATGCTGGCCCACGGCGCACGCTCGGCCGATGGCAAGCGAGTCTACAACCCTCTGCTCTCCGTCACCACTGTCTGAGCCGCCCAGCCTGGAGCCTGGCCTGGCTCAGGAGCCTCCTGTGGCCTGGCCCTTCCTCTCCCTTAGAATGTAGTGTGTGTGTGTGTGTGCGCGTGCGCACGCACGCTGTGCTCTCGCACACGCCTGCCTGTCTTTGTGCACAGGACTTAACAAGGAGAAGGGCACCTGTCTTTCTTCCTCTGCCTCCTCCCCAAGCAAGGCACTGGAGGCACACCCATGATGGGTAGCCCTTCAGCTGTGTGTGTTGTGTGTGTGCACACAACACACACCCATGCACACAGAAGCTCTTGCTGCATGGCTGCTTGGAGACAGGGAAGTGGATAGCAAGGAAGCCAGCACCGCCACTGAGCACAGCTTCGCCCCCTGCTGGAAGCCGCAGTCACTTGTAGACAAAGGCAACCCCGATTTTTGTGGTTTTTCTCCCTTTCTGTGCTTGCCGATCGTTGTTTTTCTGTTGTGTGGACCCGCCCTGGGGGTTGGCAGCTCCCTCAGGTGGTCGGACAAAGGTGGAACCCTGAGTGTTGGCTGGGAAGGAGGTGGGGGGAGGAGGAGGGAGGGCGAGGGGTGGGAGGGGAGGGGAGGGGAAGGTGGGAGGAAGGGGGAGCAGCTGTCCTGGAGGCCTGCACTCTTGCCGTGCAGGGATGAGGCTCATCCCTGGAGGCCGCCTCCTCCAGTGAGCGACATAGAGTGAAGCTGCAGGGACACGGGGGGCAATGCGTACCCGAGAAGAAACCACTGCACCCGTGACAGCGCCATCTGGAGGGGCCTCACTTTTGAGTGGCCTGAGGAGGTGCTTGGCTGTCCAGGGCACCTGGAAGCCAAGCTCCATGACCGACACAAGACCTCAAGCCGTGCGGCCTGGAGAGTGGCAGTCACCTGAGTGACAGGAGGGTGGGCCAGCTGGGAGGGAGATGCCCCCAACCCCCTCAGGTTGTACAAGTGTGGGCCCCTTCTGCCTGTGGGCTGTCCCACAGGCTTAAAGAACCTGACTGGAGGCAGACAGGCTGGCCCAGCCCTGCCTCCACCTGCATCTTGAGAATAAAGCAAGCTGCCTTTTTACTCCGTGAAGTCCTGGCCTCTCTGTTTGCTTTTTTTTGGGGGGAGGGTGCAGGGCTGGGGTCAACTGCAGGCTTCCTGTGAGCACTCCGGGACAAGCTGCATCAGTGTCCCTTGTCATTTCTGGGTGTGACCCAGCCATAGGGTGGTGCCCACACGCAGAAGGATGCGAGAGGCCTGCCTCTCCGTGGACACAACTGGCAAGTGGATGGGGCCTGAGGGAGGAGGTTAGAAGCTGCGCTCCCCATGTGGGCGCACCGCTGTGCCTTGCTAGGTAGCGCTGGGCTGCTGCACGTTAGAGCACCCCCTCCCCCAGCCCAGATGGAACAAGCAGAGACCTGTGGGTTCCGACCAGCAACATGTTGATGGGCGGGAATGAAAAATGCAGGACTCCAAGGAGGCTGGGTCTCAAGGGGGTGAAGCCAGGCCACAGGAATGATGGCTCCCCCGACCCCCCATACCAGGGCCTCTCCAGCTGAGGGGACACTCAGGGCCCATAGAGATCCCAGTGCACTGCTGGAACTGGTCACAGGCCAATCGTTCCCTGGCCCTTCCTGCAGCTGCTGGGGGCACCCCACTCTTTCTCCCATGGGGTGCCTGCCAGAGCTCTTGACATGTGGGCCAAAGAGGGAGGGCACTGTGTCACTTACCCGGCTCAGAGAGAGGTGGCACCAGGACTGGCAGCACTCGGCTACTGAGGCCCGGGAAGCAGTTTCCCATTCAGGCCCCGCCGCCACTGTGCCTGCTAGTCCCCCCACCCCCCCACCCCACGCAGGCCTCCTGCCTCGCGGATACTGACAGTGCGCTCTGCTGGGGCTCACTGCACTATACAATGAGCCCACCGCGTGGCACAGGATTCGACCACTGGTCTCCTGGGTGAGGACACAGCTCTTCCTGGGGCCTTCCCATTCCTCTGGGTGGGAATCCAGGTTCCCCTCCAGTGCGGAGACAGCCCTCAGCAGGCAAAGCTGGGTCGAAAGTGATCCTCGCTGCACTGCACGCTGGCACAGCCCGGGCAGGGGAGGGCCTAGGCACTGAGGCAACCGTCCTCCCAGGTCCGGGGCCTTCCTCCTTTCCGAGGGCATGCCGGGGGATGGCCGGCTGCACCCATGCCCCCTGACGCCCTGGAGTAGGCACTGCTACGTCACAGCTGGAAAGGGCTCAGTGGAGATTTGCACCCAGCCTCTTTGGAGCCCAGGGCCTTCAATGCCACTCCCCCCAGCTGTTGTGCCAGGAAAGCAGGCTGGGAGGGGCTGGGAGAGCACAGTCAATGTGCAGAGAGCAAAGGGTTCCTCAGAGGTACAGCGGTGTTCGCCAAACACTCCACGCCAAACCGGATACCGGGGAGGAACACGGAGCGGGCCATTCTCGGTTCAGAAGGGCCGTCCTGAGACAGCTGTGTGCTGCACACTGCGGCTGCAGCTATGGGCTCCGCCTGCATCAGCAAGCAAAGCATGGAAAGCTTTGTGGGGCCCATGCTCGGACCCCTAACACAGGCACAGCATGAAGACGGGGCTGGCCGTGTCACTGTGTGTGACCCACGGTGCTGACTGCTGGGCGTGGGCCAGCCGGGAAGGGCCCCGCTTCCCCGGCCAGGCCAGGCAGCAGCCCCCTTCATGGCTCTCCCGCTCAGGCTCGGCCAGAAAGGCAAAGGGTCCTTCCCTAGCCCAGCGCCGGAAGACCTGCCCCGGATGGCAGCCGAGGGACAGGGCGAGGGCAGCAGTGGATGTGAGCTAGGAAGGACGGGACAACCCTCGGGCCCCCGGCCCCAGGCCCTGCCAGCAAGCAGGAGAGGGACACGGAGAAGGTGGCCACTGGGCAAGCGGGAAGCAGGCAAGGAAGGCTTCACTGGGCGAGGGAGCGGGTCCTTCGCCACTCTGCCTCTGCTGTCCAGGCAGACGAGCTGGTCCCCCAGATCGCACCGCGTGGGAGAAGCAGAGCAACACAGGCAGCAGCCCTGGGTCCCGGACGCGCCGCTCATAGCGCCCAGTGACTGTTTATTCATTAGGGAAGGCGGGCTGAGGGGGCCTGCTGCTCTCAGGCCTGGATGTGGGTCTTTGCGCTGAAGGCCAGGTAGTAGATCACTAAGCCAATGCCTGCAGCCAGCACCTCAGTGGAGACCCAGGGTCCATTCCAAGTGCCCTACAAGAAAGACCAAAAGCCAGCTCAGCTTCCCTCGGGGGCACAAAGACACACTGGCCAGTCACGGCCCAGCCGGCAGAGAGGACAAGCACCTTCCCTCAACCCCACACCCCCAAGCGAGGAGCCAGGCCGCTCACCCGATGGTCCACACTGACTGTGAACAGGGGCGGGATGATCGAAATGTCCTCGTTATTTCTCTGCGCCTGGAAACGAAGGGCCGGGGTCAGAGGTGTCCAATGGGGTGAGGAGGGGTAGGAGAGGAAGGGACAAGGGGCAGGTGGCACAGACGTGCAGGAGCACGGGAAGGGGTTGTCGCTGTGCCCTGCACCGCTGAGGCCCCCCAAGTTCCAGCCGGGGCAGACAGCAGGGTGAGCAGGGCGGGGCAGCTGCGGGACGACAGGTCCCGAGCAGTCCTCACCTTCCTCAGGAGGCTGTAAGACTCCTCGTCAAAGAACCTGACCTCGTAGGTGCCCGCGTGAGCGCTCTTGTGGTCCAGGCTCCAGGACACCTGGGCGGGTGGGCAGGGCGTACGTGAGAGGGGCCGTGACACAGCGACACTCAGCGGGCCCCCAGCTTCCAGCGATGCTCAAGAGCACGCAGCATCTGCCGTCGCTTACCTGGTACCGCCCCACGTCCTGACCCCGGGTCACAGGGAACTGTTTTCCACTGACATCAGCGTAAAGAGCCATGTTCTAGGTGAGAAGACAAAGGGGAGTCACCTCCTCTCTCAGGCCAGGGAGCACCATGCAACCACCACAGAGGTGAGGCTGGCACAACTGGAGCCACGCCGGGAGAGCAACACGCACCGCCTGCTGTCACTGCCTCTCTGGGTCTGTGTCCCCTGGGAGCAAGTCTTCCCGGAACCTGCGAGGGGGGTGCTGGCGCCAGGGAGACCCCCACACATTGCCCAAGGAGGGCTGCCCTTCGGAAAGGGCCCACTTTCCGCTTGGGGCCTTTCGGAACGCAGGCCTGTGCAGTCCCGGACTTGCAGAACACCCAGACTCTCTCTGGCAAGTAGCATGCACAGCAGGGAGGGCGAGGCTGGGCGTGAGCCTCGCTCTCTCCCGCAGCGCAGACCCAGAGCAGAACAGGCACGTGAGGAAAGGGGTCTTGTTGTGCCCTGCCCCCTCCAGCTCCCCAGGAACTGAGTTCCAAGAGGAGCACCCCTGGCCACGCCCACCTCTTGCCCCTCCATCCTCCTGTCTGAAGCCGCACTGCCCCACCTGGACCCTGTTCTTGCATGTGAGGGAGATCTCCACGATGAAGACGGTCTCGGTGGAAATCACGGCGTCAGAAGTGGTGTAGTAGGACGGGGTGATCTGGGGCTCCACGCACGCCTCTGCTGCAGGGAGGAGGCAAGGCCGGCGTGGGCGTGCTGGACCCAGGGCAGAAGGGCCTGTCCCGGCCCTGCCCCGCCAGCTGCTCGCCTAAAGACACACAGGGCCCTCCTGCCCCTGCCACGGGAGGTGTGCGACACACACCCAGGGGTCAGGCACAAGTGCGACGGCAAGGGGGTGGGAAGGCTGGGAGAAGAGGGAGGGCTTTGCAAGGGGGACTCATGCAAGCGGAAGGGGGAGCGAATGTGTGCGGGGGCTTGCTTCAGTGCTGGCACCTACGACAGGGAGCCCCGGGGTCCAGGCCAGTATCAGTCCAGAGGACGGGAAGGGCATCTGCCTCCAGCAGCCCTGAGGACCCGTGGGAAAGGACAATGCCACCGAGGTAGGGGACAGGAGGCAGAGAGATGGCTGAAGTGCAGTAAGCCGGACAGCGCTTTGGCTCCGGGCAGGAGGAACATGCCGGGGCGTGGGGCGGAGGGTGTGTTGGGGGGTGCAGGGGCAGTGAGTTGGGGGCCAGTCTCCCCTGCCTGCTGCTCCATCGGGCCTTTCCCTAGGGAGCCCCCGAGGGGTTCACGGCCAGATATGTCTCTTGCCAGATATCCCTGGTACAGGGCGGGGAAACTGCGGGGTGAGACAGGCGCCGGCAGTCGGGAGGGCCGGGCCGGCAGCAGCGTGGAGCCGGCGGCAGAGTACATGTGCAACAACTCCCTTTTAGCCACACTCCAGGCTGTCCTCAACCCTGTCCCGGGGCTCGGAAGCACTCCAGGCCCCTGCTGCCCGTTTCAGCCCCACACTCCGGCTCTCTGGCGCGCTCCACACTGCCGGAGGTGGATCCTGCCCGACCCCCCTCTGAAGCCAGGCGACGGCTGCGACGTGTGTCACCTTCCCTGCTGGAGCTGACAGCCGGGGCCCACAGTGCAGGCTCTGCGGCTCTTTATCACGAGCGGAGGACGGAAGGATTTGACTGTTTCTCCCCGCAGCCTGGCTGCTTGGCAAACGTGCGTGTGGTCCACTGGTGGCTGCGCCGCGACGCCGGCTACCTCTCGGGGAAAGGCCCGGTCTGCAACAGCGAGCCCCGGGAAGGGCCTGCCCTCGCTTCGCCCGCACCCTTCCTCCCCCCAGCACCACCTGCCGTGGGACAGAGGCTCGCCAGAAATAAACTCCGGCCAGGCCGCTACCTGAGCAGCAGGACAGGCCGGACAGCAGGAGCAGCGCCAGGGCGCCGAGAGATGCCATCGCCGCCATCGCCTCTTCTCTGCCGACGCGAAAAAGAGAGCGAGCTCGCCTGAACACGAGGAGCAGACGAGGAAGCGCGACGCGTAAGCGGCCGCGATAGCCAATCATGCGCCGGCGGGCCGGGCCAGGCTTCGTGACGTCGCTAGGGGCACTGACGTGTCCCCTCCCCGAGCCAGGGGCCCAGCGGGTCGCGCCCCCCCTAAGATGGCGGCAGCGGCAGCGGCAGCACGGCAGCACGGCAGCGGGAGCCGCGGCGCTCCAGGCACCGGAAGGGGGCGTGGCCACCGGGGCGGCTGCGCGCATGCGCAGCGCCGGGCGCACGTCTGCCGTGGGGATTTCGCCCGGCGCCGAACTCTCGCGATAGCGGTGTCATAACTGTTGGAATCTGCCGGGGCTCTCATTTTCCAACATGGCGCTGAAGTTGACGACGACTGCAGGTGCCGTCGCGAGGGCGGTGTTCAAGCCAACCGTCCTCAGCCGTCCTTGGGAGGTGAGGGGGACCAGGTCACGGCGCAGCAGCAGCGTCCGCTACGCGGGGCCTCGCACACCCTTAGGGCCGGGACGGGGCTAGAGGCTCCTAAAACGGTCTGGTGTTCGATTGGATGCGGGCCCCGCTAAGAGGCGGGGAGAGGGCCGTGGGCCAGGGTTGATTGGCCGCTTCTGCTGTCTCTGTGCGTCGGGGGAGAGGGCGGGAGGTGTTTGGAGTGTGGGTGTGAGTGTGAGGCTGTGGAATGGCCGAAATTGCCTCGGTCCGTCTCTGCCAGGGGTGTGTATCTGTTGGGCTGCGGCAGCTCCCTAGGGTCTGTGCGAGTCCTCCCGAGACATTCAGAAGTATCCCGGCTCGTCCCGTATTCACTTGCTACTCAGGTTACCTTCTAGTGCGCTTCGCCACCTGTCCCGATGGAGGTGGACAATCAGACGTTGGCAGTCCCACCGCCCACTCTCTGTCAGCCCCGGACGCTCTCCTGAACCGCCTGGCGGGGGCGGGGGCGGGGGCGGGGGCGGGGGTGGGGGCTGCGCTCCCTCGGTTGTGCTTTTGAGGGCTTGGTTATTTAGCGAGGCTTCCTGTCTCCACACCTCCTGCTTTGTAGCGGCAAGCCAGCCCCGGCCCTGGGAGATGAGAAAGATGACCTGCAGGCCTTGCTCTCCCACTGCCCCGCTGCGTGGCCGCCTCTTTCTGGGTTCCCATTGGCCCTCTGTCCACTGAGGGGAGGAAACTTCATGTTGTCAACTTTGACCTTCAAGAAGTCTGTGACTTTGCTGACAGTCCCGGGAGACGGTGCTCTGGGCCGTGCGCCTCCCCACCCCTCCCCCCGTACCCTGAGGGAGACAGCTTATGCTTTGTGAGATTCTCTTTAAAAGCTGACTTCTCCCTACTCCCTGAGGAAATGGCAGTGGCACATACAGTCTTTCCAGAGGTCTTTCTTTTTTTAAGACTTAACTTGTTTATCGGAAACTCAGAGCTACAGAGAGAGGGAGAGAGGTCTTCCATCTGCTGGCTCGCTCCCCGATGGCCGCGATGGCCAGAGCTGGGCCAAGTGCAAGCCAGGGGCTTCTTCCGAGTCTGCCTCCTGGCTGCAGAGGCCCAGGGACTTGGGCCATCCTCCGCCGCTTTCCCAGGCTCCTGCAGTCTTGTGCAGAAGGCATTTCTCTCCCTCCTGACCTGCGTGCGTGTGTGCCTTTGTTGGGGAAACAGTGGGCTGCACTGGCAGTGCTTTGCCTCGAGACAGGTTGCCCTGGGTTTGGGAGCCCTTAGACAAAGCTGCACGTCTTGGGTCCGGCTGACTGAGACCTCCCGGGAAAGCGTGCAGCCACCACTGGAACTAGATGTGCCGAAATGTGCTGGAGGGAGACGCCTCAGCCCCAGAGAGCAGCTGCGTCCGTTCCGGGGCTTTCTCACGGGGACCTGGAATGATCTGGAGGGCAGTGCACGGTGGATTTGGACTGAGGTCTTCCTAGTCTCCATCTTTTTCTTCGTTTTCCAGTTTTTAAAAATGTTTATTTATTTGAAAGAGATAGAGACAGAGACTCCTCCATCTGCTGGTTCACTCCCCAAATGGCCAGAACAGCCAGGGTTGGGCCAGGACAAAGCCAGGAGCCAGGAGCTCCAGCTAAGTGGCAGGGGCCCGAGTACTTACTTGGAGTAGCTGACACTGGAACTCGCACTGCAGTATGGGACGCCAGCCTTGTAAGCAGCAGCTTAGCCTATTGTGCCCTGACACCTGCCTTTCTTTCTTTTCTGATGTGCTTGTTTACTCTGGGCCACACACTGTGCTGAGGGTTTTTTTTTTTTTAAGGTTTATTTATTTATCTGAAAGAGTTCCACAAAGAGAGAGATCATTCATTTACTGGTTCACTCCCCAAATGGCCGCAACGGCCGGGCCTGGGCCAGGCTAAGCCAGGAATCAAGAGCTTCTTCCAGATCTCCCACATGGGTGCAAGGGCCCAAGCACTTGGAGCATCCTCCGCCACTTCCCCAGGTGCATTAGCAGGGAGCTGGATGGGAAGTGGAGCAGCTGGGACTCAAACCAGTGCCCATATGAGGTGCCAGTGTCGCAAGCGGTGGCTTTACCCACTGCACCACCATGCCAGCCCGCTGTGTTGGGTCTTGAGATGACAGTAGGGAACAGACAGATGTGGCCTCTGCTCTCAGGGTCCTGAGGGTTGGGGAGGGAGCAGTGCAGTGGATAACCTAGGGAGATGTCCGTTGCTGTTGGTGGAAGGAAGGAGGTAGGGCTTGGGGAGCCCAGCTTTGCAGCTTTAGGGCATCGGGAAAGGCGTCTGCGAGCTTTATTGAGAGCCTGCAAATAAGATGAATCCAGATAACTGACACAAGTGTTAGAAAATGGAAAAATCCTGCGTGTGCCCGTGGCTGCGGATCTGGGCGCCACGCAGATCCGTCGAGGAGACTTTGAGGCTCTGGTCCTAGTGGGCAGCTCTTTCTGGGCCCTGGCTTGTGACTGCCAGCTGGGTGGTCCCAGACAGGTGATGTTAGCCGCCTGCGCCTCCTGTGCTCTGCGTAGTGGGCTAGGCACAGGGCATCCCCAAGTAAAGAGCAGGACCTTGGCCCTGCCACCGTCTCCTCGGTTGTGTTGCTAGGAGGGGTGCAGCAGGAACTGGAGACACGAGCCTCTCACTCCGTGACAGTGGGTCATTTCAGAGCACCTGGCCTGTTTGGCCCTAGCCGCTTTTGTGCTGAGCTGTTATGGAGCTGGGGACATGCGCCATCTATCTAGGCCACGAATCATAGAGGCGGCTGCAATCTGTCACCGTAGTGTGACGAGGGGAGATGACAAAGGCACCCGAACGTCATGGCTCTGGAGTGTGGTTTCCCTATTGCGCTATGATTGCTTTGCCTCTTTTTGCTTGCTATGCTGTGCATTGCTGTGCAATGATTGGCCAAAAAAAAAAAAAAAAAAATCAGAAGCCAAAAAGCAGCAGAGGCTGCCCACAGGTTTGGTCCCGAGCTGGTCCAAGAGCTGGAGGCCACAGAGGGGTTGAGGGTTGAAATGACTCCTGGTGCTTCAGCCACGCTGTGGAGGCGCATTGGGGCCGTGCATGCTGCTGTCTGCCGCACCGTGCTGCGCCACTGGGGGCCTGTCTGGGCGCCGTGGCAAGTCTCTGCTCCCGATCAACTGCTTGGCTAGCCCTTGCCAACCTGACTTGGGGCCGACCCCAAACACTGGCATTTGGGTTCTCTTTGCCAGGTTCTAAGTACCCATGAGGCCCCCTGGAGGAGCATCTCCTCAGTAAGTACCGCCCATGTACATGCACGCGTGCCCTTGAGGATGTGTGTACGGGTGAGGTTGCCTCTGTGCGTGTGCACACACTGCATGTGTTAGTGTGCACGCTGTGTGTACGTGTGGCCCTGGTGGCCTGCCCTCGGAGCCACAGTCTCCAGAGGTCACCTACCTACCCACCCCTTGCCTTGCCCTGAATTGTGCTGGACGTAGCCCTAGGGAACAGGCCCAGGCCGTGGTCACAGCCTTGTTCCTCCATCCTTGGCTGATCTGAGTCTTCTTCCTTTCTGTTGCCCACTAGCAACAAACAATTGTGAGTATTCTTCTTCTCTGCCTGTGAGATTTGGGGGGTCTTAGTGGCTCTGGGGTTCAGCCAGGCCCAGGCGGGCCCGGGGCTGCTGCTGACGAGGCAGGCAGCCCCAGGATGAGCAGTCTTGGCTGGGCTGGGGGTGTCCCAAGCTGGCACCTGATGATTGGCCAGCCTGCAGAATCGCCACTGGTGGGGAGAAGGGAACTGGCTCGGGCCCCTGCGTGCTGAGCCGGGACCATGTGGCACTACTCAAAGTCCCCCCGGCCCTCTCCTTGCAGCCTCCATCTGCGAAATATGGCGGGCGGCACACAGTGACTATGATCCCAGGGGACGGCATCGGGCCGGAGCTCATGCTGCACGTCAAGTCTGTGTTCAGGTATGAAGCCCCTGGGCCTAGCTCCCCTTGCCTTTTCCCCAGCTGGGGGTGAGGGGCCTGAGAGCTCTGTGCCGACATGGGCAGTGAACCCAGAAACCCACCCCGTGCTCGTGGGCACCCGGCACAGCAGTGTGCACGGTGGGCTTCAGCCAGAGTCTCCTCCCGGTGGGCGGCAGCAGGGCAGAGGCCTCCGCAGCCAGCGGGCTGGGCGCTGTCCCTGAGCCTGCTCTGTTCCAGGCATGCGTGTGTGCCGGTGGACTTTGAAGAGGTGCACGTGAGTTCCAACGCTGACGAGGAAGACATCCGCAACGCCATCATGGCCATCCGTCGGAACCGCGTGGCCTTGAAAGGTGGGCTTGGGGCGAGGCTCGGGCGCGACTCGTTCTCATGGGGCACCACAACTCCGATGTCAGGGCTTTTCTGGCTAGAGAGGGTCCTTGTGCTTGGGGGCCGGGTGGTTGGAAGCTCCCCCGAGCCTGTTCACGCAGCGATGCTGAGTTCTCAGTGGCGGTGGGCCGTGCCCCTGCCGCTGCCCTGCCTTCCCTCCTGAGGCAGCCCTGTCTGCTGGGGTCAGCCGTGACCCGAAGGCTCTCTTCAACCCCGTGACACAGAGCTGAGGTTCCCTCACTTGGGTGCAGGTCGTTCAATGGTTTCCATCATGCCCTCTGCACTGGCAGCCCCACCTGCCCCGTGAGAAGAGCGTGTGAACAAAGCCGAAGCGGGGTGGAGTCCTGGGCCCTGGCACTCAGGTGGACACCGTCGGGGAGGGTGCGGAGGGGTGGACAGCCCTGGTGGGCTGCTGAGAGAGGCCTCTCCACTTGGCACCCTGTCCCTGCCTTGTGCCAGCAGCTGCTGCCTGCCTAGCTGCCCTGGCTTCTGGTTCCCTTCCCCCGGGTACCCTGGGCCACTGGGCAGAGCTTGGCCAAGCAGTGGCCTTTCGCAGGCAGCCCCTGCCTACCCCTGAACTTGGGCTTGAGTGGCTTCTCGATGTGGGGCCTGGCAAGAGCTGCAGCCAAGGTGACCTTGCTGGCGCCACCCTGGCCGGCCAGCCTGTTAATAAAAGAAGTGGTCACTTCCTGTGAAGCCAGGGGACGGGCAGGGAGTGGCAGAGCCTGCAGCCAGCTGTCAGCCCTTACTCGGTCGCTTATTCATTCATTCAGTAAGGCTTTATTGAGTGCCTGCTGTGTGCCAGGTACTCTTCCGGGTCCTTGCAACTCCTGAGCCTCTCCGTCTCGTATTTGTCCTGTAGGCAACATTGAAACCAATCATAACCTGCCACCATCTCACAAATCCCGAAACAACATCCTTCGGTAAGGGTCAGATGCTCAGGTGGCTGTTCCGTGGGGCCGGGCTGAGGGCTGCCGGCAGAGTGGCGCAGCCCTGGCCAGCTGCCAGGAAGCTTGCCGTGCCCCGTTCTGTGTCCCCCAGCACCAGCCTGGACCTCTACGCCAACGTCATCCACTGCAAGAGCCTGCCAGGAGTGGTGACACGGCACAAGGACATAGACATCCTCATCGTCCGGGAGAACACGGAGGGCGAGTACAGTAGCCTGGAGCACGAGGTGGGCAAGGCCTGGGTGACCCTGGCAGGTCAGGGGCTGGGGATGAGCCCGGCCGGCTTCCTTCAGGAGCTAGGAAGAGGTGAGGGGCCTGAGCTCAAGGGAGAAGCCAGCAATACTCAGACCCGGGTGCTTCCTGCCGTGCCCCGCAGCGTCTGCTCCCAGAGAGGCTCCCTGAGGGCGGGCTGCGACAGGACACGAGTCTGTGTCCGCTCTTCCGTTCTCAGAGTGTGGCAGGAGTGGTGGAGAGCCTGAAGATCATCACCAAGGCCAAGTCCCTGCGAATTGCTGAATATGCCTTCAAGCTGGCCCAGGAGAGTGGGCGCAAGAAAGTGACAGCCGTGCACAAGGCCAACATCATGTACGTGCCCCCACCCTCTGCGCTCGGGCCACACCCAGGGCTATCCCCGCATCCCCTCTTGGGCTTGCGCCCTGAGAGGAGGTGGGGCAGGACCAGGCCAGAGTTTTAGATGAGGGGCAGATTGGCAGTTACAGCTGAGCCTCCCAGGGCCCTCAGCGCACCCTGTTGCAATGGGCCAAGCCGTGTCCTGTGTCCTCTTCCAGGAAGCTGGGTGATGGACTCTTCCTACAGTGCTGCAGGGAGGTGGCGGCCGGCTACCCCCAGATCGCTTTTGAGAGCATGATTGTGGACAACACTACGATGCAGGTAGGAAGCTCCCCCAGCCACACACACCCCTACACACACACACCCCTACACCCCTGCCCCGGCTCTGGGGCCTCTCGCCCTGGACACCCCAAGCTTCTGGCCCCTGTGCTTCTGAGTCTGCTCTTCAGCCCCTTTTTTGCTCTGCAGCTGGTGTCCCGGCCTCAGCAGTTCGACGTCATGGTGATGCCCAATCTCTACGGCAACATCGTCAACAACGTGTGTGCAGGGCTGGTCGGGGGCCCAGGCCTCGTGGCTGGGGCCAACTATGGCCATGTGTACGCAGTGTTTGAGACGGTGAGTGTGCCAGCGCTGTCTCCCAAAGCCCACGGTCCCCTATTCGCCAGAGGTGTGCAGCCTTCAGCACTAATTGCAGAGCATCCTCAGTGCCCCACAAGGAAACCCCAGAGCCATCAGCACTTTGCCCCTTGCTCCTGCCCCAGGCCCTGCACCTGCTCACCTGCTTTCAGTGTCTGAGGATGCACCTCTTCGGGCCACGGCGCGTGAGTGGGGCCCCCTGCCCTGTGTGCGTGTATTCCCACCCAGCTTCCTCTGCCTTACCCTTCCCAGGCTACCAGGAACACAGGCAAGAGTATCGCCAATAAGAACATTGCCAACCCCACAGCCACGCTGCTGGCCAGTTGCATGATGCTGGACCACCTCAAGTAAGTGCCTTCCGATGCCTGGCCGGGGCTCCCTGGCAGCCGCCTAGGCCCTGCGGGCTGAAGGCTGCCTCTCTCTGCCCTAGGCTCCACACCTACGCCGCCTCCATCCGCAAGGCTGTCTTGGCATCCATGGACAATGAAAATGTGAGGCTCCTCTTGTCCCCTTCGCCCCCATCGGTAGCGGGTGTTGAGCAAGTGTACCTTGGCCTCAGGGGCAGGGCGGTGCTCCTCGGCCTTAGCGCCAGGCCGCCTGCAGGGTCGATAGCCTGCCCGTCTCCCGCAGATGCACACCCCGGACATCGGGGGCCAGGGCACTACATCTGAAGCCATCCAAGACATCATCCGCAACATTCGCATCATCAACGGCCGGGCTGTGGAGGCCTAGGCTGTCCCCGGGACCGGCACAGCCCACTCCTCAGACCCGGCTCCGTGGGCAGATCCCAGAATAAAGCAGTTTCTTGTCCCCAGACCTCGGCGGCGGTGTGTGTCCCTCACCCCAGGGTGCTGGTCTTTCAGTTCACACTTTATTAAGAAACACACACACTTGCCCTCTCGGAGCACGCTCCAGGAGGCTCACGGGCAGGACAGACTCTGAAAGAGCAGCCTGGCCCCAGCAGCCCCCCGTCCTGCCATCAGCACCCAGCCGGGGGGGGGGGGGGACTTGTCCCGCTTTCGCTCAAGGCACTGAGAGCTGGGGGGGGGGGGGGGGGCGCAGCAGGCCTGGCCCAAGCTGCCCCAAGCCACAGCAGGGCCTAGGGATTGAGCCAGGGGTGCTGGAGGCAGTCGGCAGCGCTGGCCCGCTTTTCAGGGATGTACTCCATCATGGGCAGCAGGAAGGCGCTGAACTGCGTGGCCTGCTCCAGGGGCCACTCGTACTTCTCCATGAGAACCTCATAGAGGCCCCAGTGCTTGAGGTTGTGGATGTGCCGCAGCTCCCCTGGGGGGTGGCAGGCTTTAGGCTACGTGCCTGGCTTCCGGAGGCTGTCACCAGCCCCTCCTGCCCGCCCCCACAGCTCCCACCTCTGCGGTTGAAGAACTCCCGGGAGTAGCGGCCTGAGAGCGCGAAGGCCGGAGGGATGTCTCCCAGAAGCTCCACGATGTGAGCGATGTGGTCTGCGGGCCGAGAGGAGGTTGGCTGCTGCCAGAGGAGGCCCCAGGGCCCCCAGGCCGAGCCCCGGGCCAGCCTCTGCCTACCCTCGTCACGACTGTAGTCCTCTCCAGAGTGAGGCTCGAATAGGTAGTCCCCGGTGGCCAGCTCGAAGGCCTGCGGGGCGGGAGGAGGGGAGGCAGCTGGCAGGTGGGCCGCTGCCGGCTAGGGGCAGCCTGGGCGTACCCACACTTACCATGCACGCCGTGCTCCAGATGTCCGCTGGGGGCCCGTACTCAGCCCCGATCAGCACCTCCACGGCCCGGTACTGCCGAGTCTGGATGTCCTCAGTAAAGTGCTTGTGCTGGAGGCAAGGGGAGCCCTAGGGACAGGCGCCAGGGCCCAGGCCGGCATGCCCCCACCCGCTCCCGCCTCTGGGCGGTGGGGCTTGTGCTCTGAGCCTCGGGATCCCCCACGACCCTGGAGGGACTGGCTGGGTGAGCTGAGGCCGAGGCTGACCCCTGCCCGGTAGCCCCCTGTCCCTTGCCCTGGGCCCAGTTCTGCTGACCGGCGGGCCCGGTGCTGGTTGGGGCCGCGGCAGGCAGTGGAACTGAGGCCTGGCGCGGGCCGCTGCTGAGCGAGCCCCTGGCTGGCCGGTGCCTGCAGCAGGCTCCCTAGGAGCCGACCTGTGCCTCCCCCCTCAGCCCAGAGCTCTGCTCTCCAGGGTGCTCTTGTACCACCCAGCAGGCGTTGCCCAGGTCTGCGATCTTGATCTTGATCTTGTCAGCATTTTGGGGCTCCAGGGGGTTCACCAGAAGATTCGAGGCACCAAATGGTGCTGGGGAGGGAAGAGAAAGGAGGGAGACTGAGGTGGGCCAGCCCCTCCCGGCCCTTGGTGCCCCCCGCAGCCTCCATCCACTTACTGCTGGGCGACAGGAGGCCCCCGGTCTCGCGCTGATTGGACGAGCCCGAGAGGACGGAGCATGAGGCCGCAGAGAACAGGGAGCCCGAGAAGCCGGAGGTCTGCGAGCCGGCACTGAGGCTGCGGCCACCCCCTGGGGCCGGGGAGGAGGAAGCTGGCGAGGGGCCGGCCCCAGCGCCCCCGGGGTGGCAGCCAGAAGATGAGGTGGAGCCGCTGCCCGCCTCGAGCCTCAAGCCAGAGTCTGGGGAGGCGGGCAGGGGTGGCTCGTGAGCAGATGGCACGGTCAGCGCATGCGCTCAGGCCCAGCGCCCCGTCCAGCCCCTCACCCTCGGCTGCCGCCTCCATGGCCTCCAGCCTCTGTAGGTCCCGCAAGCGCTCCTCCAGCAGCCGCTTCTGCTGCTTCCGTTTGCGTCTCATCTTCTTCCTCTTGTTTTTGGACAGCTTCCCGGTCTGCTGCCAGAGCCAGGGTCACCCCAGGGCCCCGTCACCCACCTGCAGTCTGCTTGCCTGGGGTGGTGTCCCTGCCCAGGGCTCCCGTGGCTGCCAGAATGTGATGCCCCACCCCAACCAGCCACTTACTCCCTGAAGCTCTGGGTTGGGGATGACCTCTGACCCACCCTGTGTGCCACCATCATGGGGCCCCCAGCTGCTCCCACCAGGAAGGGCCCGGAGGTGAGAGGTGCAGCCAGTGTGCCCAAGGAGGCGGGTACTGTCTTGGAGGGGGAGAGGAGCTAGGAAAAGGGGGACGCCCCCAACTTACCAAGACCTCCTGGGGGGCAGTGCTGACTGGCAGTGCAGGTGTAGGGGAGGAAAGGAATGGAGACTCTGGCAGGTGCACAGCCCCAGAGGCCCCCGCCCAGCCCTAGCCATGTCCTCCTCGGTACCTGTGGAGCGGGACGGGGGCGGGGCCCCTGACTGCTGCCACTCGGTGGCCTCGGCGGCCAGGCGCCTGATGTAGGCGTCCCCCACGCACAGCAGGATGTTCTCAGGCTTGATGTCTGTGTGGATGATCTTGCACTTGGTGTGGAGGTAGTCCAGGCCGTGCAGCACCTGGGGGGAGCCGCCGCTGAGCTCCCCAGGGCCTGCGCAGGCGGGGCGGACAGCCCGCGGGCAGTACTCACCTGCCTCACGATGCTCTTTACGCAGGGCACAGGCAGACCCTGGTAGTTGGACTTGATGATCCACTTGAGGAGCTGGTGGCCCAGCACCTCCAGCACCATGCACACATCTGGGCCTGGAGTAAAGGGTGGCCAGCGGGCACACGGCTGGGCACAGGCCGCAGCCGCCCTCCGCTGGCGCTGAGCAGCAAGGGTCAGGAGGAAGCAGGACTTGCCCAGAGGGGCCGGGAGACACCACCATCCTGCTGTCATTATTTATAGCATCCCTGTCACTCAGAGGTGTGCCAGTTGGGATGGTACATTTTGTGTTCATTCTGGAGGTGGCACTGGGGGAGCAGACCTACTCCCGGTGCTCCTGTATGCTCAGAGGCCCTGTGGCCATCCCCAGAAAGCACGGGGAGGGGAGGGGTTGCCACAGAGGCGGCTCCTGCTATAGAGAGGAAACTCAGCAACATCTACGTCTACAGATAATGCCGAGCTGGTTCCCCACTCAGCCCCTCACACACCGAAACCCCAAGTCGTCCCTTCAGAGACCTGTGTCGCTGCATGGGGATTTCCCCATTGTGCAGCTCAGCACAGAGGCCCTGGGAGCTGGGGAGGCCTATGAGCTGGCTCCTTCGCTACCGCGCTTCTCTACATCGTAAAGGATACGGACTCCATTAACCCCGGAGATCCTGAAATCATCAATGAGCTGGACAATGGTCTCTCTTTTGGGGTCACTGGGGTCACTGTCCCGGACCTGGAACAAAAGCCAAGAGGCCACATATGGCTGCAACCTGCGTCTCGCTAGCTGCTCCCCTCAGCGTCCTCTGGGCCCCCGCTGGAAGAAAAGCCGCCTGCCCCTCCCGTCCCTCTGCCTAGTCCAGCAGAGCCAGCTGGAGCCTGCCCTGGTGGGAGCCCCGCCCCGCCCCGCCGAGCCCCGGCAGGCCCTGCACCCACATGGGCAATTCCCGGGGAGCAGGGAGCGGTAGGGGAGGTGCCTCACACATTTCAGGAGCTTGATCTCATCCACAGCTGTCTCTGTGTAATGCCCCGCGCTCTTGACTACTTTCAGGGCCACGAAGCGCTTGCGCCTGTAACACAGAGACCACTCATCGCGGTGGCCTTGAGCGAGCCCAGGGGCAGGAGCCTAGCCAGTGCTGGGCCCGGGGGCAGACACGGAGCACACTCACTGGATGTCCCAGCAGAGCCACACGGTGGAGAAGTGGCCCCAGCCCAGCTTGCGAACCACGTGGTATCGTCCATTGAACAGGTCGCCAATCTTCACAGGGTAGTAGCCACCTGTCAAAGGAGTCCGTGGATGATAGTGGGGGCACCTCCCTCTCCTGGTCCCAGGACAGCCCAGCCCTGGTGGCCATCTGGCTCACGTGGGCCCAGGCTCGGGCACCCTTCTCTTCCCCGGGGCCATCCTGAGCTCCTGCAGTGGCTGTGTGCCCGCGAGCGCGAGGCCAGGCCTCACCCTTGCAGTAATCCTTGGGATCTTCCTGTTCTTCGTCGTCGGAGCCCAGGAGCCCCTGCAGCATCCGAGGCGCTGGCGCGGCTGGGGCCAGTTCAGAGCCCGAGGACTCAGGCCCGCAGGAGGCCTGCGAGCTGCGGGTAGGGTGGGCGGGCAGTGAGTGTGTGGAGCACCAGGGGCCCCCGGATGCCCGGGCTGAGCCCTACCTGCTGCTGCTGCCACTTTCGCCGCCGCCGCCGCCGCCGCTGCCGCCGCCGCCCACGCTGGCGCTCATCCCGGCCTCGCGGCCCGCGACTCCGGCGCCCCGGGCGGCTGCTCCTGTGGGGCCCGGCCACGGCCCGCGCATTTATAACCTCGGCCGCTGATCTCACCCGCCTTTATAAATAGCCTCCCAGCTGCTCCGCTGTGGGCAAGGTATGCGGCGCGGGGAGGGGGCGGCGCACGACGGTGGCCCGGAGAGCCCGGCCCAGCCCCGGGGGCCAGAGGGAGCCACCGCACGGGGTCGCCAGTGACTCAGTCCCTAGGCGGTCCTCACAGCTCGCAGACAGGCCAAGGGGGACCAACTACACCGGGATGAAGCCACTAGGACGCCAGCTAAGCCCCCGCAGCCAGGGGGAAAGGCTGAGATCGCTGTGCTCCAGGGCACTGGCAGTGCTTTTGAAACCTGGCAAATTCTCAGAGCTCCCAATCGGTCCCTGGAGGCGACCCCTCCCGTTCCCATGGGAAACACCCCCCCACCCCCCCACCCCCGCCACCGCCCCATTCCCGGCGTAGTTCCCGCTTTTCTTGTGGCTCACCAACCCCTCAGACAGGAGGAGCGCAGTACTCTCCTGGGACTGGTGCCGCTGGGGACCCCTGGCCAGGCGGGACACGTGGAAACGTGCGAAGTCTCCCACGCAGGGCTCTGCCCCCTCCTCCACGATCCGACAACTGCCCACCCTGTACCAGCTCCCCGTGGGGAGCAGACGAGGCCACAGCTGCTGCCCCCATGACCTTGGGGCAGCCTCCTGAGAGACCAGGAGCGTTGGGTGCCCAGACAGGACGGGTTCAAGGCTCGCCAACACCGGCCCCGAGCCGGAGGCCAGCTGGGGTCTACTGGGGAGTCAGGAGGAAGCCGAGGGGGCTTGGCAGCGACAGCTGTTACGTGAAGAGATGGCAGGCAGAGAATCGGTGGGGCAGGGGTGGGGGTGGGGGTGGGGGTGCAGCTTTCCTGATGGGACTCGGGGCACTCACAGCCGAGGTGACTCTCACCAGAGACGCACGGGCTGGGGTTGGGCTGTTCCGCAGACACACGAATACTTTATTTCCAGATGTGACTCTCCAGCAAGCAAATAAATACCGCGGGGAAGGGGCAGGGAGGGATCAGTATAAATCAGCAACAAGCCAGCTGCGAAGGTGTGCACGCGCATGGCGGCGGGGCGGGGGGTGGGGGGTGGGTGCTAGGGAGCTCTTGGGCCCCCTGCAACCCCTAGCTGTGCCAGCCCCTGCGCAGCCGCTGGCTCGGTCAGGGGCCATAAGGCACGATGGTGGCAGATCCTGCTTGCTGCTGTGGAAGCTGCGGGGCCTGGGCCCATGGTGCCGGTGCTCACAGGTCAGTCACTTTGTTCTCTACCAGGGCAGCGATCTGCTGCAGGCGGCAGGCCAGCTGCATCTTCTGGCCCACGGGGTCCTCCTCCAGGGCGCTGATGATCTGCCCGGGGCGGGGGGGGGGGAGGAGAGGAGGGGACTCCCCTGATGCCCCGCACTGCTGGCATCACAGCAGCGGCCAGGGATCCAGCAAGGGAATCCAGATCAAAGCCCGGCCCCTTTGCCCCAACCTGGGCCTTCCGTCCTCCTGCCGGGATCAGGCGCTGGCAGCAAAGTGCCACGGGCCCTGCCCCTCCCCTCGGGAGAGCCGTGGGCCTCACCTGGTCGTAATACCTGTGGATGTGGAGATAGAGTTCCTGCAGAGCCTCCAGACAGTGCGGAGCTGAGGTGTACTTCTGGGGGGAGGGGAGGGGTGGGGGACGGGTAGTGAGACCCCAGCCTGGGCTGCAGGCGCTGTGCCTCCTCCCTCCACTCTGCCAGTTCTTGGGGCCCACATGTGCAGGGTGCAACCCCTGGGTGGTGCCTCACCGCAGAGAGCTCCGCCAGAGCCGAGTTCATGTCCTGGCAGCCGGCGGCAGAGCTCTGGCGAATGTCTGCGTAGTATCTGCAGGGACAGCAGAGTTCGGGCCAGGGCAGCCCCCATGCCCTGCCCGGCCCTGTGGGCTCCCACACCTACTTCTCCACCATCTGCTTGTAGCGAGGGATCTCCCGGGCGTAGAGCAGTTTGTTCACCGGGGAATCCTGCTCCGGGTGGAGGAGGCGCCAGGCGTGAGTTGGGAGGTGGAGGAGCCCGCAATGTGCCCGCCTCCTGCCCCCCCAACTGCTGCACAGCGCCCCCTAGCGGGGGCTCCTCTGCTCTCACCCTGCCCACTTTGTGCTCCGAGATGGTGCAGGAGTCCATGAAGGTCTGGGCAATGACGGCGAGGATGGCATCGACGTTGTCGGACACCCTCACATCAAAGACAAGCTGTGGGTTCTTCAAGGTGTTCACCCAGAACCGCAGCAGCAGGCTGGGGACAGAGGCTGGGCCTGGGCAAGAGCTCCTCCCCCTCCCCCTCCGGCACCCCGGCCCTCCCCTCCCACCGGAGCTGGGAACCCCGGGCAGCCACGCCCTGGCAGGGGCCCCCAGTCCCCATTTCTACAGGCATCTGTCCTGGGCCTCAGCTGCTCCTGAGTGTCCGCGCTGGGGGTGGGGTGCGCGGCAAAGCCTGGGGCTCCGTGGCCTGCTGGCGCGGTGCTGTGGGCAGCGGGGAAGGCACCTGTTAGTCTTCCAAATGTGTAGGGTCTCCGGGTCTTCAATGCCGTGCTTCTCGGCCAGCTCATCCAGGAAGTCAAACAGGTACTTGACGGCGATGGGCACGGGCCGGTTCACGCTGAGGATGGCCTGGAACGCGTCGTCCACGAACTTCTGCAGCGTGCCCTGTGTGGCAGCAGGCCAGGGCCTCTCCAGAACCACGCCCACCCCCACCCCCGCCCCAGCGCCCCCCCCCCTCCACTGGCCACACCCACCTTCATGGAGAGCAGGCGAGTGAGGTAGATCTCCGGGATGGTCTTGGCCCGCGTCCGCTCACGCTCCCGCAGGCTGTTGCGCCGCGCCTTGGCCTCTTCCGGCTCCTCTGTGGCCTTCACCAGATGCCAGAGGTGTATCCCGCCCTCCTCACCATCCTCCGGCATGGGGATATCTGAGAACATGGGAACCCGCTCGGTGTGGCGTCCTGCCTCCCCGCCCTCTCCTGCGCACTCCTTGCGCTGCAGGAACAGGTGGGCACGTCTAGGCCAGAGGACTCACTCTCTCCCGAGGGGCAGCTCTGGGCCAGGTTCTGGGAGACAGTGCCGCCGTTATGTAGCTGAGGGATGAGCCCCACCGTTGCTCCATCTGGGACCTGGCGGGGAACAGGGGCACAGAGTCGGGGCCCCTTCGCAGGCTGATCCCCGAGGCAGGGCCTGCCCCCTGCTCCCACCCCCACTGCACCCCCGCCCTGCCTGTGCTCGCTCGGCACCTTGTAGTGCTGCAGGGTGTTGAGTCTCTTCCAGTGGTTCTGCGTCACGGAGGTCAAGTCCTCGTCGGACAGGGTTAGGTGACCAGCCAGGCCCGAGCGCCATTCTGAAGGAAGCCAGGAGGAACTGAGCGGCTGCACGTGGCAGAGGGGCTGGGCACGGTCCCTGGGCAGGGCTGGCCCTCTCACCGAGGTCCAGGGCGTGCACGGAGGGCCGCTGCGAGAAGGGGGTGCCCTTGTAGACTTGGTCCAACACCTTCTCCTTGACCTGGGTGATGGTGTCCGTGTCGAGCACCCGGGCCGGCACGCGCTGCACCTCGCTGCTCCCTGCAGCTCCGCCAGCCCCAGGGCCCAGCAGCACCATGAGCGTCAGGGGCCGGAAGTCCACGTCCTCCCGTAGCAGGCGGCTGTCATTCAGGGTCCGCTTGGCCTTGCCTGTCACGGCGTCTACGGGCCCCTTGTCCACCTGGTACTGGATGGCCCGCAGGAGCATGTACAGTGGCTCACCAGCCACCTCCTACAACCAGCAAGACGGGCCCGTGTCAACTCCAGGGGCCACCGTGCCGGATGAGGCCCAGCATGGGTAGGGAGGGGACAGCTAGCAGCGCAGAGCAAGGGTGGGCGACGGACAGGAGGCTTGTGCAGGGGAAATGGCTCGAAGTCCCGCCCTCTCCAATCCCTCTCTGGCTGGGCCTCAGCAGCCCGCAGGGCCCGTCCAGCGGCAGGGGAGGAGGGTGCCCTCCAGGGTTGGGGCTGCC
Organism: Lepus europaeus; assembly: GCF_033115175.1. Classification (NCBI taxonomy): domain Eukaryota; kingdom Metazoa; phylum Chordata; class Mammalia; order Lagomorpha; family Leporidae; genus Lepus; species Lepus europaeus. Next base: position 918,066 of record NC_084850.1, read on the forward strand.
TGGACCCTGGCCCTCACCCGCAAGAAGGCATGGAGACAGATGGACAGCCAGTTGGTGAGCAGCTTCTCTACCATGGTCTCTGTCCTGTGGAGAGTAAACCCCGGGTCCCATCCAAGTTGCCTCTGGGGACTCCTGGCCCCACACGCCCTGGGGCAGAGCCCGCGCAGGCCATGCATGCAAAGGGCAGGCCGACCTGCGCAGCATGAGCTTGGGGTTCTTGTGCACGTAGTGGGCTGCCAGGTCACCAAGCAGAGTTTTCATGATGTCGGTTAGGTACTCCAGCTTGCCGTGCAGGGCCAGGGACAACAGCGAAGCTACCTGGCAGCGATCCCTCTGCGAGAAGCCCGGCTGCTCCTCCAGGGTGTGGATGAGCTAGACAGGGAGCCAGGGCTCAGGTCCAGAAGCCATGCACCACGCCCCCTCCCAAGCTTGGTGCTAGCCCTCTGGCCCAGCCTCCCACGTCTGCCTGGACCCCTGCCCTGCCTGCCCGCTGAGTGCACGCGGCCCTCACTGTGAGCAGGAAGAGCTTGCTGTTGAGCAGGTTGGAGAGCTGCGTGAGGCCCTGGCGCACAGTGGCACGGCGGCCCTCTTCCCCGGGCCGTTCGAGCTCCGGCTGCAGCGGGCAGCCGCCGTGGCCCGGGAAGAAGGCGCGCTCAGCATACGTGTGGTAGTCCAGGAAGGGGATCCCGCTGGCCTCCAGGTCGCTGCTGAGGTCGGTCATCTCGGTCATCAGGTCTGCGGGCCGGGAGCCACCGGGTGTGGGCTGGGGCCAGGGGCCCTCTGCCCAGGCCCCCGCACGTGCCCACACGCACCTGTGAACTCCTTCCGGCACTGGTCGCCCACGCCCGTCTCCAGGCTCTCCAGTTGCACCAGCACCTTCTGGTAGTCGCGCAGGGCCTGCTTGCTCTTGTGCCTGCAGCGGCGGGCCGGGCGTCAGTCACAGGCCCCAGCCAGGATGGCCCCTTTCCCCCGGGGAGGGGAGGAAGTGTGCACAGACGTGTGTGCAAGGCGCGGCGGGCCCTCACCTGTACATGAGGGTGAGGAGGAGCACGGCGGCGGTGAGTACGGCAGCACCCATGCCCAGGCCCACCTGGGCCTCCACGGGGAACGCAGCCAGCGTGGGCTCTGCCTCGTACTGGACGTGGCCGAGGGCCAGCCGCACGTTACCCATCTGCACCTGGGGGGAGGGGGCGGGCAGAGCGCGTGAGCGCGGGCCTGCAGCGCCCGGGCCGGCCGCCAGGGGCGCAGGCTTACCACGAACTGCGGCAGCGCGCCGGAGCCATTGGCCGGCTGCGGGGCGCGTGGAGGCGGCTCGCAGTACAGGTGGGTGAGCGTGAGCGTCTTCACGCGGCACTCGCCGTCGCCGATGTGCACGCGCACCTCCTCCTTGCTGATGCCCAGGTTGAGGCCCTCGCCCTGGAACAAACAGCAAGAGCCTGAGCTGGGCCGGCCCCCACACAGCCAGCCCCAGCGCGCGCCCTGGCGGCGGCGCTCACCTCCACGTCCAGGACGTGGCCTGGTTTGAGACGGTAGGGACGGGCTGGCCCCTCCCGGCTGAGGGGGGCCAGGCGGGGGTTGGGCTGGTACAGGAAGCCCTGGCCCCCGCTGGCGCTGGCGAAGTCCACTTGCACGTTGTCTAGGGCGAAGAAAACCCGCTGGGGGCGCGCCCCGTCGGGCACCGCTGGGCTCCGGCACAGGAGGAGGCTGGACGAGTTGACAGCGCAGATGGTGGAGCACTGTGGGGAGGCCAGGGCCGGGCATGCGGGCGGGTGCGCCGGGCATGGCGACCCGCCCCACTCTCTCACTGGGTACAGCCGGAGTGGGGGGACTCACCTGCAGCAAGCCCCCCTCAAGCTGAATACAAGCCTGGGGGTCAGCAGCAGGAGCCCTGCAGCTCCTCCTCAGGTCCGGGGCCTCGGGCGGGGCCCCCAAAGCCTGCACCTCCGCCTCACCCTCCAGCCACACGGACAGCAGGGGCCGCCACACAACGTCCAGGCCCGTGCCTCTGACTCGGATCAGCCGCCCACCGCTGTGCCAGGAAGACAGGATGGACAGACAGTGGGCAGCGCAGCCCTGCTGCAGCTGGACCCCCTCCCTCTGGCTCCGTGCACAGCCCACCCCCAACAGGGTGACCCCACTTCTCACCCCCGGAAACTGACGCTGGGCTCTGCTGCCACCAGCTGCGGGTTGGCAGTGTAGTGGAAGGGGCTGCTGGGCAGTGTGCGCCGGGCGTGGCCGAAGACCACGAGGACCACGGCTTCTCCCGGGGAAGCCTGGGGCATGGTGCGGCACACAATGGCTTCGGGACACACAGGCTCCCGGCTGCAGGGGGCGGGGAGGCTCTCAGCTTGGGCCCTGGCCCGGCTGCCCTCACTTGATGAGGAGCACAGGAACCGCTTAGAATCTCACTGGGGGCCTTAGGGAGCCTTGACTGCACCATTTAGAAGGGGCGCTGGGGCAGTTAGGCCTGGGCCACGAGGCGAGCAGCCCCCGCGCCCAGTGGACAGGCAGGGCTGGGTACTCACATGGGACATGGTTGGCCACCCACAAAGGCACTGATGTTGCCCCCCGTCTGCAGGTGCTGCCCATGGATGGTGAGCTGGGTGCCCCCTGCCTGGGGCCCCCACCGAGGGCTCAGGCTCAGCAGCACAGGGTCCTGGGGAAGGGGGCACAGTGCGGTAGGCGTGGCAGCCCGGCTGTGGCTTTCCCACTTTGGGCTTTGAGGGGCAGGCTGCTTTTCTAGGCACCACAGCTGCCACCGCCTCTGTCCCCCAGAGCGGGCTTCAGTGGCTGTGCCACACAGAGCCTCTGCCTCCTGCTGCTCCTATCTCCTAACCCAGGGCTCAGGCCCCAGCCTGCATGCCCCTCCCTCTCCCAGTCCCTGCTGCCTGCCTCCCACACTGGCCAGTGGCCACGTCCTCAGCATCTCGCCACCGAACCCTGCATGCCCACGACTCCTGGACACGCTCTGGGACACAGGCTCACGTTGTCCCCTCAGTGCCTGCCCTCCCACTGTCCCCTCCAAGGTGGGCACTGACCTGGTAGGTGAAGTGTTGGCTCGAGACGCCTGGCAGCCGACTCTTGATGGCCACTTGCACTGGCCCCGTGGTGCCATTGGGGGCGGGAGATGTCACACACACGATTCTGAGGGTTGAGGCCCGGTGGCTGCTCAGGGCCTTGGGCAGCTGTGGGCTGCCTGCCAGCCACTGCCCAGGCCCCACTGCCTCCAGCCCTCCCTGGCTCATTTTCCTGTAGGCTCTGACCCAGGGCCTCGCCTTTCTTGGCCACAAGCCTCCCTTCTCTCTGGGTGGCCGCTTTCTGAGGGCTTCCCCACCTCGGGGGGGGGGGGGGGAGGCACCCTGCCTGCTCCTGCCCCGCCCCCGCCCCCCCTGCCCCCTCTCCGGGCGCCTCACCGGGCAGAGGTGCGGTAGAGAGAGGGGTCGGGGCTGCACGGCCGGCCCGCCACACTCACGGCATCCCGCACGTCGTCGAAGGCCCGGCCCAGGTTGGAGCCCAGGATGGTGAGGGCTAAGCCGCCCTCCGGGGGGCCAGTCAGTGGCTGGATCTGCAGTGGGGAACGTGCCTGAGAAGCTAGGACAGCAGGGGCAGGGCGAGGAGCGGGCAGCATGGCGAGCGAGGGCCCACGGGGAACCTGTAGGCAGCCCTGGAGCTGGGTGCTCACCGCATCAATGCTGGGTGTCGGGCACAGCCGTTGCACAGCTCCCGGGGGGCACAGCGGCCCATAGCGGCAGGCGGGCTGGCCGGCCCCACACCATACACAGCCCAGGCTTCCATTGGCTGCCTGGCAGTGGCTGCAGTCCGGGTGGCCCACAGCGCAGTCATACAGGGTCACTAGGGAAGGGTAGGCGGGGCACTGAGACGCTGCCCCTGCACCATGCACCCCGCCCCTGCACCCCAGCAGCCTCGCTGTCCCGGGGCTCACCATGCACAGCGCCGGCATTGTCCAGCCGCTGGGCCTCGCCACGCGTGACGTAGATGGGCACTGGGAGCTCCCGCTGGGACAGGGACGGGTGGAACTGAGGGCAGAGGGCAGGGTCAGGCACGGCCCCAACTCTGGCGTTCTCCGGTACCCGCTGCCGGCGCTCAAGAATGGGGGTGATTGTTCCCAGGGCTTGGCACAGAGCAGGCTCTCATGCACGACAGTGGTGGAAGCCAAGGCCGGGGGCGGGGGGAGAGGGCGAGAGGGTTTCGGCAGAGTGGGGCATCAGAGGACTGGCGAGGCTGGGGGAGGAGTGGTCCGTGCGCACCTGCTGGGCCTGGCAGTGGATGAGGCCTGAGTCCCCGTCTGCCTCCTCCAGGGTGGCCGGCAGCCTCTGCACTTCGCCGGGGAGCTCCAGCCAGCAGTAGTAGGAAGCGGGCAAGCCCTACAGGAGAATGTGGTCAGGACCTCGGGTGCCGCTGTCACCCGCTGCCCCGTCCCCTTGCCCACATGGCCTCTCACTCGGAAATGCTGAAGGTTGTGCACACGCAGGGCCACGCGGCTCTCCCAGCCCACCGGCACCAGCTGGGAGCCTGCCAGGCCCTCAACCTGGGGGCAAGCCCCTGGGCCACGCGCCTGGATGTCCACCTGGGGGAGTCAAGAGCCCTTAGTTAGCCCCACAGGCCACAGGCGGCTGGCGCGCACAGTGGTGGGGCGGGGGGGCAGGAAGGCCGGCTCTGCCTCTGTCCCGCAGCCCCTGCTATGCGCAGCGGGCTCACGCACCTCCTGCGCACTGTACACAGTCTTCTCGCCCTCTGGGCAGTGCTCCCCGTACACGCAGAGGCTGCTCTGGGGGCACCAGTGGCACCGCCAGAGGCTGCCCACACAGGCGCGGCACCTGCAGGGACATGGGGCCGTTCAGGTTGGGCGCTGGCTGGGGTTGCCACCCCTACCCAGCAGGAGCCCAGCTGGAGAACTCACGGGGCAGCCGCCTCCAAGGCCCGGACGGCACTGCAGTCGTAGAAGGAGAAGTTGGTGGCAGCAACAGCCACATCTTCAAACATCAGGGCCAGGGCCAAGGTGACGTGGTCTGCGAGCAGAAGTGGCAGTGGAGCAGCGCGTGGGGCTTCTGCCCCTTCCTGCTCTGGCCTTGGGCCCGCCCCAGAGGCCCCCTCACCTGTGCCTGGAGGGTTAGGTGGCAGCTGGTCTTGGGGAGGGCTGACACAGGCCACGTGGGGCCCTTCCACATGAGCCAAGCTGTCGTAGTCCCCAAAGGCACAATGGAAGTATTCATCCACAGCCAGGGTGGGCAGCCGGGGGACAGACAAGGTGACCTGGGACGCATGGGAGGGGAACAGAGGGGTGGGGCCAGGGCAGAGTGGGGTGGTGGCTGTGTGGGGCAAGCAGGGACAGCTGCTGGAGGCAGCTGAGGGGAGAGAAGGAGCAGAGGAGGTAGCCAGGGGCGACCCCTGCGGGCAGCAGCCATGCTTCCGGGAAGGCCCAGTGGCGGTGGGCACCTTACCTGACGCTGCTCCTGGCGGGGGTGGTGGGCCGGCGACAGGCTCTGGATGTGGAGGCAGTAGCTGTCCTCTTCATAGCTCCACAGCCACTGGTTTGCCTGTGCTGCCCGAGTGCACTGGCCCTTCCGGGTGCACCTGCCAGGTTACCATGTGGGAGATCGGGAGGATGGCCTGGCTGGGTGCAGTGTGCTGAGAGAGGACCAGGCCGAGGACACAGATCTGGCCCTTGACTGTGAGAGGGAGCGGCTGCGGTGGGACCTGCAGATCTGATTTAGGATTGCTGCACAGGCCAGGGGACTCTGGCAGCTGTGTGGGGTGGGGGCAGAGGTGACAGAGGCCAGGGGTGGGGGGGCTGCGGGAATGAGATGTGACCAGGCGGGGCAGTGTTGAGAGGAGGGGGCCGACCAGATTTATGGCTTCGTGGCAAAGGGCAGGATGGGGGCCTCAGTCTGCGCCTTGGTGACCAAGGCTGGCCTCCCGGCACATCTGAGCACAGCCTCTTGGCAAGCGCTACCTGTTGGCTCAGGCCGGGATGTGAGCTCCACACTCACCTGCCCTGGAGGACACACCAACCACAGAGCGGGTCCCGGGCCTGCAGGCAGCTGGTGCAGTCTGGGAACTGGGGGCAGGTTGCTATGGGAACCTGGTCCACCTGGACGGGTAGGGAGGGAGGGAGGGAGACGGGGGTTAGAGAGTTGCAGGCTGTGTGGCCCTCCCCGACCGGAGAGCAGCTCTCACCTGCTGGGCAGTGAGGACGTAGACATGGCTACCACTACTGTCCACCAGCAGGTCTGCACTGATGGCCGAGCCTGGAGGCCCCACCTGCTGCGAGTGGTACACCTGGCCTTGGGAGCCATTGATGAAGACCTGTGCGGGGGGACAAGGACAAGGCTGCTCCAGGACTCCCACCAGGCAACTACAACATGGGGGGGTGGAGACAGAAGCACTGTAGACCAGGCCCTCAGACAGCTGGGGCCGCTCTGCCGACAGTCACCAGGACCCCACGGAGACGCTTCTGGGGCCAGTTTGGCTGTGAGCGCCAGGCACTGCCTGCCCTGCCCCCACACCACCTTGAGCTCCCAAAGGCCAGGGAAAGGTGGGGCCGCCTCAGGAGGCTCTTGCGTAGTCATCCCAAGCCACCCACTCGGGAAGCGGCCAGCAGTCACGTGGCTAGGCTGTCGGAGCCACGAGCAGGGTGCAGGCTTGGGGGGAGGGCGGCACGGCCGCCCCCCCTTCAGTAGGGGCCTCACCTTGTGTAGCTGGCCCTGGGTGTCACCCAGGAAGGCTATGGTGTGCCCATCCGCCTGGAGGGCAGCTACAGCACTGATGGGCTGCCCGAGCCACAGGACAGGCCAGGCCTCCAGGGGCTGGCGGCCAGCGATGGGGCTGGGCGTGTGCTCATCACCACAGGGGTACGACTCTGGGGAGTCCTAGAAAGACAGGGAGTGGCGGATCAGGCGAGGAGGGGCCAGCCAGGCCTCGTGGCCGGTGGGGTGGGGGCAGGCACCAGTGCAGGCCACTCACGGGAGGCAGGGTGACACAGCGCGACGTGACACCGTACTCCACAGTGGCTTCCTCCGCGCCGCTGGGGCCCCGGCCACCTGCCGTGTAGCAGAGGCGCCGGGCCTGCTCCATGCTTCTGTGCAGCTCCGCCAGGGGAAAGGCACACAGGGCCGCCTGAGCCCCCCGGGCGCCCGCGGCGAACGCCCCTAGTAAGGTGCCGGGGGCGAGGAAGGCGGCCTGCACGAGGCCCTGGCCCTGGCAGGAGAGGGGCACTTCGACATAGGAGTAGAGATTGGCGTCCCCCAGGCAGACCCGGGCCACGTAGGAGCGGTACTCGGCCTGGGCGCGGGCGCCGCGTCGGCGGAACACAAAGTAGGCCGAGTGGGCATCAGCAAAGGCCCCCACGTAGCTGTTGTTGTAGTCGGAGAAGTCGCCCACCACGAGGCGGCCCAGGCCCTCGCTCGAGAAGGGCTGAGGCCCGGCCAGCTGGCGCACAGCCAGGGGCGGCACCCCTGCCGACAGCTTCCCTGCCAGGCCTCTGGCCACGAGCAGCAGGTCCCGGCCCGGCAAGGGTACCACCAGGCCCACCGTGGCCACTCCGGGGGCGTTGGCAGCCACAAACTGCCCGTCCCCGGGGTCCTCAGCCTGGTACAGCACCTTGGTCACGTCCCCAAGGTGCCGCTTCTCGCACACGCCCTGCCTCACCTGCCCGCAGGCCACCAGCTCCTGGGCCCGGCTGCTCACCACCAGCAGCTGGTTGGCGTTGTCAGTGAGCTGGGCCTGCGGGCACTCGGCTGGGTCCCGGAACGGCAGGCAGTCGGGACTGTCGGCGACAGGCCCGGTGACAGCCACCGCCTCGAGCTGTAGCTCAGGGCTCAGCTGGAAGAGGTGGTTCACGGCGCCCACGTAGAGTGTACCCCGGCCTGGGGCCAGCGCCAGGTGGTTGAAGGTGGTGTTGGGGGCCGAGAAGCGGTGAGCTCCCGTCAAAGGCAGCGGCTCTGGGGACAGCAGCAGCAGTAGTAGCAGCAGCAGCAGGAGGCCAAGGCCAAACGGAGGCCAGGGAGCCATCACAGGCGCCTAGGGGAGAGCCAGGCAGCCTGGGGCCCATTGGGAGGGAGCCACTGGCTCCCAGGGGGCACAATGACACTCCCCAAAGGCACGAGTCTGGGCAACGGGCCAGGACAGAGGGGGCAGAGGGGGCCGAAAGCAGGGCTGAGACAGGGGCAGGCGGGTGGACAGGGGGGGCCAGGGACTCCTGGGGAGAGAGAGGGAGGGGGTGGGGAGGCTGAGAGACTGAGAGATGGGGGGTGGGGTGGGGAGGCAGAGGTAGAGGCGGTACCGAGGAAGGACAAAGAGTGGGGGAGGGTGCACCCCGTGGTGCTGTGAGCCGGGAGGAAGGGATTCTTTCATCTCAACTTGACAGGCGTCTGGATTGTGGGAGAGGGGGCAGATCCTGCAAAGCCACACATGCAGGAACGCAGGCACCGTGAGTGACAGAGGGGCCCGGCTGCAGAGCTGAGCCACCGTGGCACTGGGAGGCAGGGATGCAATGAAGCCGGGACGCCCAGCCCCGGCATGGGAGTAGGACGTGGGGCGGCACGGAGTGGGGGAGCCATGTCCTCACAGACGAGCCGGGAGGCCCATACAGTAAGTGGGGACACACACAACATGAGGGCCAGGCAGAGAAAACCCGCCCCGGACAGCTGCAAGAGGGAGCGTGGGGGAAACTGAGGCAGCCGGGAGCCGTTGGCTGAGACACTGGCACATGGGCCCGGAGGTGGCAGGGAACAGGGGTGGTCAGGGCAGGGGTGGGGGAGACCTAGGGAGGGTGCTGCACAGAGGTCAGAGCGTGCGGTGGGGAGTGAGGGGAGGGCACCCAGCCTCTCCTGCTGCGGCCGCCACCTCAGCCTGGGGCAGACAGGTCACTGCGGGCAGAGCCCCTGGAAAGGGGACAGTAGCCTTGAGGTCCAGGTGCTAAGCTGAGCCAGCGTGCACACGCCTGGCCATGTGGGCATGTGCCACCCAGGCCCAGGGCAGCGCCCCAAGCCCCTTATCTCGGGAGCACAGACAGGATGTTGGTGGCAGTGTCTGCTGGGGAGAGGGAAGGCGTGGGCCCTTCCCTCCCAGGGACATCTCTGGGGGACATGGGACCCAGGCACTTACCGGCAGGAAGGGCTCCAGCAGAGGGCTACCCCAGGGCGGGTGGCCTGCTCCAGCTCCTCAGCTCAGCTGCCCGAGGGCAGTGGGGACAGGCGCAAGATGGCTGTGGGGGGCATTGTCCTGAGTGGGAGGGAGACAGTCAAGGCTCAGCCCCATTCATGCCGGCCCTGGGGGAGGAAGAGGACTGGGCGGGGGGGGGGGGGGGGGAGGGCAAGGGCCTGCCGACCGGGCTCCACCACAGCTGGCAGCTTTGTCACTAGTGGCCGGGCCAAAGCAGCCCTGCCTCCACCCCAACAATGTCCCCTCTGTCCGGAGGCCCAGACCAGGGACCCACTATCTGGTGCTCTTACCCCCACTCGGCTGCTCCGCACAGGGGCTCCCTGCCATGCCACACCCCCAGGAGACACCCCCTAGGATCTAGGGACAAAAGGACAGGGTTTCCTGCTGTCAGCCCTCCCCATCTGGCCTCAGCACGCTGTGCCCGCCGTGGGTGCCCCTCCCTGCATGCATCCCGCCCTCCCCCCAGCCCCCTGGGTCCCTGTGAAGGGCACAGGGGTAGGCCTCAGAGTCCCCGGGACAGGGCCAGTCTCAGCCTTGGTAGCCTTGGTGCCTGGTCGCCGTGCCAGCCCTGGCCCTCAATGCCAGCCTTTGTCTGGCTGAGGGCAGAGGAGGTGCTGACAAAGGCAGTTCGTCCAGAAGACCTTCGCCCCCGCCCCCCGCCCGCTGGAAGACTGGCCAAGGAGCACAGAGCCCTGAGCCGTGCCAGGTGCAGCGTGGTGGTAGTGGGCGGTACCAGTGGAGGATGCTGCACAAGGGGTGTGGAGGACGCTCAGTCACCAGGACCCCAACCCGTGGCTGGGTCTCCCCCCAACCCCGCCAACCCCCACCACCCATGCTGCCGGTAGGGAATGGAGAGCCACAGGGCCCGTGGTGCAGGCACAGGTGTGGTTGGGTTGGGGTCTCCGCCTCCCCCACAGTGCATGGCAGCAGGCTCCAGGGTGAGGTGGCAGGGCGGGCTGCTGCCACCTGGCTGGGCCGGTTGGGTGGCTGTGGGGGTGGGGAGCCAGGCCGGCAGCCTCCCTGCTCTGCACCCTACCCAGGGCTGGCACTGGCTCCTATGTGGGGTCGGAAGCCCCTGTTCCCAACCTCCTGGTGCCAGGGCCACCCCCTGGTGGGAGGTCACCAGCTGTGGGGAGGTGTGGGCTTAGCGCCTGGGTGGCTCCTGTGGGCCCTTGCCTGAGCCCAGCTACTCCTCAGTGCAAGCACGCCCCGCCACGGCACCCCTCGCCCTGGAGGTCCCAGCGCCCCGTGCCCGCGCCAGTCCCGGCTCCTGCCTACCTGGGCGGGCTGCCGGCGGGGACCAAGCAGCAGCTGGCAGCGCCAAGATTGCGTCGCCGAGCAGCCCCAGCCTCCCTCCCCACAATGCAGTCGCGTCTAGCCCGTCTCATCCCCGCGGGCCGGCCGGGCGGTCCAGCCCCTCCCGGCCCGCCCCTTTGCCCGGCACTGCAGGGCAGGGTGCTGCTTCCCTCTGCTGGCCGAGGCAGGCATGGCAGAGGATTGACCGCAGGTGAGAGTGGCAGTGCCCCGCCCCCCACATGTGGGCATTCTGTAAGCTTCCACGAAGTGCCTACTAGGTGCTGTCACTAGAGTAACCCGGAAACAGTGTGGTGTGAGTGTTAGCACATTTACTCCCCCAGCAAGCCTGGCTCACAGGTAGGGAAACTGGAGCACAAGTTTGTCGGAGGCAAGACTACTTGTTGCGGCCAGTGCTGTGGTGCAGTGGGCTAAGCCTCTGCTTGCGGTGCTGGAATCCCATATGGGCGCCAGTTCAACTCCTGGCTGCTCCTCTTCCAATCCAGCTCCCTGCTGTGGCCTGGGAAAGCAGTAGAAGATGGCCCAAGTGCTTGCGCCCCTGCACCTGCGTGGGAGACCTGGAAGAAGCTCCTGGCTCCTGGCTTCAGATCGGCACAGCTCCAGCCATTGCGGCCATCTGGGGAGTGAACCAGCAGATGGAAGACCTCTCTCTCTCTCTCTTGTCTATAACTCTACCTCTCAAATAAATAAATCAAATATTTTTTTAAAAATTAGAAATAATTTATATACCACAAGTTCCAGCCATTTAAAAGTGCACAATTCATTTTTTTTTAAAGACCATGTGTTAACCACAGGACAGGCCCCCATACTAGACCATCAGGGCAGGTAGCCTCGAAGCATGAAACTTGGCATATGGGTGCCCGGGTCTGCAGTCACAGAGGGGGTTGCATGGTGGGGAGGAGGCAAAGGCAGGAGAAGCCAGGAGACCATGCAAGTGGGGAGCGGAGGACAGTAAGGCGGAGGTGCCGATGAGGCCACTGGGCTGTTGAGGCCAGAAGCTGTGTTTGTGCACTGGAGGTGGCACAGCTCACTAATGGGACTTGAAGGGGTCTGGGGATGAGGCCGAGGCAGAGGGACCCACAGGCTGAAGGCCCAGCAGATGTTTAGTTCCTTTGAACACCACAGAATAAAAATGTTGCTCAGATGCAGGTGTGTCTTTTTTTTTTTAAGAGATTGATTTATTTATTTGAAAGTCAGAGTTAGAAAGAGAGAGAGAACGCGCTCTTCCATCAAATGGATCATTCCCCAAGTGGCTGCAACGGCCAGGCTGAAGCCAGGAACCTGAAGCTTCATCTGGGTCTCCCACATGGGTGCAGGGGCCCAAGGTCTTGGGCCATCTTCTGCTGCCTTCCCAGGTGCATTAGCAGGGAGCTGGATTGGAAGTGGAGTAGCTGAGACTCAAAGCGGCATTCATATGGGATGCCGACGCCACAGGCAGGGGCTTAGCCCACTATGCCACAGCGCTGGCCCCTTCAAGTTTTATCTATTTATTTGAAAGACAGAGAGGAGGGGGGAGAGAGAGAGAGAGAGAGAGAGAGAGAGAGAGAGAGAGAGAGATCTTCCATCCACTGGTTCACTCCTCAAATACCCGCAGCAGTCAAATGTAGGCCAAGCCGAAGCCAGAGCCTCCCTCTGGATCTCCTGCATGGGTGTCAGGGTCTCAAGTACTTGAGCTGCTGCCTCTAAGGGTCTGCCTTAGCATCTGGGACTCGAAGCGGCACTCCGACACGGGATGCAGCTGTGCTAAGCAGCGGCTTAACCGGCTGTGCCACCACAGCTGCCCCTCCCCCTTCCCCAGCTAGGTGTCTATTGTCTGAGGTCGTTTGTCCATGGAGCGCGGTCCATGAGGGGGTTTGAACCCGAGGACCCGGATCTAGAGCACCCAGGCCAGCGCCACACGGATCGTTCCCTTGCTCAGTGCTGTATGTTCATCAGTGTCCCTACTGAGAGCTGGGGAGGGGAGGTGGCCTTGACTGGCCTGGTGCTGTCTCTCTGCCACGGGCGAGGTTTCCTTGATGCTGGAGGAGGACTTGCTGGGTCAAAGAGGACTTGGGTCATCTCCCACTGCTTTCCCAGGCCTTTAGCAGTGAGCTGGATTGGACTTGAACTGGCGTCCATATGGGATGCTGGTGCTGCAGGCGGTGGCTTAACCCGCCGTGCCACAGCACTGGCCTCAACATGAAACTGCTGCATCTCCATAGCTTCGCGAACATGTGCCTGGCACACCTGGGACTTTTTGCCTTTACAAAGGGTGTGAAGTGGTATCTTACTGGATTTTAAATGGGCATTGTCTGCGTACTAGTAATATTGAGTCTCTCTCTCTTCTTCTGGGAAATGCCTGTGCATGTCTTCTGCTGAGCTTCCTATGTAGGTTGTCTTTTCCTTTTTATAGCTCTTCTCTATGTAGGCCTCATAGCAATCCTTCTCCTCCACCTGTGGCTTGTTTTCTTAGATTGCCGCGATGCGCCGGCCGTAGCAGTCACCTGGGGGATGAACCAAAGGAAAAAGGAAGACCTTTCTCTCTGTCTCTCTCTCTCTCTCACCGTCTAACTCTGTTTGTCATGGTATCATCTGATGAACAGTAGGTCTTGATTTTATTTTTTTTAAGTTTTATTTTATTTATTTGAAAAGGAGAGGGGAGAGAGAGAAAGAGAATCTTCCATGTGCTGGTTCCCTTGTGCTGTTCTTCCCAGGCACATTAGCAGGGAGCTGGATTAGAAGTGGAGCAGCTGGGACTCGAAGCAGTGCCCATATGAGATGTCAGCAGCATGTATGCAATGCCTTTATCCACTATGCCACAACGCTGGCCCAGATCTTAATTTTAACATAGCAGCATTTATCAGTGTTTCTTGTTTAAGAAATCCTCTCCTGGGGTCAGCTCTGTGGCGTAGTGGGTAAAGCCGCCACCTGCAGTGCCAGCATCCCATATAGGATCCGGTTCAAGTCCAGGCTACTCCACTTCTGATCTAGCTCTCTTCTTTGGCCTGGGAAAGCAGTAGAAGATGGCCCAAGTCCTCTACACATGTGTGGGAGACCTGAAAGAAGCTCCTGGCTCCTGGCTTCAGATTGGCACAGTTCTGGCCATTTCGGCCATCTGGGGAGTGAACCAGCGGATGGAAGACCTCTCTCCCTTTCTCTGCTTCTGCTTCTCTGTAACTCTGCCTTTCAAATAAATAAATAAATCTTAAAAAATTAATATAAAGTAATAAAAAGTTCTTAAAAATCCTCTTGAATTTGTATATAGTGTGAGGTAGGGGTGTTTATTGGCCCAGCTCCATGCTTTAGCCTGGTATCGGTCTTGGTACTGGGGAGTCACTTGGCTTCTTTCTCCCTTTCGTCCTCCTTGCTCTCTGCCTCCTCCTCATCTTCCAAAATGATCTTGCCTGTTTTGGTTCCTTTGGTTTTCTTGTCGAGTTCCATGAAAAGCTCTGTTGGCACTTGAAAGGCACTGTGAGGGAGATCTTGTTGAACCCTGAATCACTCCGGAGAAGAGTCATGTCTGACACCCAATGAATGCACTGTATCTCTGGGTTCCGTTCCTAAGAGCCTTTCACTAATTTTTTCTATAAAGGACTTGCATATCATTTGTTCAACTTACTACCAGGGACTTGCTTTTTTATGCGGGTGTAAACTCTCTCTTCTATTTCATTTCTTTTCGGAGAATGTGTTGCTGGTATATAGAGAGGCTTGTTTAGGATATGGATTTTGTACCAAATAACTTTATCTACTCTCATATTAACTGGAAGAATTGCCTTTGGAGTGTCCTTGTGGATTCGTTTTGGTTTTCTGCTTATACAATTGTATCATCTGCAAGTAGCAATCATTTTGTTTCTTCTCTTGCAGTCTTTTAACCTTTTCTTTTTTCTTTTCTTTTTTTTTTTTTTTTTTTTTTTTTTTTTTTGACAGGCAGAGTGGATAGTGAGAGAAAGAGAGACAGAGAGAAAGGTCTTCCTTTTGCCGTTGGTTCACCTTCCAATGGCCGCTGCGGCCGGCGCATCTCGCTGATCCAAAGCCAGGAGCCAGGTGCTTCTCCTGGTCTCCCATGCAGGTGCAGGGCCCAAGGACTTGGGCCATCCTCCACTGCCTTCCTGGGCCATAGCAGAGAGCTGGCCTGGAAGAGGGGCAACCAGGATAGAATCCGGCGCACTAACCAGGACTAGAACCTGTTGTGTCGGTGCCGCAAGGCGGAGGATTAGCCTGTTGAGCCATGGCGCTGGCCGTTCTTTTTTTCTTAAAAAGACATTTCCATTTATCTATTTCCATCTTAAAATAATATTTTGTAGGCCGGCGCCGCGGCTGTAGTGGTCACTTGGGGGATGAACCAAAGGAAAAAGGAAGACCTTTCTCTCTGTCTCTCTCTCTCACTGTCTAACTCTGCCTGTCAAAAAAAATAATATTTTGTATATTATTTATTTGAAAGACGGTGTTACAGAGAGACAGGGACAGAGGGAGAAAGAGATCTTCCATCCTCTGCTTCACTCTTCAAATGGCTGCAACAGATGGAGTTGGGCCAGGCCAAAGCCAGGAGCCCTGAATTGCATCCAGGTCTCCCACATGGGTACAGGAGCCCTAGCACTTGGGCCATCTTCTGCTGCTCTTTCAGGCATATTAACAGGGAGCTGAATAGGATGGGAGGCATTGCAGGTGGAGGCTTAAACCACTGCAGGGGCTGGCACTGTGGTATAGTGGGTAAAGCTGCAGCCTGCAGTGCCCGCATCCCATATGGGCACCAATCTGGGTCCCGGCTGCTCCACTTCTGATCCAGCTCTCTTCCATGGCCTGGGAAAGCAGTAGAAGATGGGCCAAGTGCTTGGGCCCCTGCACCTGCGTGGCAGACCTGGAAGAAGCTCCTGGCTCCTGGCTTTGGCCTGGCTCAGCCTTGGCCGTTGAGGCCATCTGGGGAGTGAACCAGTGGATGGAAGACCTCTCTCTCTCTCTCTGCCTCTGCCTCTCTCTGTAACTTTATTTTTCAAAATAAATAAATCTTTTTTTTTTTTTACAAAAAGGAAGACATGAAGCATGTGATTAAAAAACAAAACAAAACAAAACACTGTGCTACAATGCCGGCCTCCTAAATTATTATTTTCCCTCCTTCTTCTTCCTCCTCCTCTCCTTCTTATTCTTCTTTGTTCTTTTTTTTTTCTTTTTTCATCTATTTCTTCTTGAGTGATATTTTTTTGAAAATATTTTGTTTATTTGAGAGGCAGAGTTACAAAGAAAGAGAGAGAGCTAGAGACAGAGAGAGAGGTCTTCCATCCGCTGGTTCACTCCCCAAATGGCCGCAACGGCCAGAGCTGGGCCAATCTGGAGCCAGGAGCCAGGAGCTTCTTCCAGGTCTCCCACATGCATGCAGGGACCCAAGGCCTTGGGCCATCTTCCACTGCTTCCCCAGGCCATAGCAGGGAGCTGGATGGGAAGAGGAGCAGCCAGGACTCGAACCAGTGCCCATATGGGATGCTGGCACTGCAGGTGGTCGCTTTACCCACTATGCCAGTGCGGGGGGGGGGGGCTGAGTGAGATGTCTTTATTGTGCGCAGTTGTGTGAGTCATGTTCACATTGTTGTTCACCCCATTAAGCAGCTTCCCCTTCCCCTCCCAGCCCTTGAAAACCATCAGTCTACTTTCCTTTTTTTAAAGTTGTGTGAGTTTGTTTATTTGAGATGCAAAAAACAGAGGCAGAGGACGGAGCTCCCATGTGCTGCTTCACTCCCCAGAGGGCTGCAACAGCTGGAGCTGGGCCATGCCCACGGTGGGAGCTGGGAACCCAATCCAGGACCCTTGTGGGGCTGGTAGGGACCCAACCACTTGGGCCACCACTGCTGCCTCCCAGGGTCCACATTAGCCAAAAGCTGGAACTGGGAGTGGGCCAGGCCTGGAATCCAGGCACTTTGCTAGGGGTTGTGAGCGTCCCAGCGGGCAGCGTAAGCACTGTTGGGCCATCTGTGTCTGGCTTATGTCACTGAGCGTAATGTCCTCAAGGTTCACATCTCAGGATTTCCTGCCCTTTGACGGCTAATTAATAGTCCATTTAGTTTGTCCCTTGGGCATTTGAGTGCTTAGTGCCTCTTGCACTATGAGCGCTGCTCCTGTGAACATGCTGTCGCTATTCGGGGTGCATGCCCATGCGCGGGATTGCTGGACCACACGCTAGTCCTATTTCTAGTTTCTTTTTTTTTTTTTAACAGGCAGAGTGGATAGTGAGAGAGAGAGACAGAGAGAAAGGTCTTCCTTTTGCCGTTGGTTCACCCTCCAATGGCTGCCGCGGTAGCGCACTGCGGCCGGCGCACCGCGCTGATCCGATGGCAGGAGCCAGGTGCTTCTCCTGGTCTCCCATGGGGTGCAGGGCCCAAGCACTTGGGCCATCCTCCACCGCACTCCCTGGCCACAGCAGAGAGCTGGCCTGGAAGAGGGGCAACCGGAACAGGATCGGTGCCCCGACCGGGACTAGAACCCGGTGTGCCGGCGCTGCAAGGCGGAGGATTAGCCTAGTGAGCCGCGGCGCCGGCCTCTATTTCTAGTTTCTTGAAGCCCCTGCATTCTGTCTCCCACAGCAGTCACACCACTTTCCACTCCCACCAGCAGTGCACCAGCATTCCAGTTCTTCCGCCCCCTCCAGTTTGAAGCCTTGGCACCCCTGGCAAACATCTGGCCATAGTGCCTGGCGTTGTGGTGCAGCAAGTTAAGCCACTGCTTGCAATGCCGGCACCTCCCATCGGAGCACTGGTTAGAATCCCAGCTAAAGGCAGTGGAAGATGCCCCAAGGACCTGGGCCCCTGCACCCATGTGGGAGACCCAGATGAAGCTCCTGGCTCCTGACTCCTGAACCAGATCTTCCTGTTACAGTCATCTGGGGAGGGAACCAGTGGATGAAGATCTGTCTGTGTGACTTTCAAATAAATTAAGAAATCCTTTTTAAAAAAATCTGGCTATATAATCAAGAGTTGATTTTTCCACTCCCTATTCTATTGTTAAAGGATTTATTTATTTACTTGAAAGGCAAAGTGACAGAGAGATAGAGAGGCAGAGAATGCTTCACTCCCCGAATGCCCACAGCACCCAGGGTAGGCCAGGCTGAAGTCAGGAGCCAGGAACTCCATCGGGGTCTCCATGTGGACGGCAGGAGCCCAGGGTGTGCCTTCGGAGGAAGCCGAATGGCAAGTGCAGTCAGGACTCAGTCCCAAGCACTCCAATATACGATGCAGGTATCCAAAGCTATGGCTTAACCCACTGTACTGCCCCTTACCTTTTTACATTTTTAAAAAATATTTATTTTTATTTATTTGAAAGACAAAGAGAGAGAGAGAGAGAGAGAGAGAGAGAGAGGTCTTCCATCTGCTGGTTCACCCCTCAGATGGCTGCAACGGCTGGAGCTGCGCCCAAAGCCAGAAGCCAGGAGCTTCTTCCAGGTCTCCTATGTGGGTGCAGGGGCCCAAGGACTTGGGCCATCTTCTACTGCTTTTGCAGGCCATGGCAGAGAGCTGGATTGGGAGAGGAGCAGCCAGGACTAGAACCAGCACCCATATGGGATGCCGGCGCTTCAGGCCAGGGAGTTAACCTACTGCGCCATAGCACCGGCCCCACCTTTTTAATTTTTTAAAAAAATAATTTTTATTGATTTGAGTCAGAGTGACAGAGAGAGGGAGAGACACAGAGAAAGAGATCTTCCATCTGCTGGCTCACTTCCCAAGTGCCCATAAACAGCTAAGGCTAGACCAGGCTGAAGCCAGGAGCCAAGATCTCCATCCTGTGGCCAGGGCTTGGCCAGATGGAAACCAGGAGCCAGGAGCTTCATCCGGGTTTCCCACAGCACTTGAGCCATCTTCCGCTGCTTTGCCAGGTGCATTAGCAGGGAGGTGGATCAGAAGTGGAGCAGCCGGGACTCAAACCAGTGCTGCAGATGATGGCTTAACCCGCTGCGCCCCAGCGCAGGCCCCCTTAGTGTGGTTTTGAAGTCACCTGGTGTGTGGGCATCTGCCAGTTATCACATCTCTACACAGCTTCTGAGTGGAGGGTTCTCCCGCTTGCAATTTATTTTTCTCAGCTTCGCCAATTAGTCCTTTTTTTGTCTCCCGCATCAAGGTTGCAGATAGAGGAGGCAAAGAAGCAGGCAGACTACAAGAGTTTTGGAATTTGCTTTTCTCAGATCCCCCGGTTAAACCGTCACTGTCTCCCACCTCCCATCTCTATGATCTTTGTATTTCTGTGGCATGCATTGTAAGATCTCCTCTTTCATTTCTGGATTGGTTTGAGTTATCTCTCTCCACGTAAAGATTTGTCCATTTCATTTATTTTTTCAAAAAACCAACTCTTAGGGACTGCTGTTCTTCTGCAGCAGGTTAACGACACCAGCACTGGGGTCAGCGCTTGGCATAGCAGTTTAAGCTGCCATGTGCAGTGCTGGCATCCCATATGGGCGCCAGTTGAGTCCCGGCTGCTCCACTTCCGGTCCAGCTCTCTGCTGTGGCCTGGGAAAGCAGAAGATGACCCAAGTGCTTGGGTTCCTGCACCCATGAGGGAGACCTGGAAGAAGATCCTGGCTCCTGGCTTCAGATTGGCCCAGTTCCAGACGTTGCAGCCAATTGGGGAGTGAACCAGTGGATGGAAGAACTCTCTCTCTGCCTCTGCCTCTCAGATAAATAAATACATGAAAGAAAGAAAGAAAGAAAGAAAGAAAGAAAGAAAGAAAGAAAGAAAGAAAGAAAGACACCAGCATCGTGTATGAGTGTCGGTTTGAGTCGGCTGCTTCACTTCCAGTCCGGTTCCCTGCTAATGCACCTGGGAAAGCAGCAGGTGGCCCAGTCCCTTGGGCCTCTGCTATGCATGTGGGAGACCTAAGTGGAGTTCCAGACTCCTGGCTTTGACCTGGCATAGCCTCAGCTATTGCAGCCATTTGGGGGAGTAAACCAGTGGATAAAGATTCTCTCTCTCTTTTTCTCTGTCACCCTGCCTTTCAAATAAACAAAATAAACCTTTTTAAAAAGCAACTCTTGGTTTCATTAATTATTTTTATCATTTTCTATTCTGTATTTGGTTGATTTTTGCCATGATCTTGTTACTTGGTTCCTTCTGCCGACTTTGCCTTTGGGCTTAGCTTGTTCTTCGGCTGGCTGCTTCTACCCTCTTAGAACTGCTTTTGCTGCACTCCAGGCGTTTTGCTGGGTTGTGCTTCCGTTTTCATTTGTGTCAACACAGTTCTAGGTCTCTCTTTTCGGTTTCTTCTCTGACCCATTGGTTGTTCGGACAGGTGGGCATTACCAATTTTCCTTCTGTTCTTGGTTTCTGCTTTCATACCGTTGTGCTCAGGAGAGATGATTGCTGTGGTTTCCGTCATCCTGACTTAGCTGGCTTGTTTCGTGATGCGTCCTGGAGAACGTTCTGCGCATGTCTGGAGAGCACGTGCACTCTGCTGCTGCTGCATGGAAAGTTCTCGGAATGTCTGCTGGGGCCGTTATGCAAGTCATGGGGAAACTCTTCGCTTTATATAAATGGAATCATACCAGACATATTTGCTGTGGCAGCCTTCCAAGTTGATGTGCACACTAGTTGTTTTTTTTTTTTAACAACAAAAATTTCTCTTCGCAATTGTGTGTTGATTTATTTTCTAACCCAGATCACTTATTGGCTTGTCTTGCTTCAGCTTGTCATGTTATTATAACAGGAGACAAATGTCAGAAATAGCCCATCGGGTGATTTCCTTTTTCAGAGTTGCTAGGCGGCCTAAATGTGGCACCTTTATTTAGTGGGACATTAAATCCGTAACTATCAAGCAAATGAGAAATGTGGCATCACAAAAATTAAAATAGAAAGAAGGAAGGGGCAAGGAGGTATCGTATTCTTTGAATTGTGTCTAGGAGCTACATGAGACTTGATCTCATTATAGTAATAATAAAATTTTAAAAAATAGACAAAAAGATTGTCTTTACTCATAAATATACACAACTACTGTGGATGAACTAAAATATTGTCTTTCTAGAACATTATTTGAGGACAATGCCTTTTCAGAGACATTAATACTCAAATTTGCTTTATAACAGAATGGCAGATCAATCTTTGATTTATTTTTTAAAGATTTATTCATTCCTTTATTTATTTGAGAGATAGAGTAATGATGGAGGGGAGAGAGAGAGAGAGAGAGATCTCTTCTATCCACTGATTCACTCCCCAAGGTGAAGCCACGAGCCAAGAACCCTAGCTAGGTCTTAGCAGGCACATTAGCAGGGAACCGGATTGGAAGTAGAGGAGCTGGGACTTGAACTGGCACCCATATGGGATGCTGGTGTCCCAGGCAGTGACTTAACCCACTGCACCATAACCCCTGCCCTATAACCTTTTAATTTATATCTTTTTAAAATTATTAAAAATTTTTTTAAAAAGATGTATTCTTTTTCTATTTGAGAGGTAGAATTACAGACAGAGAGAGGAAAAAGCAGAGAGAAAGGTCTTCCCTCCCCTGGTGCACTCCCCAAATGGCCAAACAGCTGGAGCTGGGCCAATACAAGAAGCCAGGAGCCTGTAGCTTCTTTTGGGTCTCCCAGACAGGTGCAGGGGCCCAAGCATTTGGGTCATCTTCACTGCTTTCTCAGGCCATCAGCAGAGAGCTGGATCAGAAGAGGAACAGCCAGGACTAGAACCGGCGCCCATATGGGATGCCAGTGCCACAGGTGGAGGCTTAGCCCACTATACCACAGCGCCGGCCAAAGAACGATTTATTTTATTTGAAAGGCAGACTGACAGAGACAGAGAGGAGAGACTGAGGGAGTGATTTTCCATCCACTGGCTTACTCTCCAAATGCCTGCAACAGACAGGGCTAAGCCAGGAGCCAGAAACTCCATCCAGATCTCCCACGTGGGTGGCAGGGACCCAAGTACATGGTCATCGTCTGCTGCTTTCCCAGGCGCTTTAGCAGGGAGTAGGATCGGAAGAGGAGCAGCTGGGATTAGAACCAGTGTTCCCATATGGGATGCCAGTGTCAAAGGCAGCAACCTAGTCTGCTACTCCACAATACAGGCCACTGTATCTTTCTTAAAAAGCTGATTTCTATTCATTGCTGATTTCCATTTATCTGTTTGAAAAGATACTGGCAGATTTGGTAGCCTAAACGTATTTTGGGGCCGGTGCCATGGCACGGTAGGTTAATCCTCCACCTGCGGCTCCGGCATCCCATATGGGCGCCGGTTTGAGTCCTGGCAGCTCCTCTTCCAATCCAGCTCTCTGCTATGGCCTGGGAAAACAGTGGAAGATGGCCCAAGTGCTTGGGTCCTTGCATGCACGTGGGAGACCAGGAGGAAACTCCTGGCTCCTGGCTTCAGATCAGCCCAGCTCCAGCCGTTGTGGCCATTTGGGGAGTGAACCAATGGACGGAAGGCCTTTCTCTCTGTCTCTCTCTCTCACAGTAACTCTACCTCTCAAGTAAATAAATAAAATATTAAAAATTATTTACATATTTATTTGAGAGGCAAACAGAGACGGAGTTTTCATCCACTGGTTCACTGCCCAAATGCCTGCATTTGTGGGGAGATGCCACAGCCGGGAGCTGGGAACTCAATCCTGGTCTCCCATGCGGTTGAAACACAACTGCTTGAGCAGTCAGTGCCGCCTTCCGGGCTCTGCATTAGCAGGGAGCCGTAGTCAGGAGCCGGAGCCGAACACCAAGCCTTGGCACTCTGGTGTGGGAAGGGGGCATCTTACCTACTAGGGAAATGCTGCCCCTGAAGCTGATGTGGTTAAAAGCACACGACAACAAGAAGATTGCAGAGTGACTGTGAAGAAGCCACCGGGAGTCCCAATGGCATCGCCAGAAGTCCTGGCTCGCCATCCCTTAAAGAGAGTGGCCGAACGCGTTAGAACACGTGGTGTGTTGGGGCCCCCGTGGAAGGGGTGGACATACTCACGGCACTGCTTGGGTAGTTCCCGCACACCCTGAGGCTCTTTGGTGACAATGCCCAGGCCCTCACACGGAAGACCATCATGTACCCGGGAATGTTCGTCCATGGCGAGGCCCCACTGCGAAGATGGCTATCAAGGACACGGTGACCACGAGCACTGCAAAGACCACAGCACCTGCGTCATTGACCTTAAGGTCAACAACTGCTCTTCTTCTGGAGCGTGAGTGATCACACTTTGCGCACAATAGCCTTGGCAATGGCTGCATCTCAGCCGGCATCTGTATACTGCCTCAACCAAGTTAATAGCTTCCAGATCCCCTCCCACCTGTTAGCAGAGGGTGCAGCTCTTTCAACAGCAGCCCGGCCCATCACAACCACTCTTCCTTATGCTTTATTCTATTTTATTTTTTTAACATTTATTTATTAGAAAGGCAGAGCTACAGAGAGGCAGAGACAGAGAGAGAGGTCTTCCATCCACTGGTTCACTCCCCAGATGGCTGCAATGGCCAGAGCTGCACTGATCTGACGTCAGGAGCCAGGAGCTTCCTCCAGGGCTGCCACGCGGGTGCAGGGGCCCAAGGACTTGGGCCATCTTCTACTACTTTCCCAGGCCACAGCAGAGAGCTGGATCGGAAGAGGAGCAGCCGGGTCTAGAACTGGTGCCCATATGGGATGCCGGTACAGCAGGCAGCGGCTTTACCCGCTGTGCCACAGCGTTGGACCCCTTATGTTTTATTGAGAAATAGGATGTGGGCATCTTTAAAGGCACAGTGTGATGTGAGGGTGCATTCAAACACTGTGCCATGATCATCTCAAGATCGTAGGTTATCTGTCATCTCACACATTTGTCACTCTGTTGTGAAGAGAACATTTAGAATCCTCTCTTCTAGAGATCTTGAACTACATGATATAATGTTGTTAACTATACTCAAACAGCGATCAAGATATGCAGGGCACAGGCTGGTGTTGGGATGCAGCGAGTTCAGCTGCCACTTGCGACGCCAGCATCCTATATCGGAAAGCCACTTCAAGTCCTGGCTGCTCTAGTTTCCTGCTAATATTATCTGGGAAGGCAGCAAGATGGCCCAAGTACTTGGGTCTCTGCCACACACATGGGAAACCCAGATGGAGTTCCAGTCTCCTGGGTTAGGACTAGTCCAGCCCTGGCCATTGAGGTCATTTGGAAAATAAACCAGCAGACGGAAGATCTCTTTGTCTCTCTGTCTCTCTCTCTGTCTCTCTATCCTCTCCCACCCCCCATCACTCCGCCTTTCAAATAAATAAATAAATTCATATTTAAGAACAGGGCCCGGGAGGGGGGAGGGGCTGTGTTGTGGTATAGCGGGTAAAGCCGCCACCTGTGATGCCGGCATCCCATATGGGTGCCAGTTTGAGTCTCAGCTGCTTCACTTGTGGTCCTGGCTGCTCCATTTCCAATCCAACTCCCAGCTAACAGCCTGGGAAAGCAGTGGAAGATGGCCCAAGTCCTTGGACCCCTGCCACCCGGATAGAAGACCTGGAAGCAGCTCCTGGTTTTGGCTTGGCCTAGCCCTGGCTGCTGTGGCCATTTGAGATGGAAGATCTCTCTCTCTACTTGTGCCTCTCCCTCTCTGTAACTGCCTTTCACACAAATAAATAAATCTTTTCTTTTCTTGAAAAAGAAAATGGTGTACAGAGGCTGGGGCTGGTGTTGGGGCACTGGTTAAGCTGCCAGTTCAAGTCTTGGCTGCTCTATTTCCAATCTAGTTTCCTGTTAATGCGCCTGGGCAGGTAGCAGAAGATGGTCCAAGTACTTGGGCCCCTGTCAGCCACGTGGGAGACCCAGATGGAGTTCCAGGCTCCTGGCTTCGGCCTGGCCCAGCCCTAGCAGTTGCAGCCATCTTTCTGTCTGTGTCCTCTCTCTTCCTTCCCCCTGCCCCTGCCCCGTGACTGTTCTCAACCCTGGTAACACTGTGGCCCACACTCTGTCCGTCAGCCAAGGCTGATCACCCTGGGAGAGCCCCAGCTCACACAGGCCCCCAGGCTGCTCCCTCCCGGGGAGGTTTTGCCTTCAGGCTCAGTGGCAGCAGCTGGGTTGCAACCTCCCCGGGGAAGCCTCTGGGGGAACGTGCTGGGAGCCGCCCCCCCCCCTTCTGAGGAAACTGCTGCCTCCAAGTCGTTTCACTATTATCACTTTTAAGTGCTTATTTATTTATTTTCATCTATCTGTGAGCTCTTTCGTCTGCTGGTTCACTCCCCAAATGGCCACAATGGCAGGGGTTGGGCCACTTTGAAGCCAGGAACTGGGAGCTTCATCTGGGTCTCTTGTGTGGGTACAGGGGTGCAGAGACTTGAGCTGTCCTCTGCTGCTTTCCCAGGCACATAAGCAGGGAGCTGGGTCAGAAATGGAGCAGCCGGAACTCAACAATGCTGGTGTCCCTAGTGGGGCTTAACCTGCTGCGTTCATCCCTGGTGCCTCCAATTCTCTGCTGCTGGCTACCCCCTCCAAGTATCCAAAAATGTGTTTTGAACTGCAGAATTTCTATACTTTAAAAAAAACCTATTTTATTTATTTATTTGAGAGGTAGAGTTACAGAGAGATGCAGAGATAGAGAGAAAGGTCTTCCATCCACTGGTTCACTCCCCAGATGGCCACAACAGCCAGAGCTGTGCTGATCTGAAGCCAGAAGCTTCTTCCAGGTCTCCCACATGGGTGCAAGGGCCCAAGGACTTGGGCCATCTTCTACTGCTGTCCCAGACCATAGCAGAGAGCTGGATTGGAAGTGGAGCAGCCGGGACTCAACTGGCACCCATATGGGATGCCAGCACTGCAGGAGGAGGATTAACCCACTGTGCCACAGCGCCGGGCCCCTAGAATTGATACACTTTTTGCTAGTGTATAACTGAGGCCACCAACACAATGTTGGCAAGTGATTATTACATATAAAGGTAAAATTGGTTGGCTTTTATCTCTTTTCCTGAGACATGGGGGTGAATGTGTGAACTTGATTCACGGAGACAGTGTGTTCCAGTCCCTGGAGTTGGTGCTAGGGTAAGAAATGGCCACTTCGAGACTGGCTTCATATACGTTGGCGGGAAGCGTGTGTGTCCTGGTGCAAAGAGCACTGGGAAGAGGGAGGCCCGTGTGTGAGTGTGTGCGAAGGCCCTAGGTGATGTCGTTCTTTCATTCCGTTAATGGGCATTGAGAATCTGGTGGCAGACGATGAAGGATGTGGTGAAGACGAACCCCAAAGCTCTGCTGGGGGGACAAGAAGGGAAGTCAGTGAGTTGGATTTCTGGTCTGTGAGCTTGAGGATTCATCAGAAGAAACAAGCCATCAGAGTTCATTACCATCAAAACCGAATGGCAGGGGCTGGCATTGTGGCTCAGCGGGTTAACTCACCACCTGCAACTCTGTCATCCCATAGGGGCGCCAGTTCATGTCTTGGCTTCTCCACTTCCCATCCAGCTCCCTGCTGATGTGCCTGGGAAAGCAGCAGAAGATGGCTCAAGTCCTTGGGCCCCTGCACCCACATAGGGGATCCAGAAGAACTCCTGGCTCCTGGCTTCAGACCAACCCAGCTCTAGCCATTGGAGCCATTTGGGGAGTGAACCAGTGGATGGAAGACCTCTCTCTCTCTCTCTCTCTCTCTCTCTCACTCTGCTTTGAAAATAAATGAATAAATCTTAAAAAAAAATGAAATGCAAAGAGCACTCACTGAGCATCTGTTTTGTACAACAATGGAAAGCGAGAACAGTCTTCCTTTAAGCATAGCTTGCGCAGGAGGAGAGGCACCAATTTCCGTGGATCGGGAGCTCAGGTAGGGGCTGAGGCTGCGTCTGGTTGCGGCTCAGAGGCCTTGGTCCCTCCCTGCATGGGCCTCTCAGGCCATGACTGCCACCTTCCCCCTCCCGGAACTGGAATGAGACAAAGATGTCTGCAGTCACTCCTTCTTTTATTATTGTTATTATTATTATTATTATTTGTACTTATTTAAAAGATTCCTGGAAGTAGAGCAGCTAGGACTAGAACCGGTGCCCCATGGGATGCTGCTGTGTCGCAGGCAGCGGCTTTACTGCTACGCCACATCACCGGCCCCGTGGTTGTTTCTTTCAGGCCATTCCTGGTCTGACAGTTCAGCAGGCTGGAAGGCCAAGATCAAGGTGCCAGCAGGCTGGCTCTCCTGAGGCTGCTCCCCTTGGCTGGTGGCCTCACAGGGCCCCTGGTGCCTTCCACCACTTTACCAGTTGGCTCTGATCTCTAAAGCCAGAGCCAAGGGCAAGTCTGATCCTCTGCTTGTTTTCCAGCTTCCATTTTTCACAGTTGCAATCCCTCCCTCCCATTTCAGAGCCGTCTGGAGCAATAAGGGCTAAAGCCATGTTTAAGCTCCTGGGCTTCCCCTAGAGGCGCTCCCCATGTCCCCGTAGTTACACCCCCGCTTTCCTTCCTGGTGTTGTTTATTTGCGTTTTTCTCTGCTTTCATTCTAGCCAGGGGCGTGCCTGTGTGCCCGCTTTCAAAGCAGCACCTTGCGCCGCGAAGGCTCTGCCGTCGTCGTGGTTTCGGCTGTGTTGGCGAGTTCCTTCCTGCTGCCGTCTTGCGGTCCGGAGCCCTTTCTGCTGCTGTCTGCCTTCCTCCTTTTAAGGCTATCAGCTTCCCCGGCAGCTTTCCTAGGCTGGGTTTTCACGGTTGCTCAGTTCTAAACGCTTTTACATTTTCATTGTAATACTTGGACCAGTTCATTACCTGCAAGTGTACTACTTAATTTAAATTTGCAAACACATGGGAGGACTTCTTACAAGCTCTGAGTTTCTTGTCTTGCAGCTGGAGAATTGGGTCTGAGGACAGCAATGCTTTGACTGTTGGTTGAGACTCGTTTTGCAGCCTGGGGCATGGGGCATTTTAGCAGATGTTCGAAGTGAATCTGGAAAGAATGTGTCCCCTCTGGTTTTTGGATGTTTGTTCAGTCAGGCTGGGTCACGTTTTCCCATGTTCTTACTAATTCTGTCGGGTTGAACTATCATGTCCAGCGAGAGGTGGAGTGATGTAGTGTGGAGAATCTACTACTTGATTCATTTTTCCTTTGCTCCTTTTCTTCTGTTTTTATGCTCATCCACGGCCCCATTATGAGTGGTCATTGTGCAGTGACCTCTTTAATCATACTTGTGATTTTGCCCCTGAAGCTGACTTTGTCCAGTATTCTCTTCTCTCTGCCTCCCCTGGGATCCGGAGCAAATCCTAACTTCACAATGTCGATAAAGCACAGACTGTTCTCGGCCCCCAACCAGAAGCCCAAGCACCTCTTCCCCAGGCTGTCTATACCGGGAGTCCCACGCCTGCTGCTGCTCTGCCTGCCCTGCTGTCGCTGCACACCAGCCTCATGGCAGCTGCACCTGCTCCTCAGACCTGCCCTCCCCTGGGGCTGCCCCTCCTGGCCAAGGGCACCGGTGCCCCCAGCCCTCCAAGCCAAAGCCCAGGGCCCCTCACCTTGCCTCCTCTGCCACAGGCTCCTCTCCCTTCCCTACCTAGTGTCTGTCAAGGGCTTTTTGTTACAGATTTATTTATTCAAAAGGAAGAGTCTCTCTCTCTCTCTCTCTCTCTCTCACACACACACACACACACACACACCCCTTCCGTCTGCTGGTTCATTCCTTAGCATGGCCTGGCCTAGCCAGGAGCCAGGAACTCCATCTGGGTTTGCTATGTGGGTGGCAGG
The DNA here is from genome assembly GCF_033115175.1 of Lepus europaeus. Taxonomy (NCBI): domain Eukaryota; kingdom Metazoa; phylum Chordata; class Mammalia; order Lagomorpha; family Leporidae; genus Lepus; species Lepus europaeus. The sequence continues at coordinate 946,143 of NC_084850.1, forward strand.
GCCATCCTCTGCTGCCTGCCATGCACATTAGCAGGAAGTGGGATCTGAAGTGTGGAGCAGACAGGACTCAAACCAGGCACTCTGAAATGGAATGTGGGTTTCCCAAGCAGTGGCTTAATCTGCTTTGCCATAACGCACACCGCACAGGCACAGCCTTCTCACTCATTTTCATCTATCCGTCCATCGCTCTCTCTACCATCTCTGTTTCTATCTATCATCTATTCATCTGCCATGGGTTGAATATGATGTGTTCCCTCTCAAACTCTCGGTGAAACGTGACTGTGGCAGAGTTGGGAGATGTGGGCTATTTTCACTTATTTTTTGAGGTGAAATTCCTTCTCAACTACCCCATGCAGTGTTCAACAAATCCGCAGTGTTGGGCAACCTCTCCTGCGTAGCTCCGTAGCTTGCATCTCCCCAGAAAGCAACCCTGGACCCTTTAAGCAGTCTCTTTTCCTTTGCGCCCGCCCTCCAGACCAGTAACCATGAATGCAGCATGGCATGTGTGACGTCACCGAGCATGACTTCAGGGTGCAGCCCTGCTATTTCAGGGCTCACTCATGGCCCGTTCCATGGACATGCCCCACACTGTCCATTCAGCTGTCACTGGATGCTTGGGCTGCTACGGGCATTCATGTATCTGTGTTTGCTTGCATGGCTGTTCTGAGTTCTCTTGGGCATGAAGCGAGGTGGGGCACACTGAGCCCATGGAACCTCCGTGCCTGGCTGTCTAGGGCTGGCTCTCCTCAGCTGCCCGTGCCCATGCCAGCCCAGCTCCTCCCTCCCCTGCATCCTGCTCCTGATTCACCCCTGGGCCTGGCACAAGCAGTGCCCTCTTCCTAGAAGGTCTAGAAGCACGAGCATCCTGCCTGGGTCTCAGCTTAGCCAGCTCCCAGCTCCTTGCCTGCTGGCCTCATTCCTGGGGCTCCCCCCAGCCACCCTTGCTTCACAGCTTCTGTCAGAGGGTGCCTGGGGGGCAGGGAGCCTGCAGTGGTCCCCTGCCCTCAGCACTGGGCTCAGCCAATAGTTCTTAGGAAGTGGCCTTGTGGGCTCAGGCTCAGGGCCTCATTCATCTCCCCACAGCGGCCTGGAGGCTTAGGCTGCCTCCTTCCCTTACACTCACCCTTTCTGCCCCTCCCTCTCTCCCCAAAGCGGACACTGAGGCTAGGAGGCAGCACTGCATTTTCCACAGAAGTCTTTACTGAGGGGACCGAGGGAGCACCCAGCCCGAGGGCGGAGGGCCGGGAAAGGCACACGGCGGTGGGGTCTCCCTTTGGAGCGAGGGCTGGTGCCCCCTGCCGACCCCTCTTTGGCACTGAGCTGGGAACACGCCCTCACTCTGGCAGGGCCCCAGTGGCGGCTGGCAGTGTAGGCAGGCGACAGGAGCCGCCACGGGCCTCTGAGGCAGGGCAACGTGGAGGGAACACGGTGGCCGCCTCCCTTGCTGGCAGGTGCTCACGCCGGCAACTGACATGGCTACAAACAGAGACTCCAATAAATTAGGCTGGAGGGACAGAGGGACGGGCTCTGCTGTGCAGCTTTCTCTGGGCTCCTTGGGGCCACTGGTGGGGAGGAGAGGGTGCAGACGAGGGGCTCTGTCTGACCAGGGTTCCTATCTGTTTGCTTCCGTGGCAGGAAGTGCGTCCTGTGGGACAGCAGCCTTGGTTGGTCACCCTGGGGGATGGCCACAGGGATGGACCATGGAGTCTTCGAGGGACTGAAGAGGTAATGGGCTCAGGCCTGGGCCTCCCCAGGCCTCTGCCCTGTTCCAGAGAAAAGTACAGGACCCAGTAATTGGGGAGCAGCCCCCGGGGCGAGGGATGAGGGATGTGGGCTGGTGGCAGGGGCATCCAGGCTGGCTGGGGTCTTCAGGGAAGGGCGGCAGGAGACGGGGCTGGGGCCATGGGAGAGGCATGCAGGGGCGGGCTGAGAGCGAGGGGGAGGGTGGGGGGTGTTTCTGCTTCCTTCATGTGATCCGAGAGCTTGGGGACAGGCTCGGGGCTGTGTGGTCAGGCCCTCCGTCAGGTGGGGACACCAGGGCCTGGGAGGCTGGGGGCCGCCAGCTGCCCTGGGGTCACGGCCTCGCCCAGGATCTGGCGCAGCTCCTGGAGGCGTCGCTGCATCTTGGGGATGCCGGCCAGCTGCTGCTCCAGCCGCTGCTTCTCCTCGGTCAGGCTCAAGCGGGCGGCCGAGTCCAGCTTCTCAAACTTCCAGCCTCCTTCCCCATCAAACTGGAGCAGATGTGTGTGGTACTTCCTAGCCAGGAGAGAGACAAGGATGCTGGAGGCCCTGTGAGGGGGCCCTTCTCTCCCAGGGAGTAGCCCTGCCTGCCTCCAGCTGCAGGGGCCGCTCCATCCCCTCAGGTGCAGGCCCGGAGAGGTGCCTACCACAGGGAGGGCCGGTGCGTGATGGACAGCAGTGCGATGCCGGCGTCCTTGGCCGCCTGGAAGATCTTGCCTTCCACGTCGATGCTTACAGCGCTGGTGCATTCATCCAAGAGCGCATACTTGGGCCTTGGGTGTGAGGACCGGGTTGTGGGGAGAGGGTGCAGCCCGTCAGCTGCCTGACCCCTGCCACCCAGCTCCAGCCCCAGCCCCAGAGCTGCAGAGGGAACCGCGATCCCGCGTTTGTCTCACTGCCGGCCCCAGCCCACAGCGTTCACCTGTGGTAGAACATGCGGGCCATGCCGATCCTCTGCTTCTCTCCTCCCGAGAGGACGTCCTTCCAGTCACACACCGCTTCCCAGCCTAGGCAAGGGGCAAGGGACCCCACTCGATTCAACAAGGGCCCGGGGCCTGGGGCCTGGGGAGCTGGGGCAGCGCATTCAGTGCAAAGATAGGGCATCCTGAAGCTCTGTGTCCTGGTGTGTCTGGGACCCTTTCAGGATCGAAAGAGCTGCGACCAGAATTGGGTCCCCCAAAAAGATGTATTAGAGATCTAACCCCTCGTACCAGAGACTGAGCGTATTTGGAGGCATGTTGCTTGCCAGAGGTGATCAAGTTCAAGTGAGGTCATTAAGGTAGGCCCTAAGCCAGTGTGACTGGCGTCATCATCACACACAGGGGACATGAGGGCTGGGAGACACACGTACAGGGAAGCCAATGTGCACAGATCCCTAGAGAAGATGGTGGCTGCCAAGCCACGGACAGGCCCTGGAATGCATTCTTCCCTCACCGCCCACACGAGGAACCTTGGCCTCAGGCCTCAGGCCTCCAGAGACAGCAGATGATCCACCACGTGGCTGAAGCCATGGCAGCCACAGGAAACTCTCACGGGACCTAGCAGGCCCCTCCCGATGGAGAAGCAGCTGCCACTTGGTTCAGCGGGCAGCAGAGAGGGCGGGGCTCGGCGGGTGATTCAGCTGTGGGGCATCGCAGTCAGCGCCTCCTCTCCCTCGTCTGCTCTGCCTTCCCAGCCTGTGGCTGCCCAGAACGACCGTCACACTTCCTAGCTCGCCTTGTGGTGAGCTGGGGCTATGTGCCTGCGTCGGCGGCACAGAAGCATTGCATGTGTAGCGGCCCGCCTGCACCGTGAGGGCACTTGGAGATGGAGGACACACAGCAGCGGGACACAGCAGAAAAGCCTGTCCGGGGACTTCTGGCACAGAAGGGGAAACTTGAGAATCATCCCTGCCGCTGAACGTGACCCTGCTAAGTTGTGATGTCACCCCTGCCACGCAGGACGGGCGGCGGGGGGCACTCCCACGCCCAGGGCAGCAGGAGCGAGCGCTCAGGGCAGGCCAGCGGGCCCCTGGGGATGAAGCTTCAGAGTGGGGAGGGTGTAGGCCGGCAGCTGCCTGAGCCCTGTCACGCAGCCCCAGCCTCACGTGCCGCTGACTTCCTCACTGGCCTGCGCGGACTTACCCTGCAGGAGGTACGCTGCTGAACACTGTGCAGAGGCAGGGGCTGGGCCCTTCCCCTTCTACAGGGGAATCGCACGCCCGAGCAGGGCAGGAAGCCAGACCCTGCGGCTCCGATTTCTCCGAGCAAATTCCACGCCCTCCATTGTGTCCCCGCAGCTGGACACCCACGGCGCCAGAGAACAATGGACACTGCACAGTCTTCTTCGTCAGACACCTTTGCTTGCCCCCAGCCTGTCCCTCCCCCTGCCAGTCTCTTCTCAGAGGCCCCTCTGACTCTGCCCTCCCCACCCACATTCCCAGGCCTCGCACACCTTCGCTTGCCTCTTCCCCAGCTACCCGCCGCCCTGCACCTTGCTGGAATGCAAAACTGACCGGTCCCTGCCTCAAGCCTTCCCAGGGCTTCCGAGCCTGCTCACGCTCCTCGCTGTCGCACGTGCTCCTCCGTGAGCCGCTCTCCGCTGCCGCTGTTCCCAGCCCAGGTGAGCGGCAGCTTTCAGCTGAGACCCCTGCGCTCTAGGAGAGGCTGTCCCAGGTCCCCCAGTGCGGTGAGTGGTCTGCTGGATGCCCTTTGCCACTGCCCAAGCACTCATGCCCCCAGGGACCACGTGTTTGGTCCTCCTGGATAGGTGGGGCTCTCCGAGCCTGGCACCTGTGTCGCAGCTTTGCAGCACCTAGCACTTTGGACTCCTGGGTGCAGAGATAATCTTCATGCCCCGGGGCCAAGGGAGAGACAAGACAGGGGCTGGGATGTCCGAGTCTTGGGACAAAGGGTGAGGGTCACTTGTGTGCTGCCTGCCTACCTCCTTCCCGCTGCAGGATGTGGTGCAGGTGCACCACGTCCAGGATGGCTTCCAGGTGCTGCTCCGAGTAGCCCTTCCTGCGCATGTCCTCCACCGAGTCAGGGTAGATCACTTGGTCACGCAAGGAGCCCACGGACATGTAGGGTCTGTGGGAAAGCTGCGTGTCCACCAAGCCCGCACAGCCTGCCACCCCAGCGTGTGCACACCGCGCACAGCCTGCCCCCAGCGTGTGTACACCCTGCACATGCATCTGCAAGCACGGGCCACACTGGAGACTGAGCAGCCCGTCTGTGGCTCTGGGTCAGCATCTGGGGGTCCTCTCCTGAGGGGTGACTCTTGCTTCCTGCAGTGCACGGGCAGCAGGAGGCAAGGGAGAGACAGGGACTGGGCCCCCGGGCAGCCTCCTCACCTCTGCGGGATGTAGAACATGCGCTGGGGTGGGGGCTTGTAGAGCACACCCCCGTAGGTGGGCCACAGCCCACCAAGGATCCGGAACAAGGAGCTCTTGCCGCAGCCGTTGGGGCCCGTGATGAGCAGATGCATGCCTTCCTCCACCTGCGGGGGGGGGGGGGGGGCATGCAGGCCTGGCACCCAGCGTGGGGTCTCCTTCCCAGCCTCAGCTCGCTCCCTCCCCTGAGGCCCGAGGTAAGCCAGTCTGGACCACTTGGTAGCGCACTACTGGGCCTGGGGGAGCAGAGCGCCTGGCCAGCACTAGAGAGAGAGGGCCTATCTCGCTACAGCGGAGTGAGTGGGTGTGCTCCAAGTCAATGGGTGTGGCCGTGGAGCCCATTCCCCTCCGCTTCACTGGGAATCCTGGTGCACGGCCAGGCTCAGCCCCCTTAGGAACTGCTCTGCCAGAGGCGCTTTCTCCCCCCTTCTAGACTTCAGGTACCCCCCCCCCCCCCCGCCGCCGCTGCCTATCCCTGCTCTCCCCATGGCCCTCTTTGCCTCCACAGCTACCACTGACTCAGCATCAAGGGCCTCAAGCAGCCGCCCACGGGGCTACGCAAACACCCGCTGTTCGGGAAATGCTGGCCATGGCAGTGGGGCAGTGTGTAGGAGGAAGGGCTCAGAGGGCAGGGGCCCATGGTCCCTTCCTAATAGGCCCCATTTAGTGCCTGTGCAGCAGGGTGAGGGGTCGGGAGAGCGCAGGCATGGAGTCAGGGCACTGCAGGGCACGGATTGCCACCGCCCCTGCTACTCCTGCCTGGGCCCTCCTCTGTCTCAGCGCACGTTTTTCCACAGCCGGGAGATGCACACTGAACACAGTGCGGGGCTCCTGCCAAGATCTGAGGTTGTGCTCACCGCCGGTGGCCTCTGGCTTACCTCGGGTGGTGTCACAGGTTGGATTGTATCCCTCACCCCCAACTCATACGTCAGAGTCCTAGCTCCCAGGAAACAGGGCTGTGGCAGAGGGATGAGCGGCACTGACACGCAGTCATGCTGCAGCCAGGTGGGCCCCGACTCCAGCAGCACTGGTGTCTCAGGAGAAGCGGGCTCTGGACGGCCGTGTGCGTCAGGAGGAAGGCCATGGAACACGAGGGCCGGGAGCGCCGGGAGCGCCGGGAGCCCGCGAGGCCCAGAGCACGTTCACCTCGCAGTCCCCAAGGGGCCCGCCCTGCCGCCCCTGGCTCCCGGACCCCCAGCTGCTGGGAAGGCTGTGGGGTCTCTGGCCCGTTGTTCCCGCAGCCCCTGGACACTAACTCAGTCACTATGGATCCACTGGCCAAGTGACTACTGCTCAGGATGACGGGGATCACAGCCGTGCTTGGGGTAAAGTCGTGTGTCCTGCTTCCAACCTGCTCTTGGGCCTGTCTCCCACCCTCACCTTGCTACCCACCCCTGTGTCCCTGTGGTTCCACTCCCTCCAGGTATGTGGACCGCCTTTCTTGTGGCCCCTGCTATACCTGGGACAGCTAAGTGGAGACCTCTGCAATACATCACTGCTCCCTCCTGAGTGCGGACTCCCTACGAGCTCCCCTAATTTACCTCTGGTTTCCAGAAGGAGGGAATAACTCCCTCTCACTTTCTCCCCTCCCCCTGCCATGGTCTTCCCTTACTCTATAGCACTGTGGCTGGGACACAGGTGACCAGGGACAGCTGAGATTCCCTTCTGTGGCCTTGCCAGTGGGCTAGGCTGCACCAGGGGCTTCTCAGGGCGCACAGCAGAGGGGCTCAGGTCAGTCAAGTAGAATCAGAGCCCCTACATCTTGCCTTTTTGGCGGGAGGGTGTAGGGGGACAGGTGATGATTGGATCAGAAACACTTGGGTGACCCTTGGCCAGCCCTGGTAATAGCTAATCCCTTTTATCAGCTCTGACTCCATTGCCCTAGTGCTAATAATCAGAGACACGCTGGTGTGTGACCCTGACCTCGGCCTACCTGCCACGCAGATCTGGGGACAATGGCTATTGCCAGCACAGGCAACCGAGAAGCCAAGGGTTGAGGCTTGCAAATGCAGATGGCCAGGCAGCCAGGATGGACCTCTGCCTCATCCACTCAGCCCAGGCCCACTAGCGCTTCCAGGCCAGGTGCCCCTCCTCCATTGGACCTACCCTGATGTTGAGGCTTGCCACTACCACCTCTCCTGTGGGCGTGATGATGGGGATGTTCTCACAGATGATCCCCTGCTCCACATCTACCACCTGGCCTGTAGAGAGAGCACAAGGAGGACACAGTATTCCGGTGGCTTCTAGTGCATTCTGCACAGCCCCCAGATGTCCTCCCTTGCTCCCTGGGCACTGGCTTACCCACCCCCAATTCCCTTTGGGAATTAACCAGCGCCCCTCCCCCTCCAGCGTCTGGTACTGTGCCTTGGCAACCCCAGGAACCTGGAGCACTGAGTCTACCTTTGCTCTCCAGTGCTGCCATGCTGGCAGACAACTCTGGGAAGGAAGGCTATGGAAAGCCCTCCCCAGAGGCCCTGTTCAGCCAGGGCAGAAGACCTGAGTGACCCTGCTGGGCAGCCCTGCTGTCCTGGGGGGCCCAAGAGGCAGAATGGGGCTAAGAGGAGCCAGGACAAGAGAAAGCACTCTTTATGGAGGGGACAACCTTACCTCGGATCTTCAGGGGTGTGTCCACTCGAACACCAGACCGTGCCACAGTCCCACCCCCGATCTGAGCATCTTCCGGTTCCCCAGGCCTCTTGAAACGACAGTGCTGAACATCTTCAAATACCTGGAACATCTCGTGAACCCGGGCTGTGTAGCCAGCCAGCTCTGTCACCTGCAGGGAAGGTGAGCATGGCTCAGCCCCTGCCTACTCAGGGAACGGCACGGCCAGTGTGGGGGCTGGGCCCGAGGTACCTCCTTGTATGAGGACATGATCCGCTCGATGGCATCTGCAGCAGCTGTGAGCAGGTTGCGGGCAATGGTGAAGGCCTCTGTGCGCTCGCTCACCAGCTCCTCCTCCTTCTTCTCCAAGGCTGCTTTCTTCACAGCTTCGGAGTCTGGGGAGCACAACGCAGGCAGAGGGGAGGGGCAGAGACAGTGGAAAGTCACACAGTGCTGGGACAGCCTGCAAGACAGTGACCCCTACCTCACACTATACACTAATGCAGAGTGGGTTACAGGCCAACATGGAAGAGCTCACATCGTGAAACTCTCAGAAAGGGGCTGGTTTTGTGGCAGAGCGATGCCAGAAGCCCACACTGGAGGGCCAGTTTCCGTCCCAGCTGTTCCACTTCCGATCCAGCTCTTGCTAACGTACCTGGGAAGGCAGGGGAAGATGGCCCAAATACTTGGGCCCCTGCCACCCATGTGGGAGACCAGGTTGGAGTTCCAGGCTTCTGGCTTCAGCCTGGCCCAGTCCAGGCCATCGTAAGCATCTGAGGATTGGACCAGCAGGTGGAAGATCTCTCCCCCTCTCTCTATAGCCCTGCCTTTCAGATCAGTCAGTCAGTCATAAAGGAAATAAAACTCTCAGAAGAAAACAGGGTGATGCTTCATAACCTTAGGTATGGAAATGGTTTCTGAACTATGACACTGAAATCACAAGGAGCAAAAGAACCAACTGATCCTCACTGAACTAAACATCGTTGTGTACCAAAGGAAGCCAGCAAGAACATAAAAAAGGAACACACAGACCAGGGGAAAATATTTGGAAAGCATCTCTGTGATAAGGCTGTACTATTCAGAATAAGTAAAGAACGCTTACAACTTAACAACAAACAACCCCACTAAACAACAGGCAAGCTAGTGGTGTTTAGCCTTCTGCTTAAAATGCTTGTGTCCCACATCAGAGTGCCTGGATTTGATTCGAGGCTGCAGCTTCAACTCCACTTCTGCCAGTGCAGACCCTGGGGCAGCAGGGATGGCTCAGTGATAGGAGACGTAGATTGTGTTCCTGGCTACTGGTTTGTAAACCAGTGGATACGAGTGCGCGCGCTCTCTCTCCTTCTCTCTCTCTACCAAACAAACACATAAAGCAACCAAATGAAAACAACAATGGGAAAAACATCTGAATAGACATTTGGCCAAAGAAGGTAGGTAAATGCCCTGGCTTATGGGAAGATGTGCCGCATGATTCGTCATTAGGGAAGTGCAAATGAAAACCACAGGATACTCCCTCACACCTGCTAGGACCACAGGAACCAGGGATTCCACAGCAAGCTGTATATGCAGGAGAGGCAGACACGTGTGTCTACACAGAAACTTGTATGGGGATGTTCACAGTAGCCCGAACGGGGCAAACAACCCAAACATCCATCAATGGATGAATGGAATATTATTCAGCCATAAAAAGGAAAGAAATGATTCATCTTAAAATATGGATGAACCTTGAAACCACCATGCTCGGGGGCAGAAGCCAGACAGAACAGACCTCATGTTACATGATTCCACTGATACGACATGTGCAGGACAGGCCCACCCATGGCGACAGAAAAGAAATCCATAGTTGTCAGGGGCTGGCCAGGGGAGGAATCGGGGGAAGCTGCTAATGGGTCTGGGGTTTCTTTTAGGCAATAAAAATGTTTTGGACTTGATGGAGAAGGCGGCAGAACTCTGAATACATAAAAAACTGCTGAATCACATGCATAAAAGGCTGGAGTGCATGGTATGTGAAAAATGAGCCACTAAAAAAGAATGGAATCCTGTCATTTGTGGCAATGTGGCTAGAACTCGAGGCCATTATGGTAAGTGAAGTAAGGCAGGCACAGAAAGACAAGTACTCCATGATTTTGCCCATATGTGGAACTCAGAAGAGCTGGCGCCCTGGAGGTCAGCAGTGGCTAGGAAGGCTGGGGGCGGATAAAGGGAGGAGGAGGCCCCAGTGCCGCCCAGCACGACAGGGCACCGGGAGTTCTGAACGATTTATTAGATAGCTCCTATTACAACTAGACGAGAGGACTTACAGAGCTCCCAACACAGAGAAATGATAAGTGTTTAAGGAGATGGAAATGCTAATTACTCTGATTTGATCACTATACACAGTACATGCGCATCAAATGATCACAGTGTACACTGTAGGCACATATGCAATGGTTAGCCGTTCATTTAAAACCAACCAACAAATAAAACTTCCATCCCTGTTCCCACAGCTCTCCATTACACTTGAAGTAAAAATCTACACTAAAACAAAACAGAAACAAAAACAGAAAAAGCACCAACTGGCTCCTTCTGCCTAGAACACCCGTGCCCTCTGTCACGTGCCAGTGAGGTCAGCCCTCCCGGCTCGCCCTGGACTTCATCGTCTGACACCAGAGCTGTTTGCCTTTGGAAAGGGGATTTTCTGACCTCCATGGCTGTGCCTCCCTTGATGTCACGCCCTTGACCTCCATGCCACAGTCATCCTGTTTTCTCTTCCAGGAGCTGCTCCTTAACCTGATTTGCTGTTGAAGTCTAGACCCCCATGGTCATGTATATCAGCCTTCCCTGTCAATGACCTTGACTCCCTTGATCCTTGGAACTTCCCAGAGAAGCAAGATTTTAACACAAGGAATCTCCCTGGAAATGGCAGAGGAGAGCAAAGAGGAGGCTGACTCTGACTGTTCTGGAATGTGGGTAGGCAAGTAGCACCCACTACTGAGGCCCAAGGGTGGCAGTAGAGCGGGTTCATGATCCAGGGGCAAATGGGGTCCTGGGGTGAGGGCCTCAGGGCTTAACGGCAAGAGTAGGGTGGGGAGAGCAGCAGGGAGGCAGATAGTGTGGGGGAAGACAGGGGACAGGACGGATGGACAGGGTGCCTTGTGGTGCCTTCTGGGGCCCTGTGTGGGAAACCTGGCCAATGAATCAGGCTGGAAGGAGACAGGGGGCTTTGCTCCTGAAAGTCCAAGGTCCTCGGACTTTTTTTCCCAACAGGCACAGGGGCACACTGGTCATCCTCTTTGGATGCCTTGAGAGCTGGATGGTAACTAGGGACAAAGCAAGGAGTCTGCAGGATACCCAGGGCATCTGGGCAAAACCCTCACCTTTCAGAAGACAGAACCAACTGTCCTCTGTCGGCAGGTAGCTAAGGCCTCCCAAGTGACAGGGAAAGGCTGCTGGGCTGGAGTGGGAACTCTAGGCCCCGCCCTCGTCCCAGGCCAGCAGAACAAGGCTGATGTCAATCCTGCCTGCCTCCTCCCAGCAGCCTCAGCAGACAAAAATCCTTGCCCTCATCCAGCTCTCCAGTCTAAAGTCGGGGAGAGATAGAGAAACCAGACACAGACGTGACACAGACAGGAAGCGGTGACACAGGCAGGATGTCGGCACTTGGGAGGGCAGTAAGGCAGAGAAAGGGAAAAGGCAGGCAGGAAGGCAGGAAGGCAGCAGGCCACACCTAGAAGGGGCCTGGGAGCCAAGCTCTCTCTGTCAGGGGGAGGCACTGTGCCTGGGGCGGAAGAGGAAAGAGCATTCCTGGCAGCTCCAGCAGCACATGCAAAGGCCCTGAGGCAGAGCATGCCTTGTATTTGGGGGAATAACAAGGAGGCCAGCAAGCCAGAAAATAGCCCGGGCAAGGGAGATGGGCGCTTTGTCCATCTTGCAAAGATAACCAGATGTAAGGGCCATGAGGGTGGGGACAGAAGCTCCTATTTCTTTGAATCGCCTACAAAGCCTCACGCAGCAGAGGCTCCAAAACGTCTCTGGCCTTCAGGGGGACTAGACAGGCCGTGCTGTGTCCAGGGCTAGCCACGGACAAAGTGGCTGCAGCTGCGGGTTGGTCCGCACGCTCTGTAACCGTAGACTTTGGCACTTGTGCCGGAAGCAAGACCACCCTTTACACGGGGGCCTATGTGGTGGAAGTAATTGCATGCTCCAGACCACAGTCTTCCTCTTGGGGTGCCGCCCAGAGAGGGACACAGACAGCCGAGGGTATGGCAGCCCAAGGTGAAAACACAAATAGGGAGAGAAGTAGAGAGACTTCTGTTTGTGAAATGAGTCAGGCTGTAGCAACACATCGATGACTGAAGACCCTCTGACCACCACCAACTGCACAAACTTGAGGCCCCTCTAACGCAGAGCTGTGCTGGAAGAACATCAGGGTGCTGGCTTAGACACCCCCTCCCCCCAGAGACAGACAGAGGACCAGGAGCTTTGCTCTCTTAGCTGGGATTCTGGGTGCATGGAACAAAAGGTCAACCTACAAATCTAATTACGTGTCCGGAATTCAAATGAATACTACCTCCATGCTCAGGAACCACTTCCCCCCTGCACAAGCTGAGAACTAGACATGAACAGGGCCTGCACCTGGTTAATTACCCCTGGAGTGCTTGGCACAAACAAAGTGAACAGGCACCAGGGAATTACACCCTCCATGGAGGCCACACAGATCCTCATGGAAGTCCTGCTGCAGAGCCTACAAGGAACCGGTTCCCCATGAGAAAAGATGGAGGAGAAAGGCGCATCAGGTCCCCAAGAACTCCTGAGAACCAAACTGCTCGAGAGGGTTAGGGAATACGCATGACTAATATGAGGTACCCAGGAGTGGCTGCTGTAGTGCAGCGTGTGAAGCCACCGCTCAGGATGCTCACGGCCCGTATCAGAGTGCGGGTTTGCATCCTGGCTACTCTGCTTCCCATCAAGCTTCCTGTTAATGTACCTGGGAAGGAAGTAGTTGCGAGCTCAAGTGCTTGGGCCCCAGCCAGCCACGTGGGAGACCCAGATGCAGTTCTGGGATCGCGGCTTTGGCTCGGCCCGGCACAGCCCGGGTGTTGCAGCCATTTGGGGAGTGAACCAGTGGATGGGTGAATTCTCTGTGTTGCTCTGCCTTTCAAATAAATAAATACAGCTTTAAAAACAGCAGGTATCCAGCATCAAAGGATTATTTGAAGAGACACAGAAAGAAGAGACTTACAAAAATGGTGTGAAATTTCTGTTTGAAAAAGAAAATTTCCCCTTTCAGACTTTTGTTTGAAATGGAATCCAACAGTACCTACAGAAGCAATGGCTGAAATGTAGTCTTCAAAGCAGACATGCCTGAAGGGAAAACTGCTGACCCGGTGACCTGGTGAGCAGGAAGAGATCTGAGGAATTCTCTCAGGGCGCAGAACAGGTAGCGCCAGACGGGACAGATGGAAAGGGGCGATGGAGAAAAACCGAAGCTTAGCAAAGGGCTAGCAGGGGTTCTGGAAGAGAGGAACAGGAGGCTCAGGTGATATTTCATAAGCTAATGGCTGAAAATATTCTAGCCTGGAGAGGCCTGAATTCACGCATGTTCAAAGGACATAGAACAAGTCTCAAGACGGATAAACAGAAGCCCACACCCAAGCACATGGTAGCAACACTGCACAGCGGCGAAGAGAAACAGAAAATTCCAAAAGTACCCAGAGAGATACTGCAGGTCACAATGGGGGCACCACTACACTCACAGCTCCAGAGAGAGCCAGAAGACAATGCATATTGTCAAAAGGACTGGGAGAAAATAACTGTCCACCTAGATTTGCACACCCAACTAAACTCTAGCCCAGAAATAATGATGAAATAGATATTTTTGGACAACCAATCGAGAATTTCCTAAGATGAAATCCTTGCTGAAAGAGATGTCTACCTGGAAGAAAGTAACTGAACACAGAAGAGAAAAATGAGGACGCTGGCGCTGTGGCGCAGCAAGTTAAAGCCCCGGTCTGCAGTGGCATCCCACATGGGTGCCACTTCGAGTCCTGGCTGCTCCACTTCCGACCCAGCTCCCTGCTATGGCCTGGAAAGGCAGTGGAAGATGGCCCAAGTGCTTGGGCCCCTGTACCCATGTGGGAGACCCGGAAGAAGCTCCTGGCTTTGGATCAGTACATCTCTGGCTGTTGCGGCCAACTGGGGAGTGAACCAGCGGATGAAAGACTTCTCTGTCTCTCTCTCTCCCTCTCTCCCTCTCTCTCTCTCTCTGCCTCTCTGTAGCTCTGCCTTTCAAATAAATAAATCTTTTTCTTTAAAAAAGAAATAAATGAGATTTTAGGATGATAGAGAGGGGCTGGCGGTGTGACATAGCCAGTGAAGCCGCTGCCTACAAATCCAGCCTCCCAAAAGGGTGCTGTTGGAGTCCTGGTTACTCCACTTTTGATCCAGCTCCCTGCTAATGCACCTGGGAAAGCAGTGGAGGATGACCCAAGTGTTTGGGCCCCTGCACCCATGTGAGAGACCCAGAAAAAGCTTCTGGCTTTGCCTTGGCCCAACTATTTGGGGAGGGGAGTGAACCAGTCGATGGAAGATCTCTCTTTGTCTCTCCCTCTCTCTCTGCCTTTCAAAATAAATCTTTTTTTTTTTTTTAAGAACAGGATGGTGGGCCTGGCTGTGGCACAGTAGGTTAATGCCCTGGCTTCAAGTGCTGGCATCCCATATGGGTACCAGTTTTAGCCCTGGCTGCTCCACTTCCGATCTAGCTCTCTGCTATGGCCTGGGAAAGCAGTGGAGGTTGGCCCAAGTCCTTGGGCCCCTGTACCACATGGGAGACCCAGAAGAAGCTCCTGGCTTCTGGCTTTGGATTGGTGCAGCTCCGGCTGTTGCGGCCAACTGGGGAGTGAACTAGTGGATGGAGGGCCTCTCTTTCTCTCTCTCTCTCTCTCTGCCTCTCCTCTCTCTGTGTAACTCTTTCAAATAAAATAAATCTTTAAAAAAATAAAAAAAATAGGATGGTGAGAGAAGCAATGAGTAGACATGTGGGTGAGTTAAAATATGCACTGACAGGATAAAGGCAGAGCCAAGAATAAAAGCAGCGTGAGGGGCCAGTGCTCTGGCATTGTGGGTGAAGCCGCCGCCTACAGTATTGGCATCCCATATGGACTCTGGTTCTAGTCCTGGCTGCTCTTCCGATCCAGCTCTCTGCTATGACCTGGGAAAGCAGTGGAAGATGGCCCAGGTCCTTGGGCCCCTGCACCCACGTGGGAGACCCGGAAGAAGCTCCTGGCTCCTGGCTTTGGATCATCTCATCTCCAGCTGTTGCGACCATTTGGGCAGTGAACCAGCGGATGGAAGACCTCACTCTCTCTGTCTCTTCCTCTCTGTAACACTGCCTTTCAAATAAATAAATAAATAAATCTTAAAAAAAAAGCAACACGAAGCCCAGTTTTCTTTTAGGCTATACTGACATGGATGGGGGGGTAGGTCTCCCAGTTACAGAGTTCTAAGGTCCAGGGACAGGGGGGCTATTGATTAACCCAAGACTGTTTGTAAGTATGCATGTTATCCTTAGAAAGGGCACCTACAACACACTGGAAATAGAGCAGAGGAACAAAAAGGGAATAAAGAGAACTGGAGCATTTCTAAAACAACAGGCAGAACAGGCTTCCCACTCCCCTGAAAGGACTCGGGGTTGCGCCTTCCACCTTCTGCTATCTGCAAGAGCTGTTTTAGGGGTGGGAAAATCCAGGCTGGGCTGATGAAGGGGCTCACACAGCATACTCCCCACATCTTCCCACCTCCAAGCTGGGCCAAGGCTAGGGACAGGCAGGAAGGGCACATGTGCGGTGCTGGGCTTGGCTGAGTTGGCCCCAGGAGCGTGAGCTGCGTGCAGGGCAGAAGGCACCAAGGAGCTATGAGGACAGCCTGACCTCTGCTAAGCTCGAGGCTGCGGCAGGGTCTCGGTGTCCCCAGCAGAAGGGGCCGGCAGGCTGGCTGGGCACCCTGCGGTACGGCTCTCACCTGATTCCGAGTAGCCAGTAGCAGTGATGATGGGGACGGCCACCATGAGCAGGCCCGAGGCGCTCCACACGTATTTCATGAGGAACTGCTCCAGCATGACGTACCACAGGCGCTCCAGCAGGATGAGGTGGATCTGCGAGGCCAGGTCTTGGTAGGAGCGCTGCAGCAGCGCCAGCTCCACCTGCAGGGGTGACAAGCATCCAGAGGCCTTGTGGCAACTCCCAGGCACAGGGTGGGGGTGGGAGGGCAAAGGGGAGAGCTCCCAATGCCACTCACATGCACCGTGCATCTGATGGTCCCGGCACGGCCGAGAGCTGGTGGCTACGGTTAGGCAGGGACTGGCTGACACTGCAGCTCAGCTCCTATCCCCTTTGTGCCACCTCTCTAGCTGGGACCACTGCCAGCCCGTGGCAGTCACCATGCAGTCCTCTGCTCAGGCCATTTTCTCCTGCCTCTGTCGCTCAGGCACAACCGCCCCCCCCCCCCCAAGAAGGTCATCAGTGCTCACGATTCTCCCCTGAATAAGCAAAGAGCAGCACAGCAGAGCAAACGGCAGTGCTCTTGGTTTTGGAAAACGCAGTTCCGGAGTTCTCCGCCTCCTTAGGCCCTACCAGCCTCTATTTTCCCACGGTTCCTCTCCGTGAGAACCTTGCAAGGCATTTTCCCACGGAAACCAGGAGAGCCTGCTCCCCGGCTTGGCTCTGCTGCCTCAGCTGTGGGCAGCCCCCCGTGCCCTGTTCTACTGATTTCCTTCCTGCCCTGGCGGCCACCTGCCCCCTCAGGAGGGGGCAGGGCCAGGAGAGGAAAGGGACCTCTGCAGGGAAGGGGGCAGCAGCAGTCAAGACAGGAAGAGCCACATTGTAAGGATGCTCTGACTTCTAAAGGCCTGCTTTGTTGTGAAGCAAGCACAAGGCTATGTGTCTGTCCGTGTGCATTGTGCGCGCTTGAACAAGCGTCTGCTCTGAAAGGCCCAGAACAGTACGCTGGTGGTCTGAGCCTAGGCCTGTGTTCACAGGGACGTCAGCCAGCGGGACCGCACTGGGCCCCATGCCTGCACTGCCAGGACACACAATCCACGCATGAGGGGAGCAGCCCCCCCACACTGTCTAGTGTCAGTGTAGCTTTCCAGCCATGACCTACACAGCCAGCCTGCGGACGCCCATGGACGCCCTCCCGCCCAGGCAAGCGAACCCTATGGGTGAAGGAATGTGCTATTTCCTGAAGCTAGCCCAGAGCAAGTCCTTCAAAGAACTGGCCATCATTGTCACCACTCCCCCCCCCCCCCAGCTCAGCTTTCCTGTAGCGAGTGCACGCCTCCCCTGAGAACCCCGGTGATCCAGCTGGGAAGCTGGCAGCGGTGCCAGCCCAGGCTGACAATGTAGCTGCAAGGAACGTGCCAAGCACCTCACCCCAGGCCACGACTGGCTGCCAGGGCGTGGTGGCCCGGCACGAGGGAGAAAGGGGGACGGGAGAGGGGGGCTATCCTGAAGGCCCGGTGCTTTTTCTCCTCATCTGCACCTGGCTCATGCCCTGGCTGTCCTTCTCTCCAGGGACAAGCTTTTTTTTCCTTTTTTTTCGATCAAGGACAAGGCTGCTTGTATGCCTGATATGCAGCCAGAGACAAGATTGCCCGGGCAAAAGGCCACCAGCGCCAGGAGCACAGGGAGAGGCATTCAGGAGACACATGCCATCGGCCCTCCCCTCAGGAGCACTCGGGGAACTGAAACCGGAGTTGCAGAGAGCAGGGCCCGAGGCAGCTGCAACTCCAGGCACGAGGGAGGGGCTGAGGCGAGATAAAGGGAGCACTGGCCTGGAGTAACCTTTCCCGATGCAATCCCGGGCGGCCTCGGCTTGGCCCCAGCCCACCAGGCAGCTAAGCTCCTGGGACCCAGGCGGAAGGGCGGCCACACTGGGGCAGGGCGGCTGCTGGGCCAGCAGGAAGTGTGTTCCGCCGCAGTGGCGGCCTGGACCCAGCATCCCTAGCTGGGGCTGCGGGGAGGCGGCTGAACTGGTCGGTAGCCGGCGCGGGCTCATGGCTCTGGCGGCCTTGACCCCAAGCACTGCCGCTGCTGCTGCCGCCGCCACCGCCGAGCTGGGCGCTGCTCGTTAACCTCTGCTTGGGCTGAGTCATACCCATAATGCCTGGCTGCCCCGCGCCGGCCAGCCCTGCTGGACGCCGGCCTTCAAAGGGCCTAGGGCCCCAGGAGAGGCTCACATCCCAGTGTCCCGGCTCCCAGACAGCAGGCGTCTCCTCCTGGCTGGCTGCAGGAGTGGAAGGAGCAGGAGCTCCAGCATGTCAAAGCACTAGGATCTGCAGCTCTAAGCTGAGGACAACCTGGCCGCCGGGGAGAGGAAGCAGAAGTGCCTGCAGCCTATGCAGGCAGCCAGCCCAGGGCAGCACCCCGCCCCCGCCCCCCGCTTCTTCATTTCTGTACCTAAGTCCGCAGCCACCAAAGGCCTCATCCACTCCCCGCACCCAGTCCCCTCCTTCCCATGGCCTACCCAAACCTATA